>NC_138060.1:6099600-6566088 GCF_964194185.1 Rhinolophus hipposideros | reverse complement strand
GGTTGTGCAGTACGAAATATGGGACATGCCAAAGCTAGATGCTGCTTGTTTGGATTTTGTGAACATTTGAAAGATTTTAGAAAAGTCCACAGGGTGACCAAGACAGGCCATTCATATGGAAAAGCTGCTGGAAGTTTCTTGGGTGTGCCCAAAAGTTGGGTCAGGCAGGGTGTCAGTGAATAACCAGTGAGGGGCAGAGGAACAGTGTTAGCCAGTTTGATGGCAACTCAGAAATGTCAGCTGCTGATATTTGCATACTGGGAGTGGGGAGGCTCAACAAAGAAACATTGGATTCTGCTAGCATTTCTGTCTGGGCGAAAGCTGCCCTTCCAGCCCTTGTCCTGAAGCCAGACAGTTCAGTTCCTCCATATATGTCCCTGTTGCCTTTCAAGCTGCTTTCCTAGCATTGGAACTCAGAGCAATTTAGTCCATCAGTGAGTATATCCGTGCATGGGTCCTTTAAGAGGATTGCCTGTGACTCCAGCCACCCTCTGTCTCACTCAACCACAATCTCCATTGGTTTTCACAGCCAGACATTATGGGATCTTCATTTCCTGGCACTGGAACTCTGAGCTGGAGAGCCTGGTATAGGGTTGAGACCCGTCACTCATTGGGGGTACCTTCATAACTGAGATAACCCTCCTGATTTTTAACTGCCACATGTGGTGTGGGACAGTCTGTTCCATGTCTCTGCTTCCTACCAGTCTTGATGTGGCTTCTTTTGTATGTAATCTTAGTTATACGATTTCTGTTCAGCTTGCCTTCAGGTGATTCTAATGGTTGTTCTGTAGTTGTAATTTTGATGTAGTCATGAGAAGAGGCAAGCAAAGCGTTTACCTATGTACCATCTTAACTGGAAATCTTCCACCCCTACTTTTTCAAGTGAAAAAGTATAAATACATCAGAACTGATTATGTAGATGAGAAGAGCCAAGTTTCAAACCTGCACAGACTTTCCAGGTCTGAGTGCTACCTGCTGTAGGAACATCTGCAATGGCACACTATTCTAAACGAGTGGTTCTCAAGTGTGGTTCTTGGGCCAGGACTCATAAAAATGCAGAATCTCAACCTTGTTCCAGATCTACGGAATCATAAACTCAGGGTTGTGGCAGGGGAGGAGTGGGGTGCTGGAAACAATGTGTGTTTTCTTCCTCTTGGTGATTCTGATGCAGGCGCAAGTTTAAGATTTACTTATTTTGACTTTCACTTCAAGAAAAATGCTATAAATCATAGGGTTCACTGTTTAGTGTTATGATGCCACGGGCTTCTCAAGGCATCTACTACTCAGCAGAGATCAATGTACTTCAGAAAAGTGATCCACAGCCAGTGAACATTCCAGCTATAGCTTCACTTAATGATCATGGCTTTTACATTGCCTTGGAATCTGAAATTGCTCTATTTCCCCAACTCTCAGTTGGTTCTATGCTTCAGTTTCCTCATATTAAAATATAGATAATGATGCTTGCTTTCTTCCCTCACAGAAATAGTCTAAGAATTAATGAGCTATATTAAACTCTTTCAGTTCCTGGAAGAAAGGCAGTATATAAACACTATGTTAATATTTTAAACAGGTTAACTTTTTCTATGTGAGCCTTTTTTTTTTTTCTTTTGGTGATCAAACATGTTGTCTTTTCCCAAAAGAATTTTTTTCATTTTAAAAATTCTTTAAAAGCACCAATAACCAGAGTTCTCTCTTTCTAAGAGCTGAAGTTTTAAGATTCCTGGTTTTACCAGTGATAAGAGGTAGTGTGATGTTGTAGCAGGAACATTGGGTTAGAGACCCAGGAATGCCAAGTTTAAACTCTTCATGTTACTTCTTATTTGTGCAAATTAAGGTGGCCCCTTCCTGTTTCTTGGCTTCAGTTTATTAAATTGTAAAATGTGACAATATAGTCCATAGTTAAAGATTACAGACCCTGGCTTCAAAAACTGGGGCTAACGCTGACTTGGCATTCACCAGCTGTGTGAAATGAGGTTAGTTATTTACTTTCTTTGAACTTGCGTCTCCTCATATATAATGAGAATACTGACAGGATTAAATAAGGTAATAAATCTAAAGTGCTCAGCCCAGTGCCTGGCACTTAACAATAAGTGCTGGCCATTGTTATCATTAATAAAAATTCAGGTGTAGGCTAGATGGTCCCAAAGTGGCCTTGCTGTTTTAGAATTTTAGGACACCTCCTGGAAATTTCCCCAAAAATCTCCAGTTGTTTTCTTTCCTAAGAATTCAAGATTCATCTTTATTCATTATTGAGCACATCCTATGTGCCAGGACCATTTGCAGCACGAGGGCTACACTGTGCATAGTTAAAAATCTTTACTGTTCAGGAGTTTAAATGCTATGGGGAGCTGATCTTTCTTGAACTGTTCTTGGTACACAGAAGTACTCCATACATCTTTGTTGCATTGAATGGAATTAGTTTTTGTACTGAAAAATTTTCAACACAGACAGGAAGCTATTTTTCTTAGCTTTCACCTATCAAACAAATAATTTGTTTCCCTTTGATGAGTGCTCTGCTTATTTGTTTATGTATTTTTATGAAGTGATGGCTTACCTCTCAGTGAATGTGCAGAAAATTGTGGGGAGGAAGTGGGTGTCTCTATTTCATCTTGTCTGGATTGAGGGAAAACATGACAAATTTTGGTAGGTTGGGATGGAGGGCATGACAGCTTGATTAACAGGAAGCAAAAGACATTTTGAAATCCACCTGTTTAGTTGTCAATCCATGTTTGCAAGTTAAGAAAAAAGGGATTTTGAAATTTGGCTACCTGTCTACATAGAGTGGTATAAATCTGTCTAGAGGTTTGGGGAAATCTGAAACGATGCTGTTGCAAGCTAATGGGAGGAGGGTGTTGTAAACCCTTTTGGATTCAGACAGAGAATCTTCCTCCTGATTCTTTTCCTCCGTGGCTTAGGAAAAACACTGCCAGCTTTCAGTTGATGCACACATCTTAAGCAAGAAGGAGTGTATTTTTTTTATTTCTTACAACATAAATTAAACATACCAGTAGACATCAGACTGCAAAAGGTTACAGGAACCTAAGGTACTTCCAGCACTTTATTAATGCAGTCTGGCCAATGGGTACCAAAGGGTACAACATTACCAGCAGGTATGGAACCCACAGACAGGCTGGGTCTCAGGAGAGCCACTGTTCTGGCTCCAGATGCTGGTCTGGAGACAGGAACAAGAAATGCGGGCAGAGAGACAGGACCTAGAGTCTTATCAGCAAATCGCAGCAGCACAGAGCCACGGTCAGGAGAAGCTGGGAGGTGTCTAGGCCAAAGACTTGGCTGGGTTGGCAAGGGAAACAGCCCTCACAGTTCCCAGACTAAAGCAGAGGCTGTGCCAGGAAGCCTGTCTGCATGGAAGTGGTGTGTGGTTATGATGAGGCCTGCTGGCAAGATAAGGTCAAGTGCACATTCTTGGTCCAAACTGAAGACCAGTTTTGTGTCCAAAGAGACATCAGGCGATAGAAGATGTATTAGTTTCCTAGGGTAGCCGTAACAAATTACTACAAACTTAATGGCTTATGATAGATACTTAATCTCTCACCGTTCTGGAGGCTAGAAGTCTGAGAGTGTTAGCAGGCTTGGTTCCTTCTGGAGGCCAAGGGAGACTCCATTCCCTGCCTCTGTCCTGGCTTCTGGTAGCTGCTGGCAATCCTTGGTGTTCCTTGGCTTCACTCCAATCTCTGTCTCCTGTTCATTTCACCTTCCCCTCTTTGGGTAAGGACACCTGCCATTGGATTTGGAGCCCACCCTAAATTCAGGACAGTTTCATCTGGAGATCCTTAATTATGTCTACAAAGACACTTTTACCAAATAAGGTCACATTCACAGGTTTAGCAGTTAGGACTTGGTCACATCTCTTTTTTTAGGGCCACTATTCAACCCATTACAGTAGATATAAAGTAAAAAAAAAAAACAAAACAAACAAACAAAAAAAACTTGTATTTTAATCCCAAGTAATAATATGACAATAGCTACACTTTAAATTTTTACAATTTTTCAGGTACTCATTCGTGATCAACAAATATTTATTGAACATCTACTATATGTTGGGACTATTCTAGATTCTGGGACTTTAGTAATCAGTCTAGCAGAAATCCCCATTTTCATGGAGTCTACATTCTAGTGGGGGTGGGAGATAGACAAACAAATAATAAGTTGAAGTACATAGAAGGTGTGATGGTGCTGAGCACTACAGAGAATGTGAATGAGGGAGGTGAAATAGGAACTGCCGGATGCGCGAAGGGTTGCAATTTTAGATAGGATGATTCAGGAAAGCTGCCGCAAAAGCTACCATTTGAGCAAAGTCTCTAAGGAGGGCAGGGAGTGAACCTGGTGGATGCCTGGAGAAAAAATCTCCCAGGGAGAGGGAAGAACAAGTGCAAAGGAGCTATGGCGGGAGGCGGGAGGCTGGAGAATGAATACATAGGCCAGCAATGCAGAAGGGGAGTGAGCAAGAGGGAAGGGCTGCAGTAGCTGAGGTGGGAGCAATATGAGAGGCCAGGCTGTGTACCTACAACTGGCTGTCACTGGCAGGACTGTGGCATTTGCTTTGAGTGGAATGAGGAGTCACTGGGGATTTTGAGAAGAGGCATGACATGACTGCCCGTTACGTGTGCATCTGTATTGGAAACAGGCTTATGTGAAGGCAAGAGCAGAGGAGGGAGATCACTGGCACGATTGTCCTAATGGAGGCCTGTGTACCCATCCTGCATCCTCCACCTTCCGGGAAGACTGGTGCTTCGACATGTGGAGACTGGGAGAAATGATGAGGTTCTGCATGTGTTCCAGGGCTGGAACAATTAGAATGTGTTGATAGTTGAATCTGAGGCATAAAGGAAAGGAGTCAAGGAAACTGCCAATGTTTGGGGCCTGAAAACTGGAAGCATTTAATGAGGTGGCATAGTGCTAATTACTTCCCATGCATTAGACAATCCACTGCTCAGCCCTGTAGGCCTGGAAAAATTAATGTTACCCACTTTATAGATGAATAAACCGAGTCTTTCAAAACTTAAGTAAGATCACATATCCAGTAAGTGCTTCAATAGATTTAGACCCAGGTCCCTGATATTTATAATCCCACACTCCTGATTCCTGAAGCCCTAGCTTTTTTCTGTAAAAAGGGTCTCATTGTCTTATTTACATCCACGGGACTGTAACACTTACGTGAGAATAAGTATAAAAATGTTTTATAATCTACAATGTACTGTGCAATTCTGCATGGTATCTACTGTTATGTAACAAAAAACGCCAAATTTTGTGATGTGGATTAACCATGATCTATTATTACTTCTCATGGTTCTAGAGGTTGACTGGGATCAACATGGTTGTTCTCACTTGGCTCTCTCACACAGTGTCAATCTCATAGCGCTGGGGCTGGAGTTACCGCCAAGTGTTTCTCACCCTCAAGTCGGGTGGGTGATGCTGGCTCTTGGTTAGGACCTCAGCTGGGATTGTCAGCCGGAATACCTACCCATGGCCTCTCCATGTGACCCCGGTTTCTTTTTTTTTCAATTAATTTTATTGGGGTGACAATTGTTAGTAAATTTACATAGATTTCAGGTGTACAATTCTGTATTACATCGTCTATAAATCCCATTGTGTGTTCACCACCCAGAGTCAGTTCTCCTTCCATCACCATATATTTGATCCCCTTTACCCTCACCACCCACCCCCCACCCCCTTACCCTCTGACAACCACTAAATTATTGTCTGTGTCTATGAGTTTTTGTTTCTCGTTTGTTTGTCTTGTTCTTTTTGGTTTATATACCACATATCAGTGAAATCATAGGGTTCTCTGCTTTTTCTGTCTGACTTGTTTCACTTAGCATTATTCTCTCGAGATCCATCCATGTTGTCACAAATGTTCCTATATCATCTTTCCTTAACGCCGAATAGTATTCCATTGTGTATATGTACCACAACTTCTTTATCCATTCATCTATCGAAGGACATTTTGGTTGTTTCCATGTCTTGGCCACCGTAAACAAAGCTGCAATGAACATTGGCGTACACGTGTCTCTATAGAGAAATGCTTTTATATTTTTGGGGTAGATACCCAGGAGAGCGATTGCTGGGTCATATGGTAATTCTATTCGTAATTTCTTGAGGAACCTCCACACTGCCTTCCATAGCGGCTGCACCAGTCTGCATTCCCACCAACAGTGTATGAGAGTTCCTTTTTCTCCACAGCCTCTCCAACACTTGTTACTATTTGTTTTGTTGATGAAAGCCATTCTGACTGGGGTGAGGTGATATCTCATTGTGGTTTTCATTTGCATTTCTCTGATGATTAGCGATGTTGAGCATTTTTTCATATGTCTATTTGCCATCTGTATATCCTCTTTGGAGAAATGTCTCTTCAGGTCCTCTGTCCATTTTTCAATTGGGTTGTTTGTTTTTTTGTTGTTGAGTTTCATGAGTTCCTTGTATATTTTGGATATTAGCCCCTTATCAGAGGAACTGTTTGCGAAAATCTTCTCCCATTCAGTTGGTTGCCTCATTATTTTGTCAATAGTTTCTTTTGCTGTGCAGAAGCTTTTCAGTTTCATATAATCCCATTCGTTTATTTTAGTTTTTACTTCCATTGCCTTTGGAGTCAAATTCATAAAATGCTCTTTGAACCCAAGGTCCATAAGTTTAGTACCTATGTTTTCTTCAATGCAGTTTATTGTGTCAGGTCTTATGCTTAAGTCTTTGATCCATTTTGAATTAATTTTGGTACATGGTGACAGAGAGCAGTCCAGTTTCATTCTTTTGCACGTAGCTATCCAATTCTGCCAGCACCATTTATTGAAGAGGCTGTCTTTCCTCCATTGTATGTTTTTAGCTTCTTTGTCAAAAATTATCTGTCCATATTTATGTGGTTTTATTTCTGGGTTCTCAATTCTATTCCATTGGTCTATGTGTCTGTTTTTCCGCCAATACCAAGCTGTTTTGATTATTGTAGCCCTGTAGTACAAGCAAAAATCAGGCAGTGTGATACCTCCAGTATTGTTCTTTTTTTTTAATATTGCTTTGGCTATTCGGGGTCTTTTGTGGTTCCAAACAAATCTGATGATTTTTTGTTCTATTTCTTTAAAAAATGCCATTGGGATTTTAATGGGGATTGCATTAAATCTGTATATGGCTTTGGGTAATATGGCCATTTTAACGATGTTGATTCTTCCAATCCATGAGCACGGAATGTCTTTCCATTTCTTTGTGTCTTCTTCAATTTCTTTCAAAAATGTCTTATAGTTTTCAGCATATAAATCCTTCACATCCTTGGTTAAGTTTATTCCTAGGTATTTTATTCTTTTTGCTGCAATTGCAAAAGGAATTGTTTTTTCTATCTCTTTTTCTGAGATTTCATTGTTGGTATATAGGAAAGCGATGGACTTTTGTACGTTGATTTTGTAGCCAGCAACTTTACTATATTCATTGATTGTTTCTAATAGCTTTTTGGTGGAGTCTTTAGGGTTTTCTATGTATAGCATCATGTCATCTGCAAAGAGTGACAATTTAACTTCTTCATTCCCAATTTGGATGCCTTTTATTTCTTTCTCTTGCCTGATAGCTCTGGCGAGGACTTCCAACACTATGTTGAAAAGCAGAGGTGATAGGGGACAACCTTGTCGTGTTCCTGAACGTAGAGCAAAGGGCTTCAGCTTTTCACCATTAATTATGAGGTTAGCTGAGGGCTTGTCGTATATGGCCTTTATTATGTTGAGGTATTTTCCTTCTATACCAATTTTAGTAAGTGTTTTAATCATAAATGGATGTTGTATCTTATCAAATGCTTTTTCTGCATCAATTGATAGAATCATATGATTTTTGTCCTTTATTTTGTTTATGTGATGTATCACATTGATGGATTTGCGAATGTTGAACCATCCTTGTGCCCCGGGGATGAACCCCACTTGGTCGTGATGAATAATCTTTTTAATGCATTGTTGTATTCGATTTGCTAGAATTTTGTTCAAGATTTTAGCATCTGTATTCATCAGAGATATAGGTCTGTAGTTTTCTTTTTTTGTGTTGTCCTTACCAGGTTTTGGTATCAGGGTAATGTTGGCCTCATAAAATGAGTTAGGGAGTACTGACTCTTCTTCAATTTTTTGGAAGAGTTTGAGCAGGATTGGTATTAGATCCTCTTTGAAGGTTTGGTAGAATTCACTGGTGAAGCCATCTGGTCCAGGACTTTTGATTTTGGGAAGGTTTTTGATGACTGATTCAATTTCCTTACTGGTGATCGGCCTGTTAAGATTTTCCAGTTCTTCATGATTCAGCCTTGGAAGGCTATATGTTTCTAAGAACTTGTCCATTTCTTCTAAGTTATTAAATTTGGTGGCATATAGTCCTTCATAGTATTCTTGGATAATCCTTTGTATTTCTGTGGTGTCCGTGATAACTTCCCCTTTTTCATTTCTGATTTTGTTAATTAGTGTCTTCTCTCTTTTTATCTTAGTGAGTCTAGCCAAGGGTTTGTCGATTTTGTTAATCTTTTCAAAGAACCAGCTTTTTGTCACATTAATTTTTTCTATTGTCTTTTTGTTCTCTATTTCATTTAGTTCTGCTCTGATTTTTGTTATTTCCTTTCTTCTGCTGAACTTGGATTTCGCTTGTTCTTCTTTTTCTAGTTTTTTAAGGTGTAACATGAGGTTATTTATTTGGGATTTTTCTTGTTTCTTGAGATAGGCCTGTAATGATATAAATTTCCCTCTTAAAACTGCTTTCGCGGCATCCCAAAAATTTTGGTAGGATGTATTTTCATTGTCATTTGTTTCTATGTATCTTTTGAGCTCTCCTCTAATTTCTTCTTTGACCCAGTCGTTCTTTAAAAGTATGTTGTTTAATCTCCATGTATTTGTGTTTTTTCCTGCTTTCTTTTTGCAGTTGATATCCAATTTCAAAGCTTTGTGATCAGAGAATATGCTTGGTATGATTTCAATCTTCTTAAATTTGCTGAGGCTGATTTTGTGTCCCAATATATGGTCTATCCTTGAGAATGTTCCATGTACACTAGAAAAGAATGTATAGTCTGATGTTTTAGGATGAAGTGCTCTATATATGTCAATTATGTCCAATTCATCTAATGTGTCATTTAGGGCTGCGATTTCGTTATTTATCTTCTGTTTGGATGATCTATCCATAGCTGTCAATGATGTATTTAAGTCCCCTAGTATAATTGTGTTTTGGTCAATTTCTCCCTTTAGTTCTGTTAGTAGTTGCTTGGTATATTTCGGTGCTCCCTGATTGGGGGCATAAATATTGATGACTGTTATGTCTTCTTGTTGTATAGTCCCCTTTACCATTATGAAATGTCCATCTTTGTCTCTTGTTATCTTTTTCACCCTGAAGTCTGTTTCATCGGAAACCATTATGGCTACACCTGATTGTTTCTGGGTACCATTTGCTTTAAGTGTCAATTTCCACCCTTTCACTTTGAGTCTATGCTTGTCCTTGTAGCTGAGATGTGTCTCTTGTAGGCAGCATATGGTTGGGTTTAGTTTTTTGATCCAATCTGCTACTCTGTGTCTCTTTATTGGTGAGTTCAGTCCATTTACATTTAGGGTGATTATTGATATGTGAGGATTTCCTGTCATTCTGTCTTTAGTTTTCTGGTAAGGCTGTGTCTCCATTGTTTCTTTGCCTTTTTGTTGTTGTCTGTTATTTCTGTGTGGTAGTATTCTATGATGTTTCCCTCTGTTTCTTCTTTTATTACAGTACATATTTCAGATTTGGATGTTTTTTGAGTGGTTACCCTTGAGTTTATGTAAAAGAAAGTTTGATATTTAGAGTATTCCAGTTTCTTCAGTACGCTTACTTTCTCTATTCCCATATTCCAGTTCAGGCCTTTACGCTCCCCCTTTTTATGTTTCGGTTGCCACAAGTTGTCCCTGTTGATGGTGGTCTAATAGCCTCCTTTAGTATTTCTTGTAGTGCAGGTCGTGTATTAGAAAATTCCCTCAGCTTCTGGATGTCTGGAAAGGTCTTTATTCCTCCTTCATATCTAAAGGAGATCTTTGCTGGATATATTATTCTTGGCTCATGATTTCTCTCTTTCAATAGTTTGAATATTTGGTTCCATTCCCTCCTAGCTTGTAGAGTTTCTGCTGAAAAATCTGATGATAATCTAATGGGCTTTCCTTTGTAAGTTACCGTCTTCTTTTCCCTGGCTGCCTTGAGGATTCTTTCTTTATCATTGATTTTAGACAGCTTCAATACAATGTGCCTTGGTGAAGGCCTGTTGGGATTGAGGTAATTAGGTGTTCTATTTGCTTCTTGGATTCGAGGATCCAGTTCTGTCCACAAGTTTGGGAAGTTCTCATCGATGATTTGTTTGAATATATTCTCTGTTCCCTTCCCTCTTTCTTCTCCTTCTGGTATACCCATTATTCTTATATTGCTCTTTCTGATGGAGTCAGAAAGTTCTTGTAGAGTTCTTTCATTTTTTTTAAGTCTCAAGTCTCTGTCTTCTTCCCTCTGTGTAAATTCCATGTTCCTATCTTCGATGTCACTGATTCTTTCCTCCATCTGGTCAACTCTACTACCTAAGCTGGATATTTTATTGTTAATTTCTTCTATTGAGTTCTTAATCTCCAGAAATTCTATTTGGTTCTTTTTCAAGATTTCAATCTCTTTTGTAAAATGCTCATGGTGTTCTTTGATTGTGTTTCTGAGTTCATTAAACTGCCTTTCTGTGTTTTCTTGCATCTCGTTCAGTTTTTTCAGAATTGCGATCTTGAATTCTCTGTCATTTAAATCACAAAGGTCCATATCTCTAAGTTCCTTTGCTGGAGACTTTTCACTTTCTTTCTGACCTATCTTGTTGCCTTGGTTATTCATGGCAATCACTGATTTACTATTTCTCTTCCTAGACATCTACAGGAGTGTCTTCTGCAACAGGTTGATAGGTATGCGAAGAGCTTTTGGAGTTCCAAAGCTCTTTCTGCACCAGATTCAGAGCCCGTTTGTTTCAGCAGTTCTGTTTACTCCTGCAGGGATCCGCCCAGATAGGTGGGGCCAGGGGCAGGGTGAGTTGTGAGAGGTGGCCCAGAGCAATGGCGGCGACCACCACCACAGCCAGTCCTGCTTCCACAGCTCCCTCCCCTTTGCCGGAACTAGTTGAGCTGCGAATCTGTGTCTGCGGTCCACAGTTCTCAGAGCAGCAAATATTCTGTCCTTTGATCCGACACTGCTACTTTATCGCTTCTAGCACCGGGCAGGTGGGGGCGGGGCGAGCTCTGGGAGGGTAGGGAGGGGGCGGCTAGTCTCCGTGCCTAGGGCTTCCGTTCTCCGCTCGGCAGTGAGGGCTTAAACCACCGATTTCAGCCCTCTTCCCTCAGTCTTTGCTTCGAGGTCTGCCGTGAGCGAGCGTTGGGTTCAGCGGGTTTGTATGCTGCCCCCTCAGCCCTGTGGGCCGTAAGCGGAGCCCTAGCAGTCCGAGTCCTTCCCTCTTCCGCCGCTGCGGAAGATCCGGCGCAGCGGGCTCCGAGCACTGAGCTAGGTCTGTGTCCTGCGCCCGCGCGGCTCCGTCTCCGCACTTCTCCTCTCCCTCCTCCCCCGCTCGCGCGATTCACCCACCTGGAGGTGAATTCAGTAGTGGGCCTCTTCGTCTTGCCTGTCTGCTGTGCAAGGAGTCCTTTGTGGAGTTATTGTTGTCTGATTCGTTGTAAATTCCAGGGGAGCGTTACAGAGGCTCACCTCACGCCGCCATTTTTTTTTTTTTTGATCTCCGACCCCGGTTTCTTCATTGCATGGTGGCTGGGTTCCAAGAGCAAGCATCCCTAGGAGAAAGAGCGAGGTAGAAGCTGTATTGTCCTTTATGATTGAGCCTGGAAAGTCCACAGAATCACTTCTGCCATACTCTATTGATTGAGACAGTCATAGAATTCCACCGGGTTGAAGGGAAAGGATATAGACAACATCCCTTAATAGGGGAGAAGCAAAGTCACATGTAAGTCACATATTAAAGAAGCATGTGGGATGAGAGATATTGTTATGGCCATCTTTGGAAAATACAATGAACAACAAAGCAGAAGATATTATTCCAAGGGAAGTTCAATCAAGGAAAGAAGGATTGACAAAATTAGACAGATCGGGCTACGGGTTTAAGCCCAGCACAAGTTAAAAAAAAAAAAGAGAGAGAGAGAGCGAGAAAGAGAGAGAGAGAGAGAGAGAGAGAGAGAGAGAGAGAGAGAGAGAGAGAGAAATGTGGAGCCGGAAACTAGAAACAGCCTTCCAAGGCTGCAGTGGAGTAAGCAGACAGCATCACACAGCCAGATGATGATGGATGTCAGGGCCCAGATAAGAAAAATTCTGCTCCTAGTTGCATTTTTCCTATTTTATGATTTGTTCCTAAACTTATAAAAAGAGCCCTAGGTAATAATGTTATAGGAAAAATAAAAGCTATAGGGAAATACAACAGGAAAACAATTATCCATCATCCGACCACACAATGATAATGTGCTGGTGTTGGGTTCTGTTGTCACTGCAGAGCATAAAGGCTTTGGGCTTCGAATCTCCACAGACCTGGGTTTGAATTTTCTTATAGCTGGATAATCTTGGGCAAGTTTCTTAACTTCTCTGTGCCTTAATTTTTCATTATGGAAAATGCTGATAATTACGAAATAATCCTATAATGTGGCCCGGGGGACTAGAAAATAGTAAGTTCTCAGTTCACATTAGCTTGTAAAATCACAATTAAATAAATACATCACTTTTTTAACAAAATGTTTTTATTTACAAAAACAGCATGCATGCTGCTTTGTATCTGTTTTTTTCACATAAGAATTTCATCTTCAACATCTTTCTTATGACCCTGTATCATTGTCTTTATGAAATGACGATCTCCCGTAGCATGCCAGAACTATAATTTGTTTCATAGCTTCTAATCGTTGCATATTTAGCTTTTTTAAATTAATTTTTACCTATTACACATAACACTGAAATAATCAACTTAAATACTTACCTAATTATTTTCTTTCAACTTGACACATTTATTTAATAAATAAATAAATAAATATTGACAAATTTCTAGAAATGGATTTGCTAGGCCCAAATGGTCCCATTCAAGTTTTTTTCAGTTTATTTTTTATTATGAATATTGCAACCCAACATAAAGTTAGAAAGGATCATATAATGAACACCAAATATGGGCTAGCACCCATATTTGACCTGTTAACATTTTGCCATATTTGCTTGATCTATGTTTTTCTTAAATATTTTAAAATAAAACACATCCATTATGACATTTTGTCCTGATTCTGTAGTCTCATAAACATGAGGACATTTTCCTATGGAACCATCATACCATTATCATATATCTCAAAATTAAGTATAATACCCTAATATTATACAGTGTTTAAAATTTTCTAAATGTCCAAATGCCTTTTACACCTTTTACAGCATTTTTTTTTTTCCAAATAAGGATCCAATAAAGAACCTGTATTACTTTTGGTTGTTGTCTCTTAAGGTCTTTTGATCTTATTTGGGAACCTCAGTTTTCTTGTCAGCAATAGGTAACACTTTATAGCAATTACCGTGTGCCTTATACAGCCTTGTAACTACTTTACACACATTGACTAATTCTTCTCACAGCCACCGTTTGAGCGAGGTACTTTTTGTATCTGTACCCATATTTTATAGATGAGTAAACTGAGACTCACAGAAGGTTTACTTTGTTAGTAAGTAGCAGAGCCAAGATATGCTAATACATGTGATATATGGTACTGTAGAACTTAAATTGATTTGAAATTCAAAAATTCTTAGAGTAAGAGGTTACTTTTATTTGGTAGTGTGTGAGAAATATTTCCCATTATGGTCAAAGTTGTATGTATGAAGAACTCTTTGTCATTCTATTGTAACTGAGATAGACTCTATAGAGAGTGGATGAAGGTTTGGCAAATAACACTCAATTCATTCTTGTTGAGTGAATAAATACATGTTTTAATATATTCCAATAGGCTGCAAATATTTTTCCTTGCGCCTTTACACGGAGACACGCTTCTATGTGTCTTCTCTTCATTTTTACTGCTCGTCTAGATCTGCTGTATTCACACAGTATCACCAACTGGAGATCCAGCTGTCAATCATGGCAACCATGGTTTGCCAAGTGACTTTGCTGCCCTGTGTTCTCCTATCTGTGTTGATAGAGTAGATAAATCTAGGACTGGAGCTCGTCAATGCCGAGTTCTGGTACTGATTCACTCACTGGTCATTGTGCGACCAGAGTCTGGTTCCTTAGCCACCTAAGGCTTCTAATTTGCTCACCTTAAAGATGGTGTTTAAAAGCACAGACTTGGGTTCAAATTTCAGTTTTGACATTAGGGAAATGGATTAAATTCTTTGACTATGGGTTGCCTCCTCTATCGGGTACGGTGATGCTAGTAACTAGTGATGAGGACCTTGAAGACATTTTGCCTGTGTTTGAATCTGAGCTCATTTGTTTATCAGGTCTATGAACTTTGGACAAATAACATGCCTTATCTGTAAAATTGGGCAAATAACAATATTTATTTTAAAGGATTAGTATGAGGATAGAACGAGTAAATATGACAAAGTACTTTAGCACAGGGTCTAGTGAGTGAGCAGTAACATCAGCCGTTGTTATTGCTGTGAAAATGAAATCATCGTACCTTCTCTTTTGGGAGTTTGAAAGGATGTTTGTAAATTCTGATGTTTTATGACTGCTCTATAAATAGTAATTGTTTTGACTACTATCACTATAGTATGAGGTTAAGTTAAAAGATTTACAAAAATTATTCCAGTGCTAACATTCTGTGATTCAAAACAATAATAACAAGGTGATTTGCCATTTTAATGTTGAGATATATGACAACACCACTAGAAATTACCACATTATGTTTCTGAAGCTGACTGGGTGATGAGGAAATCTGAGCTCAGGACTGCCTTCTAGAAAACAAGCTGTTGGCTTTAAGAGTGAGAATTGATATCAATGTTTCCAGTGAGAAATTTCAATACCTGAAGATTAGACAAGATCTCTGAGATTTGCTATTTTTTTCAACTAATGGAAATGTCAGTCCTTTTGAGTGTTGTTACATTATTCAATTTGGGGATGAGAAACACATAGTCCTAAAGCATGATTCTAGAAACATCCAAAGTTGAGTCTTTGACGATATTGTCCTGATATCATTCTGGTGAACCCATCCAGTTCTCTGCTGCTCCCTGGGAGAGGCTGCTGTGGTAGGGTGGCCAGATAAAATACAAGGTAAATTTGAATTTTAGGTGAATCATAAATACATTTTTAGTATAATGATATCTACTTACGTATGTTCATTTAAACAAGTGTGTCACAACAATGTCTGCAAATATTTTTTAGCTAAATTTGGCAATCCTAGGCTGTAGTGCACGGCAGTGCTCCTCAGACTTTACCATGAACATAAATCACCTGGGAATGTTGTTAAAATACAGCTTCCGGTTCAGTGTTTGTGATGCGGAGCTGCTGTTTTGAAGACCACATCTGAGTGGAAAGGATGAAGGGTAGATTTCCTCAAACTTTCTGGAGTAGAAGAATCACCTGTGGTGTTGATTGACAATAATATACTTTGTCATAACATAAACCGCAGATCGGGTGGTTTAAATAAAAGAGTCTGGGAGTCCAAGATCTAGGTACTGGCAGGGTTTGGCTTCTTTGGTAGCCTCTCTCCTTGGCTTGTAAATGGCCACACTCTTGCTGCCTCTTCACATGTTTTTTTGCTCTGTGCCTATGGGCTCCTGGAGTCTCTGTGTGTACTATTATTCTCTTCTTTTAAGAACACCAATCAGATTGGACTAAGACCCACCCTATCAGCCTCATTTTAACTTAAAGACCCCTTTAAAGACTTATTTCCAAATAAAGTCACATTCTAAGGAATTAGAGGTTGAGATTTCAACATACGAATTTAGAGGGGGACCAATGCAGTTTATGACATTATCTGAATTTCTGTGGAAAAGGTTTACAGAAATTTATCAGTCTTCCCAGCTAGAAGCTATGGTTGAAGAATAATATACCAGGTGAGTTTTATCAGGCAAATTAAAGAAATCTAGTTCAGAGCAAAGCATCTTCAGCTTAAGTATGAATAAGAATCACATGATTAATTTGTTGAACCCTCCAAGTCTCTGCTTGGGGTTAAGCTCCATATTCTGCTTTTCTAACCAGCAGCCATTCTTAAGAATGACTGCCTTAGACAAATCCCCAAACCTCTCTGAAAAGCAGGTATATTAGTAACATGCTCCTTATGTGGCTGTAGTGTGTGTGAATTGCCTGAGATTAGGAGGCAAAAGCTCTGGGGAACTCTAGAGCCCTATATTAGATAAAAGATACATGTGGTGATGCATTTTCTACAAGTTCAATGACATAGGGAACAAAGTCAAAGCATTTTCATAAACAACAACGACAACAAAAACCGTTGATTTTTAAAAACTTTCCTCTTATTATAATTTTTGAGAGTCAGTGAACTGTATTTCATTTTTGTCACCATAGTGGTCTTTATTAAAAAGCACATTAGTAGATCCCATGAGGCCATTTACCCAGATGTGATACAGGGTTGACGATCAAATCTACCCACATTTGGGGGGGAAGAGAGTTGGAAGGATCCAAAATCATGTGATTAAAACTTCAATCTCCCGAGAAAGTGCTTTCTTGTTACAACTAGAATGCCTGAGACCTGAGTTACTTTAATATGGACCATGTTAATAAACATGTAAACTAAATCTAGCGGAAAAACAAATCAATAGCATTTTTTTCTGATTAGTTCATTCATTTATTCTTTTCTTTAGATTCCACATATACATGAGATCACATGGTATTTGTCTTTCTCTGTCTGACTTATTTCACTTAACATAATGTTCTCTAGGTCCATCAATGTTGTTGCAAATAGTAAGATTTCTTTCTTCATTATAGCTATGTAATACTCCATTGTATAAATGTACCACAGTTTCTTAATCTAGTCATCTACCGATAGGCTTTTCGGTTGTTTCCATGTCTTGGCTATTGTGTATAGTGCTGCAATAAACATAGGAGTGCATAAAGATTTTTGAATTGGAATTTTGGATTTCTCCGGATAGATACCTGGGAGTGGAATTGCTGGATCATAAGGTAGTTAGTTCCATTTTAAGATTTTTGAGATACCGCCATACTGTTTTCCATAGTGGCTGCCCCAATCTGCAATCCCACCAACAGTGCAAAAGGGTTCCATTTTCTCAACATCGTTGCCAGTACTTGTTGTTTGTTGATTTATTGATGATAGTCATTTTGACTGGGGTGAGGTGGTATCTCTGTAGTTTTTATTTGCATTTCTCTAATGATTAGAGAGATGGAGCATTTTTTCATGTGTCTATTTGACATCAGTATGTCTTCTTTACAAAAATGTCTCTTCATGTCCTCTGCCCATTTTTAAAATTTGTTTGTTTGTTTTTTGGAGTTGAATTGAGTTTTTCTACATAAAATTTGGATATTAACCCTTTATCAGATATATCATTGACAAATATCTTCTCCCATTAAGTAGGATCCTTTTTTGTTTTATTGATGGTTTCCTTTGCTGTGAAAAAACATTTTATTTTTTTTTTATTTTCATTTTTTTTACAGCTCAACTCTCTCTTTTCTTTTTTTTTAATTTATTGGGGTGATATTTGCTAGTAAAATTACATAGATTTCAGGTGTACAATTCTGTATTACATCATCTATAAATCCCATTGTGTGTTCACCACCCAGAATCAGTTCTCCTTCCATCACCATATATTTGATCCCCCTTACCCTCATCTTCCACCCCTCACCTCCCCCTTACCCTCTGGTAACCACTAAACTATTGTCTGTGTCTATGAGCTTTTGTTTCTCATTTGTTTGTCTTGTTCTTTTGTTGGTTTTGGTTTATATACCACATATCAGTGAAATCATATGATTCTCTGCTTTTTCTGTCTGACTTATTTCACTTAGCATTATACTCTCAAGATTTATCTATGTTGTCACAAATGCTCCTATATCATCTTTCCTTAACGCCGAATAGTATTCCATTGTGTATATGTACCACAACTTCTTTATCCATTCATCTATCGAAGGACATTTTGGTTGTTTCCATGTCTTGGCCACCGTAAACAAAGCTGCAATGAACATTGGAGTACATGTGTCTCTATAGAGAAATGCTTTTATATTTTTGGGGTAGATACCCAGGAGAGCGATTGCTGGGTCATATGGTAATTCTATTCGTAATTTCTTGAGGAACCTCCACACTGCCTTCCGTAGTGGCTGCACCAGTCTGCATTCCCACCAACAGTGTATGAGAGTTCCTTTTTCTCCACAGCCTCTCCAACACTTGTTACTATTTGTTTTGTTGATGAAAGCCATTCTGACTGGGGTGAGGTGATATCTCATGGTGGTTTTTATTTGCATTTCTCTGATGATTAGTGATGTTGAACATTTTTTCATATCTTTATTTGCCATTTGTATGTCCTCTTTGGAGAAATATCTCTTCGGGTCCTCTGCCTATTTTTCAATTGGGTTGTTTGTTTTTTTTTGTTGTTGAGTTTCATGAGTTCCTTGTATATTTTGGATATTAGCCCATTCTCAGAGGCACTGTTTGCAAAAATCTTCTCCCATTCAGTTGGTTGCCTCTTTATGTTGTCGATGGTTTCTTTTGCTGTGCAGAAGCTTTTAAGTTTCATATAGTCCCATTCGTTTATTTAAGCTTTTACTTCCCTTGCCTTTGGAGTCAAATTCATAAAATGCTCTTTGAACCCAAGGTCCATAAGTTTAGTACCTATGTTTTCTTCTATGCAGTTTATTGTTTCAGGTCTTATGCTTAAGTCTTTGATCCATTTTGAATTAATTTTGGTACATGGTGACAGATAACAGTCCGGTTTCATTCTTTTGCATGTGGCTATCCAATTCTCCCAGCATCATTTATTGAAGAGGCTGTCTTTCCTCCATTGTATGTTTTTAGCTTCTTTGTCAAAAATTATCTGTCCATATTTATGTGGTTTTATTTCTTGGTTCTCAGTTCTATTCCATTGGTCTATGTGTCTGTTTTTCTGCCAATACTATGCTGTTTTGATTATTGAAGCCCTGTAGTACAAGCTAAAGTCAGGGAGTGCGATAGTTCCAGTATAGCTCTATTTTCTGAAGATTGCTTTGGCTATTCGGGGTGTTTTGTGGTTCCAAACAACCCTGATGATTTTTTGTTCTATTCTTTAAAAAATGCCATTGAAATTTTGATGGGGATTGCGTTAAATCTGTATATTGCTTTGGGTAATATGGCCATTTTAACTATGTTGATTCTTCCAATCTATGAGCACGGAATGTCTTTCCATTTCTTTGTGTCTTCTTCAGTTTCTTTCAAAAATATCTTGTAGTTTTCAGGATGTAGGTCCTTCACATTCTTGGTTAAGTTTATTTCGAGGTATTTTATTCATTTTGCTGCAATTGCAAAAGGAATTGTTTTTTGTATTTCTTTTTCTGAGATTTCATTGTTAGTATGTAGGAATGCAATGGACTTTTGTACGTTGATTTTGTAGCCAGCAACTTTACTGTATTTGTTAAGTATTTCTAACTGCTTTTTGGTGGAGTCTTTAGGGTTTTCTATATATTGCATCATGTCATCTGCAAAGAGTGACAATTTAACTTCTTCATTCCCAATTTGGATGTCTTTTATTTCTTTCTCTTGCCTGATTGCTCTGGCAAGGACTTCCACACTATATTGAAAAGCAGAGGTGATCAAAAAATTACAAATAGAATTACCATATGACCCAGCAATCCCTCCCCTGGGTATCTATCCAAAGAATCTGAAATCATTTATACATAAAGACACGTGTGCTCCAATGTTCATTGCAGCTTTGTTTACGGTGGCCAAGACATGGAAACAACCAAAATGTCCTTCGATAGATGAATGGATAAAGAAGTTGTGGTACATATACACAATGGAATACTATTCGGCGTTAAGGAAAGATGATATAGGAGCATTTGTGACAACATGGATGGATCTCGAGAGAATAATGCTAAGTGAAATAAGTCAGACAGAAAAAGCAGAGAACCCTATGATTTCACTGATATGTGGTATATAAACCAAAAACAACAAAAGAACAAGACAAACAAATGAAAAACAAAAGCTCATAGACACAGACAATAGTTTATTGGTTACCAGAGGGTAAGGAGGGTGGGGAGTGGGAGATGAGGGTAAGGGGGATCAAATATATGGTGATGGAAGGAGAATTGACTCTGGGTGGTGAACACACTATAGGATTTATAGATGATGTAATACAGAATTGTACACCTGAAATTATGTAATTTCATTAACAATTGTCACCCCAATAAATAAATTTAAAAAAAGAAAAGAAAAGAAAAGCAGAGGTGATAGGGACAGCCCTGTCGTGTTCTTGAACTTAGAGCAAAGGGCTTCAGTTTTTCACCATTAATTATGAGATTAGCTGAGGGTTTGTCATATATAGCCTTTATTATGTTAAGGTGTTTTCCTTCTATACTTATTTTATTAAGTGTTTTAATCATAAATGGATGTTGTGTCTTATCAAATGCTTTTTCTGCATCAATTGATATAATCATATGATTTTTGTCCCTTATTTTTTTATGTGATTTATCACATTGATGGACTTGCGGATGTTAAACCATCCTTGTGCACTGTGGATAAATCCCACTTGGTCGTGATGAATAATCTTTTTAATGCATTCTTGTATTCAATTTGCTAGAATTTTGTTCAGGATTTTTGCATCTGTATTCATCAGAGATATGGGTCTGTAGTTTTCTTCTTTTGTGTTGTCCTTACCAGGTTTTGGTATCAGGGTAATGTTGGCCTCATAAAATGAGTTAGGGAATATTGTCTCTTCAATTTTTTGGAAGAGTTTGACCAGGATTGGTATTAGATCCTCTTAGAAGGTTTGCTAGAATTCACTAGTGAAGCCATCTGGTCCCGGAGTTTTTCTTTCGGGAAGGTTTTGGATGACTGATTCAATTTTGTTACTGGTGATCGGTCTGTTTAGATTTTCCAGTTCTTCATGATTTAGCCGTATATGGCTACATGTTTCTAAGAACTTGTCCATTTCTTCTAGGTTATTGAATTTGGTGGCATATAGTCCTTCATAGTATTCTTGCATGATCCTTTGTATTTCTGTGGTGTCCGTGATAACTTCCCCTTTTTCATTTCTGATTTTGTTAATTAGTGTCTTCTGTCTTCTTAGTAAGTCTAGCCAAGGGTTTGTCAATCTTTTTAATCTTTTCAAAGAACCAGCTCTTTGTCACATTAATTTTTTCTATTGTCTTTTTGTTCTCTATTTCATTTAGTTCTGCTCTGATTTTTGTTATTTCCTTTCTTCTCCTGACCTTGGGTTTCACTTGTTCTTCTTTTTCTAGTTCTTTATGGTGTAACATGAGGTTATTTATTTGGGATTTTTGTTGTCTCTTGAGATAGGCCTGTAATGATATGAATTTCCCTCTTAAAGCTGCTTTCACTGCATCCCAAAATTTTGGTAAGATGTATTTTTATTGTCATTTGTTTCTATGTATCTTTTGATCTCTTCTCTAATTTCTTCTTTGTCCCGGTTGTTCTTTAAAAGTATGTTGTTTAATCTCCATGTATTAGTGTTATTTCCTGCTTTCTTTTTGCAGTTTATATCCAATTTCAGAGCCTTGTGATCAGAGAATATGCTTGGTATGAATCAATCTTCTTAAATTTACCAAAGCTTATTTTATGTCTCAATAAAAGGATATGTCTATCCTTGAAAATGTTCCATGTACCCTCGAAAGAATGTGAAGTCTAATGTTTTAGGATGAAGTGCTCTATAGATGTCAATAATGTCCATTCCGTCTAATGTGTCAGTTAGGGCTGCTATTCCGTTATTTATTTTCTGTTTGGATGATCTATCCATAGCTGTCAATTATGTATTTAAGTCCCCTAGTATAATTGTGTTTTGGTCAATTTCTCCCTTTAGTTCTGTTAGTAGTTGCTTGGTATATTTCGGTGCTCCCTGATTGGGGGCATAAATATTGATGACTGTTATGTCTTCTTGTTGTATAGTCCCCTTTACCATTATGAAATGTCCATCTTTGTCTCTTGTTATCTTTTTCACCCCGAAGTCTGTTTCATCGGAAATCATTATGGCTACACCTGATTTTCTCTGGGTACCATTTGCTTGAAGTGTCGATTTCCACCCTTTCACTTTGAGTCTATGCTTGTCTTTGTAGCTGAGATGTGTCTCTGGGAGACAACATATGGTTGGGTTTAGTTTTCTGATCCAATCTGCTACTCTGTGCCTTTTTATTGGTGAGTTCAGTCCATGTACATTTAGGGTGATTATTGATATGTGAGGATTTCCTGTCTTTCTATCTTTAGTTTTCTGGTAAGGCTGTGTCTCCAATGTTTCTTTGCCTTTTTGTTGTTGTCTATTACTTATGTGTGGTGGTATTCTGTGATGTTTCCCTCTGTTTCTTCTTTTATTACAGTATATATTTCAGTTCTGGATTTTCTTTGAGTGGTTACCCTTAAGTTTATGTAAAAGAAAGTTTGATATTTAGAGTATTCCATTTTCTTCAGCACGCTTACTTTCTCCATTCCCATATTCCGGTTCATGTGTTTACTCTCCCCCTTTTTGTTTTGGTTGCCCCAAATTGTCCCTGTTGATAGTGGTCGAATAGCTCCGTTAGTATTTCTTGTAGTGCAGGTCATGTATTGATATCTTTGCTAGATATATTATTCTTTGCTCATAATTTCTCTCTTTCAATAGTTTGAATATTTGGTTCCCTCCTCCTGGCTTGTAGAGTTTCTGCTGAAAAATCTGATGATAATCTCATGGGCTTTCCTTTGTAGGTTACCGTCTTCTTTACTCTGGCTGCCTTGAGGATTCTTTCTTTGTCGTTGATTTCAGACAGCTTCAATACAATGTGACTTGGAGAAGGCCTGTTGGGATTGAGGTGATTAGGTGTTCTATTTACTTCTTGGATTCAAGGATCCAGTTCTGTCCACAAGTTTGGGAAGTTCTCATCGACAATTTGTTTGAATATATTCTCTGTTCCCTTCTCTCTTTCTTTATTTTCTGGTATGCCAATTATTCTTATATTGCTCTTTCTGATAAAGTCTGAAAGTACTTGTAGAGTTCTTTCATTTCTTTTAAGTCTCAAGTCTCTTTCTTCTTCCAACTGTGTAATTTCCAGGTTTCTATCTTCTAAGTAACTGGTTCTTTTCTCCATCTGGTCAACTCTACTACCTAAACTGCTTATTTCATTCTTAATTTCTTCTGTTGAGTTCTTAATGTCCAGGAATTTTATTTGGTTCTTTTTTAAAATTTCAATCTCTTTCGTAAAATGATCATGTTGTTCTTTGATTGCGTTTCTGAGTTCATTAAATTGCCTTTCTGTGTTTTCTTGAATCTCATTGAGTTTTTTCAGAACTGCAATCTTGAATTCTCTGTCATTTAAGTCACATATTTCCATATCTTTAAATCCTTTTCTGGAGACTTCACTTTCTTTCTGACCTGTCATGTTGCCTTGGTTATTCATGGCAATTACTGATTTATTATTTCTCTTCCTAGACATCTACAGGAGTGGCTTCTGCAACAGGTTGATAGGAAGAGGTCTTTCTTTTCTTTTCTAATACTTGTTGGTATAATGTTTTATTTTCTCTCCGACTGCAGCCTTTTTTTTCCCTCTCTCACAAAGTAGTGCTATATTTTCTCTGCACTATTCCAGCTTCTCACACAATGGGGGGATTCCCTGGGAAACAAGCTTCTCCTCTGTTAACAGTTCACCTGGGTCATAGGGCGCCACGTCCCTGTGGTGATGCGGAGAGCTTTTGAAGTTCCAAAGCTCTTTCTGCACCGTATTCCGAGTCCGTATGTTTCAGCAGTTCTGTTTACTCCTGCAGGGACCCGCCCAGATAGGTGGGCCCAGGGGCAGGGTGAGTTGTGAGAGGTGGCCCAGAGCAATGGCGGCGAACACCACCACAGCCAGTCCTGCTTCCACAGCTCCCTCCCCTTTGCTGGAACTAGTTGGCCTGCGAATCTGTGTCTGTGGTCCACAGTTCTCAGAACAGCAAATATTCTGCTCTTTTGATCTGACACTGCCACTATTCGGCCTCTAGCACCGGGCAGGTGGGGGCGGGGCGAGTTCCGGGAGGGCAGGTAGGGGGCGGCTAGTGTCAGTGCCCAAGGCTTCCCTCTCTGCTCGGCCGAGAGGGCTTAAACCACTGTTTTCAGCCTTCTTCCCTCAGTCTTTTCTCTGAGGTCTCTGCCTTGAGCGCTACGCCTAGCCGTGCTGTATTCTGCCCCCTCAGTCCTGTGGGCCACAAGTGGAGCCCTAGCATCCAAGTTCTTCCCTCTCCCGCAGCTGCGGTAGTTCCGGGATGCCGCGAGCTCGGAGCACTGAGCTAGGTCTGCGTCCTGTGCCCGCGGGGCTCCGTCTCCGCACTTCTCCCTTCCCTCCTTCCCCGCTCTCACGATTCTCCCACCTCTAGGTGAATTCCGTAGTGGGCCTCTTCTTTTTGCCTGTCTGCTGTGCAAGGAGTCCTTTTGGGAGTTTTTGTTGTTCGATTAGTTGTAAATTCCAGGGGAGCTTTACAGAGGCTCACCTCATGCCGCCAGTTTGATGACATCTCCTTTAAAGATTTTAACGAAAAATATAGCTAACATGCAATATTATATAAGTTTTAGGTGTACATCATAGTTATTCAAATTTAGATACCTAAACAAGTGATCACCATGTAAGTCCAGCAACCACCTGACACTGTACCATGCTATCACAACATTATTGACTATATTCTCTATGTTGTACGTTACATCCCCATGACTTATTTGTTTTATGCCTGAAAATCTGGACCTCTTATTCCCTTTCACCTTTTCCTCCATTTGTAAAATTTTTAATTACAGTTGACAATTAACATTATTTTACATTAATTTCTAACATACAGAATAGTGGTTAGACATTTATATAACTTAAAAAGTGATCCCCCTAACTAGTCAAGTAACCACCTGGCACTGTACAGAGTTATTGTCATATTATTGACTATATTCCCTATGCTTTATTTTATATCCCCATCACTATTTTGTAACTACAAATTTGTGCTTCTTAAACCCTTCATCTTTTTCTCCCTGCCCCTCAAAGTCCTCCCACCTATCAGTCAAACAAATCTAGTATCAATCTGACCCAATATATAGTCATTTCAATGTTATTCCTTATGCTATACCCTACAATCCCATGATTACTGTGAAACAAGCAATTTGTACCTCTTCATCCCTTTCCCTTTTCTCACCTACACCCCTATTCCCCCTCCTCTCTGGCAACCATCAAAACACTTTGTATCTATGATTTTGTTTCGGTTTTGTTTTTTAATTTTTTCCCAAATTCCACATATAAGTGAAATCACACTGTATTTGTCTTTCTCTGCCTGACACTCCATTCAGCACAATACCTTCCAGGTCCATCCATGCTGCCGCAGATGACAATAACCCATTTCTTTCTCTGGCCAAGCAATATTCCATTGTATATATGTACCACCTCCTCTTCGTCCATTCTTCTGTCAACATACACTTAGGCTGCCCCCACATCTTGGCCATTGTAAACAGTGCTACAATGAACATATAGATGCACACAACCCTCACAGTAGCATTTTCTGTTTCTTCGAATAAACACCCTGAAATGGGATTATTGAGTCCTTCTTCATCCTTGTTATAGCCTTTGTAATAAAATCTATTGTGTCTAGTATGAGTATGGCTACTCCAGCTTTTTTTCTGTTTTGTTTTATTTCTATGTCCATTAAATAACTTTTTTCATCTCTTTATGGTGTCATCAAAACATACAGTGAATGTTTAAATAAATAAAAATAATTACAGTAAGAGATGCATTGCCATGAATTTCCCTCAGAATACTACCCCTCACTTCAAACACAATTATCCCATCATTCTTGCCACTTTTTGAAGCTATTTTTCTGTCAACGTACACTCAGGATGCCTGGAAGTCCTCTTTAGTAAGTGTCTTTAGTTGTGCTGTCATGGCTGCTTCAATGTCCTGAATTGATTCAGAACGTTTACCTTTCATGGTCATTTTTGACTTTGGGGAAGAGCCAGAAGTCTCATAGTGCCAGATCCAGTGAATAAGGTGGATGAGGACACACTGTAATGCTTTCATTTGTTGGAAACTGCTGTACCAGAAGCGATATGTGACACAGAGACACTTTCCATTGCAATCAACACATATGGTGAAGGCTACCGCTGAGTGCCATCCAATGGAAAGGCAGGAATCTTCAATATCAGAAGTGGCACATCGAACCTTAGTAACTGTGTATGACAAGTTTCAACTTGTTCAGTGCAGTCAATTGGGTGTGAGCTATGGTTGAGAAAAGATGTGTTTTAAATTGTGCCATAAATCATCCTCCATTATGACAACATTCTGTGTCACACATCGCTTGTGGTATATGGCAACTTCTGTCAAATAAAAACATTACAGTGAGTCCTCATCCACCTGTTCACCGGATCTGGCACCATTCAACTTCTGGCTCTTCCCCAAAGTAAAAATTCACAACATAGAGGCAGCCACAACAGAGCAACTAAAGACACTCACAAGAGAGGACTTCCAGAACTGCTTCAGACGGTGGTAATAATGATGGGATAAGTATGTTTGAAACAATGGGGAGTATTTTGAGGCAGATTAATGCCAATGTGTCTTTTACAGTAATAAATTGTTTTGTTTTTTTAATTTATACATTCTCAGTATTATTTGATCACATATTTCAGTCTGTGTGTGTCTTTCATTTGAAGTGAGTCTCTTGTAGGTAGCCAGTGTAAGCGTCTTTTTTTCTAACCCATTCAGCCTTGCTATGTCTTTTGATTGAAGCTATTATTTCACTTACATAGAAAATAGTTGTTAATAAATATGTGGCTATTGTCATTTTATTATTCATAATTTTGATTCCCCCCCACCCCCATTTTAAAGAAGTCCCTACATACTTTGTAATACTGCTTGGTGGTGACAAACTCCTTCAGATTTTCCTTGTCTGGAAAGCTGTTTATTTGTACTTTGATTTTAAAAGGTAACCTTTCTGAGTAGCCTTGGTTGTAGGTCAAGCTTTTTATCACCTTGCATATTTCATATCAATCCCTTCTAGCCTACAAAGTTTTTGCTGAAAAATCAACTGACAATCTTATGGGAGCTCTCTTGTAAGTTACTAGTTGTCTTCCTCTTGCTGCTTTTAGGATTCTTTCTTTGTCTTTAAACTTTGGCGTTTTAATTACAATGTGTCTTGATGTGGGCCTGTTTGCATTCATCTTATTTGAAACTCTTTGCGCTTCCTTTGCCATATTAGGAAAATTTTCAGTCATTATTTCTTCAAGTAGGTCCTCAATTCCTTGTTTTCTCCCTTCTCATTCTGGTACTCTTATTATGCAAATGTTGTTATGCTTGATGTTGTCCCAGAGATTTCTTAAAATATCCTCATGTTTTTAGATTCTTTTTGTTGTTTCAATTAGGTGTTCTCTGCTACCTTGTCTTCCAAATCAATGATTCTATCCTGCTTCGTCTAGTCTGCTGGTGATTTCTTCTGATGCAGTCTTCATTTCAGTTGTTGTATTCTTCACTTCAGACTAGTTCTCTTTTATGGTTTCTATGTCCCCTTTTATGTTTGCTGTCTCTTTGTTGAAGTTCTCACTAAGTTCTATGGGCATCTTTATAACCACTGTTATAACCTTATAACTCTATTTGTAGGTTGCTTGCCTCCATTGTGTTTAGTTCTTTTTCTGGATTTTTCTCTTGCTTTTTCATTTGGGATGTCTTTCTTTGATTCCTCATTTTGGCTGCCTTTTTGTGTTTGTTTCTAGATAGATATGGTATGTTTCCCAGTCTTGGCTGGGTGGCATTATGCAGTAGGTGTCTTGTGGGGCCCTGGCACAGTCTCCCTGGTCAGCTGCTTGGGACACTCCAGTAGTGTTCCTTGTGTAGGTTGTGTTTGCCCTCCTGTTATAGTTGAGGCTTGATTGCTTTTGGCACATCAGTGGGTGGGATTGACCCTCAGGATGATTGCCTATGGGGTTTGGCCATATCCACAGCTTACATGCTGCTTTGTGGGAGGCTTAGCCCACTGAGTGGGACTTGCCCCAGTGGGCTTTGATGCCTGTTGAGACTGCCCTTTGTGTGTGTAACTTGTTGGGCTATATGGGTGGTGCTCTGTTGTTATCTGAAGCCAACCTTCAAGTATGTTGAATCAGACCTTTTGGTAGGGGCTCTGTTGCAGACCCAGGTTACCCACTGCCTGTGACTGACCAGAAACTACAGGAGCTACAAAGTGGTCTGTGGTGTTATCTGCCTGTGCTAAACCTGTAAGCATGTGGTGAGGCCACACTGCAATCAAAGGATGGCTGCCAACAGTTCTGTGTCTGGGGTAGCTCCTCAAAATGCCAGGACACTTGGAGGCCTGCTGCCATTTGCAGCCTCGCTTAAGGTTCAGCCACTGAAAAAGCCTCATGCTGTATGCAAGTTGGGTGAGGCAGGGTCTCAGGGAGTCACAAGAGTGGGAAGCGTTGTTTTCACTAGGTTGATGTAAATTTTGATTTAGTGCAAGTTCTGAGCCTGGAGCTACTCAGCATAAGTCTCAGAGCACACTGAGGCCGGTTGCTGTCTACCTGCACCTGTGGACTCCAGTAGTTTCCAAGAAAGAATGCAGTGTGGTGGGGTTGCCTGCTCACCAAGAAATTAGCTCCGGTGTTGGTGGAGTTGGATAAGTCAGTTTCCCAGTGCAGCTCACCAGACCAATTCAGATTCAGATTTGGCCATGTGGGAGAGGGCTCAACACGGAAAATATGGCATCCACCTGTCGGCTGCACGGGATGAGAACCCCACACAAAAAAAATTCACAACTGTCCTCCAGTTCTCTCCCTGAAGCCACACATCTCTGCCCTCCCTATATGCCTTCCACTGCTGCCTGAGTCACCTTCCCTCTGCTGGAGCCCAAGGTGAGTGCCTGTGAGTGAGTCTGTGTGGGTTTCCTACAGCCTTCCATCCCACCATGATGGTCAGAATCTGCTCTGTTTTTCACAGGCAGATGCTGTGGGGGCTTCTCTTCCCAGCACCAGTACTCTGGGCTTGGGAGAGTGGTGGGGGTTGGGGTCCCTTGCTCCTTTGGTAGGAAACCTGTGTTGCTGGGATATTTTTCCTGATTCTCAATTGCCACATGGAAGTTTGAGGCCAGCCCGTTTTGTGGCTCTGCTCCTCCAATGAGTTTCGTCATAGTTTTTTTATATCCTTCATTAACTTGTTCATAACAAGTTGTATAACTTGTTCAGCTAATCTTCAGGTGGTTCTCCAGGTTGATTGTTCTAGAATTCAGTTGTAATTTTAATTTTTTCATGGAAGGAAGCAAACACAATATTTATGTATTCTGCCATCTTTGTTCCTCCCATGAGGTCTATTTGAAATTAAGGTACTTTGACTCTAAATGTTGTGAATAGGTTTTTGTTTGTTCTGTTTCTTTAATCTTTAAGTGATAAGGAAACTGAGACCCAGAGTTTAAACAACTTGACCAAGGTCAACCAGCAGCTTGTGGCAGAGCAGAATTTGAACATAAGTGTCTGACTGCAAACTTTGACAGTTTTTGGGTTTCAATGTTGAAAACTGAGGCTGGAGAAAGATGTATACTTCACTGTTGTTAACATAGGGGCAAACCACCCAGCTGATTCATTAGTAGGTCCTTTTGTCTTTTTTAATAGTCTTTTGTTGTTAGATATGTTCATAATTTTGCCAGAGATTTATCATTTTTACAATTTAGTATTCCAGGTTAAGACATACAGTATGGTTAAAGAGTAGAACAAGTCTTCTGTTGAAAATTGGGATGTGGTATTTGAAACATCTAACCAGACTGGATGCTGGGGTTTTAGTCTACCTAAGTGTCAATGTGTTAGTTGCTGGATTGAAAAAGTTCTGGGAAGCTGGAATAGATGTAGCATACTTGGGAGCTTAGAACAGGGGCTACTTACCAACCAATAATTGTTTAAATAGTTTAACCACTGGCACAGCATGCTAATATGAACAGGGTGGATATCTGCACAGTTGAAAGCCTCGGTTCCTAAATAGCTCTCTTCCTTTGGATAGTCAATAAAAAGTGACGTTAGTGGTACAAAAACAAATTTTCAGCACCAATATTTTTAATTTTTCTGGGTAAGTAAGAGGTACAAAATAGAGGTTGAAATTAAGGGTTTGAAATAAAAATGCCTGCTAGTCTTAATCAAAAGTGTTCATCATAATTGTGCAGTTTTCCGAAAATTCATGTGCCTAGGATCATACTACTGTGATGTTGATTTGGTAGAGTGGATGTTTTCCTGGGTTCTGTGTTTTTGTGAGTCTTCCCTAGATGCATTTCATCCTTGCTGCATTGGATATCTTCTGTTTTAGTCTCCAGATGTACATCAACTTTTTTTTTCCATGTTGTATTCTCAGGCAACCAAGTTCTATAGACTATGTAAATTAACTCTCTTGCTTTCTGGCTTCCTATTGAGAACAGCCAATGGGAAGCCCTTGCAGGATATGGAAGGAGTGAAGGAGACGGAGGATGGGGAATTTTATTCTCTTAGCTCCCTCCTTGAGGGATCACTTTGGACTGGCTGTCACTTTGACCAAAGATCACAGCTCCTCGGAAAGTACCCATCTCCATATATCTTCTACCCCCACCCCCACAAGTTCTCATAACTGTTCTTTCTTCCTCCTTCTTCCAGCTAAGTGGTGGGGATAGCTCTGTAGGCACTAATATTGGGGCATTGTTATAGCTTTCAGGGTTTTCTTAGACTCTTTGTAAACAATTCCTTTATTAAACCTCCTCATTATTCTATTTGATTGTGCTATTTACTTTTTCCTGCTGGGAACATGCCTAATAGACTTTGCCTTATTCACTTTCCCAACCTTTCATTGGACTTATAGGGTATTTAATCAACCTCCCATTACCAATATTCTGACTCTATCCATAGCTTGGATAAATCAGGGGGAATTCTGCTATTGTTCAACTTTCTAAAGTACAAGGAGGAATATGGAAAATCAGTTGGAGTTCTACATTTACCTTCTAAAACCCTGCCCCCTGTGTGTAAAATCTCTGAAGAAAGTCTGGCCAATACAAGATGGCAAGGAACAAACAAACTGAGTATGATCCTATTGACAAAAAAAACTTAAGTGCACTCTGTAAGTTTTATTCACATGATACAATATAATTAAAATACAAAGGAGTTTGCTCCTAATGAGGAATACTTAAAAAGGCCTTAACTAGGTTTCTGCCAACTGAATTTTATGCCTCTCAGTATTTGCATGATCATTTAATCCCTTAAAGTGATGACTAGTAGGCAATTTATTTGGACGGTAAAAAAAGCTAATTGATAATATTGTTACACAAAATCTTATGGGGAAAAATTATGCCTGTCTTTAAAAAAAATGTGCCTTGGGCCTCAGGGAAGTTCAGCTTGCAGATATCAGAATTAATGAAGAATATGGAAACTTAAGTATATGGTGGATGGAGTAAAAAATGCCTTAAGGATTAATGACATTAGACCAGTGGGAGAGCCACGTTTTCTGGTGATCAAAGACTCTGAGTCTTTCATCTGTAAGTGCCTGGGAGAATGTTGAGCATTTTGGAATTTGTCATATCGCCTTTGGTTAAATTTTATCAGCCTGCTATTCAGCAAGATGCTCCAAGGAAATCCTCAACCCTTTAGCTCTGATCTATTCATTCATTCAGCAAATGTTTTTTGAGTACCTACTCTGTGCTAGGCACCCTTTAGAAAACTGAAAATGCTGATGAATCAAATACGTAGGTTGCCTTCTCTCATGGAGATTAAAATGTAGTGAAATGGACAAGTTTTCTTAAACAATAGAATAAATACATATTTACATTCTAAGGTAGAGTAATTACATTTGTTGTAATATTATGTACAAGAAATCGTCCAGTATCAGAATGCCCAAAACATTGGATGAAATATAATAAGAAACATTTTAAATGTGGGGCTGAACCCCTTCAAAAGTCAGGGAAATTCTCAAAGGTCAGGGGGGTGGGAAACAACAAAAAACTTTAAACAAGATTGGGGAATGTATGCAAATTTCTGGTTGTCTTATTTGTGGAGAATGAGGGGGAAATTCTCACAGAAAACACATAAAAGGGAGCAATTAACCGTAAGTGCTGATCAGCAGACACAATGGACAGTAGAATTTAAGTCTCCCAACAAAGGTAACATTCCAAAGAAAGCAAGATTGCCCTCTGAAAGCACTGAGCCAAATAATCTGGCCTAAAGGGGACCAGGCATGTGTTGGGGAAGCTTCCCTGAAGACACTGTGCTTGGGGTGGGCTCTGAGGAGTGAGTTGAACGGCTGCACGCCAGACTAGGGATGGATAACTCTAGCAGAAAGTTGATTGTGTGAAAATTGTCTGGGCCAGAGGGATCCTGGTGTGTTGGAAAGACTGACAGGATACAATGGCCAGAGAGAGTGAGGGAGAGGGAAAACTGCAGTATGAGACTCAAAATCTAAGCTCATAAAGATCCAACCTTTATGGGGCAAGATTTTCACCTTTATCTGAAATGCAGTGGGCAAGTAATTCAGGGTTTTAAGCAATGTTATAACATTAGAATTACCATTTTTAAAATCTTCAACTTGCCACTTTGTATAGTAGGGACTGCAGCAGAGTAAGAATGGAAGATAGTTTAGGTGAGAGAACATGTGGCGTAAACCGTGGTGGGAACCAGAACACTGTCAACAGAACATCATGAAATGCTGGGAGGGGAGACAACTCCTAGAGAAGGATATAGGACTTCTTAGTGCTGCAATTATATGTCTGGTATTTAAAAGAAGTAGACAGAATACTCCAACTATAGTGCAAAGAACCTGCACTATATATGTGTGTTGATTTTTCCAGTTGAATAATTTAAAAATAAAACATGAAATACAGAGCATGAAACAAACCACATACCACCAATGAAAATTTGTTTTTAAGGAATGAAGAAGAAAAATCCAGTTGCATTAAGTTCTAGAGCAGAAGTGGACTTAGAATGCAACTGTAAATCTGTTTCGCGTTTATTACATAGCTTTTTTTTTTACTTCCTTCTCCCTGCCCTGTTTTCTCAGTTGCACCTCTCCTTTTTTTCTGCTTTGATCTCTTCTCCAAATGACAAAGTGCCTTTCCTTTCTTTCATGTCTTCATTTGGCTAATTTCTATGTCTTTCATATTTTAACACTAGTTACAAAAAACTAACACCATTAAGAAGTCGCATGGCTGTAATAAGCACTTCTCGGCAGATAATGTTTTAATTCTTACAATGGTGCTGCGAGTTAGGTGCTTACATTCCGAATTGTAGATGAGAAAACTGAGACTTAGGAAAGCCAAATTAGTTGCTAAATATTCCAATGATTAGCAATGGTAGAGCTAGGAATTGAACTCAGGCAGCCCACCCATTAAAAAAATCAACATTACTTCTTGCTATCCTAATCTATCCTATCCTATCATATCCTGTCCTGTCCTGTCCTGTCCTGTCCTATCCTATCCATCTTATCTTATCACATTGCATTCATGGAGACATTCAATACACTGTTGTATAGTAGAGGTGGTTCGAAGAGGTGGCAGCAGTGGAGTTCCTAGTGAAGTAATAGCATTTTCCCAATTGGGAATTATAGAATTCTTTTTCAGGCCTATCGTATGTAGCAGGCATTGGCATGAGGATAGCTGTTGTTGCTGGTGCCTTATTGTTATAAGGGTTTTGACCAAGTGATCATTTACGGGGAGCCGTCATAGTATATGTGAGGATAGCAGACTCAACTCAGACATGCTGAAAACTATTTTAGGTTCATGAATAATTTGCACTTTGACTTCATATGTTTTTTAATTGCCATTTTATTCAATAATGTCATTCACTAGATCCGTGAAAATAATTCCGAGGTCAACATTATTGTTCTAAAAGCATATTATAGATAGATACTTATTGGTATATATCTGGCAAAATATGTAGTATATTATAGGTAGATATTTATTGAATAATTAAGTTATCGATCTCACTTAATCTCTCTGTTCAATGATTTCTGTAAAATGGGGTCAGTGGAACTTGCTCTACCTCCCACAATATGTTGGGAAGATTAAATCAGATCACGTGCTTTGAAAGCTACCCATAATTTATGATGACCATAGGTCATGGTGGAGAGCAGCAGTCAAAGAAGCAGAAGTAGGTGGCACATTTGTGTCTTTCACACCAAATTGTGAATTCCATGAGAACAGGAATCTTATTTGACTTGTTTATGGCTTTGACCCAAACGCCTAAAATAGTGCCTGGGACTCAAATATTTGTTGGATAAATGGAATAGAGTAGAAATTAATCGAGATCTTCATTTGACTCAGAGAGAAATAAAGGAGAACTTTAAGTTGAATTCAAGGAGCTCATGTGAAAACATACCTGTAAATGAGGGTGTATATGAGAAGAGCAGAAAAAAAAGGAATGAGAAAATTGTAAATGAGAATGAAGGAGACATGGTCTAGGACTCTGAAAAATCCTAGACTGGAAAGGTCAATTTGGTGTTTGGGGTTGTCTATCTTACTGAATAGGATCAATTGAATGACCAATCTGATTGCATAAAACTGATCATTAAGATGGTAAGGGAACCACAATTTAACTGGAAGTACTTGATTTAGTATTGGTAAGTCTGTAAAGATAGATAAGAGACAAGAGTCTGCTGAACTTTGACCTTTTTTGTTCTGCAGAAGTATTTTAAGAGTTGGACAGTTGCCTATGCTTTGAAAACAATAATATATCCTGAAGAACTTTAAATTTATGTTTGGGTTTTGTTCATCCTAATATTTTCTGTATTCTTATAAAAGTAGTTTTAGTAGGCATCTGTTGATTTTTCTTGCTCTGCATCTTTTTTTTTTTTTAATCTCCTACAACATGTCAATTTGGACTATTCTTTCATCTCCAGGGGGGCCATGTAACCCAGGTCAGTGCAATCAACATAGACCATTCTTTTTGGTCACAATGCTTGACTCAGAGATGAAGCACAAAGACCAAAATAGGCAAAGAGACTCAATCTTGGAATTTGGAGTTGTTGTGAGAAAAAAGTCATCCTTCAACTAGGGATGCTGCATTGACTTAACTCAGAGGAGATAACTTACCCCAAAGAAGCCAACCCAAAAGAAATGAAACTAATAGAGAGAAACTGAGTCCTGATGATGCTTGAGTATCTGAATTCTTTCTTTCACAAAGCTCTTCTAGTTTAGCCACTTCAGTTAGGTCAGCCAGTAAACTCTACTTTATTTAATTTGAGTGGGGGCTCACTTGCAGTTCAAAAGGGTCTTGATTAGTATGTTTTAATTTATCTTTCAACTTTCCAGTGGAATTAATTCTTAAGAGTAAAGCCCTCAAACCTACGCTGGTGAAAGACAGAAGTGTATATCATATGCCTTATTCTAGGTAATTATTTATTGAAAATACATCTTTGGCAATTTAACCTCTCATCAGTGTTTAATCTCTGTAGCTAGAGGTTCAGGTTGAATTAGATGATGCCAAGGTTATTTCCAGATCAAAAGTGTAGAATTTCTGAGGCAGCTTTTCTTTCAGTAACCTCATGATCTGTCTTGTATTTGCTGTCAGCTCCTGATGACCAAGGCTAACTCATATCAGATTCCAGAGTGTACCCTGTTATTCATGCCCTTTTCTTATTTCTGCTCACATTTTCTAATGCCCTGATAACACAAGGAGACCCTGCAGCTGTGATAATAATGATGAAAATAGCTACCATTTTGAATCATCACAATTCCAAGAACTTCACATAAGTTATTTCACTTAATATTACCAAGAACCTAATGAAGTAGAGATTAATATTCAATGTGTAATCACTGATCTAGCATGAGAATCTTGGATTTATTCAGTTTAACTTCACTCCACCTCCCCTCTAAGCACAGATAGGTATGACTTCTCCATCACTACCCTAATTGATGTCAAATCTCCTTACCATTTGAGAGGCTTACAGATTCCCTAAGGAGTTGAGAGGTGTATGCATGGGCTATCCTTGGCCAACCATGAGAAATCTGCCAAATCTTTTTTCATAAATAGGCATCATGCCTATTGGGCATTTATAGGTGATATACTGTTCTTTTGGCTTTTAGAGAAAGATAACTTACAGGTTCTTCTTCAATTCTTCAGTGTTGGCTGGGCAATCAGTGATGAGGTTGATGGCACATTTCCCACATGACCCACTGCTGTATGTGAACAGTGCCACTCCAAGTTATCCATCCATGAATTTGCATACCTGGATTTTCCTGGGTAGACAGTCTCCAATTTTTAAGGCAGTTGGCCCTAGAATCAGATTTTAACCTCCAAGAGCTTTTTAAAAATTTAAGTAATGCTTCTGTTTTCTTTTAAGCCCTCTGTTACATCCTCCTTTTTCCCCTTATGTTATTTTTTTCTGCAAAAGTTTTTCTTCTGGTTCTTTCACAGTTGATAGGCAGGAGTCAAATTGACAACACAAGTAACTAGCAACCAAAAAATATCTTCAAAATCAAGAACTAAAACTGAAGCCATGACAGGAAGTAAATAAAAATTCTTAGAATTAATTTTCTAATTTCATAAAGAAAAAAGAAAAAATAATTGACTTTTCTTATTAAAACATTGTGAATGTTCCTATTATTTTGTTTGTTTATTTTATTTATTGGGGTGATATCAGTTAGTAAAATTATATAGGTTTGAAGTGTACATACATTTCTATAATACATTATCTATATTTTGTATTGGGTATTCGCCACCCAGAGTCAGTTCTCCTTCCATCACCATACGTTTGACCCCCTTTTCCCTCTTCTACTACCCCCCATTACCCATAGTTAACCACTAAACTGTTGCCTGTGTCGATGAGTTTTTGTTTGTTTGTCTTGCTCATTTATTGCTTTCAGTTTAAAAAAAAATAATTTTACTGGGGTAACAATGGTTAGTAAAATTACATAGGTTTCAAGTGTACAATTTTGTATTACATCATCTATATATCACATTGTGTGTTCACAACCTAGGGTTAGTTCTCCTTCCATCACCATGTAGTATTTGACCCACTTTACCCTCTTCAACTATTCCCCCTCCCCCCTTATCCTCTGGTAATCACTGAACTACTGTCTGTGTCTATGAGTTTTTTGGTTGTTTGTTCATTTGTTGCTTTCAGTTTTATATCTCACATATGGGTGAAGTCATGTAGGACTCAACTTTTTTGTGACTTATTTCGCTTAGCATGATAATCTCAAGATTCATGTGGTCTCAAACAGCAGCATTTCATCTTTACTTATGGCACAGTTGTATATATGTACCACATCCTCTTTTTCCAATCACCTATCAAAGTACACTTTGGCTGCTTTTATGTCTTGGCCACCATGAGTAATACTGCAATGAACAGAGGAGATAAATATCTTCAGATTTTTTTGGTAGATACACAGAAAAGGGATTCCTGGATTGTATGATAATTGTTCTCTTAATTTCTGAGGAACACTTGTAGTGTTTTCCACAGTCGCTGTACCAATTTACATTCCCACCAGCAGTGCATGAGGTTTGCTTTTCTTTATTCTCCAGACCCTCTCCAACACTTGTTATTACTGTCTTGTTGATAATATCCATTCTAACAGGTGTCAGGTGCTATCTCATTGTGGTTTTAATTTGCAGTTGCCTAATAGCTAGTGAAGTTGAGCATTTTTCTTTTCATATATCTGTTGGCCATTTCTATGTCCTCTTGAGAAGTGTCTGTTCAGGTTCTCTTCCATTTTTTATTTGCATTGTTGTATTGCTGTCAAGTTTTACAAGTTCTTTATATATTTTGGATGTTAGCCCCTTATCAGTTGTGCTGTTTGCACATATTTTCTCCCATTCTGTTGGTCACCTCTTTGTTTTGCTGATGGTTTCTTTTGGTGTGCAGAAGCTTTTTTACTTTGATGTAGTCCCATTCATTTATTTTTACTTTCACTTTCCTTGCCTTTGAGGTCAAATTCATAAAATCCTCTCTGAGACTGAGGTTCATACGCTTAGTACCTATGCTTTCTTCTATGCAATTTATTGTTTCAGGTCTTATATTTAAGTCTTTGATTTATTTTGAGTTAATTTTGGTACATGGTGACAGATAGCATTGTAGTTTCATTCTTTTGTACATGGCTTTCCAATACTCATATTATCAGCACCATTTATTGAAGAGGCTTTCTCTTCTCCATTGTATGTATTTGACTCCTTTGTCAAAAATTATCTGCCCATATTTATGTGGGTTTGTTGCTGGGTTCTCAAATCTATTCCACTGGTTTGTGTGTCTGTTTTGCTGCCAACACCATGCTATTTTGATTATTGTCACTTTGTAGTATAATTTGAAGACAGTGTGTGATACCTCCAGCCTTGTTCTGTTTTCTTAGAATTGCTTTTGCTATTTGGAGTCTTTAGTGATTCCATACAAACCTGATGGGTTTTTTGTTTGTTTGTTTGTTTTATTTCTTTTAAAAATGCCATTCATATTTTGTTAGAGATTGCATTAAATATGCATATTGCTGGGGTAATATGGCCATTTTAACTATGTTGAGTCTTCCATTCCATGACCATGAAATATCTTTCCACTTCTTTGTGCCTTCAATTTTTTAAAAAAATAATACCTTATAGTTTTCATTGCATAGGTCCTTCACATCCTTTGTTAAGTTTATTTCTAGGTATTTCATTCTTTTTGTTGCATTGCAAAATGAATTTCTTTTTCATTTCCTTTTCTGAAATATCATTGTTAGTATGTAGGAATGCAATGGATTTTTATAGATTGATTTTGTATCAACTTTACTGTATTTGTTTATTGTTTCTAATAGTTTTAAGTAGAGTCTTTTGGGTTTTCTATACCAAGAATCATGTCATCTACCAAACGTGAGTAACTTCTTTATTCCCAGTTTGGATGTCTTTTTTTTTCTTTCTCTTGCCTGATTGCTTTAAATAGGACTTCCGATACTATGTTGAATAACAGTGGTGACAGGGATCATCCTTGTCTTGTTCCTGATTTTAGAGGAAAAGTTTTCAGTTTTTCACCCTTAAGAATGATATTAGCTGAGGGTTTGTCTTATATTGCCTTTATTATGTTGAGGTACTTTCCTTCTGTACCCATTTTATTAAGTGTTTTAATCCTAATCGATGTATCTTTCAAATGATCTGCATCTATTGATACAATAATGTGATTTTAATCCTTTATTTTGTTTATGTGGACTATCACATTGATCAATTTGTGTATCACTGGAAGGAACCCCTTGATCGTGGTGTATAATCTTTTAAAGGGTATTGTTGTATTCAGTTTTCTAGTATTTTATTTAAGATTTTTGTGTCTGCATTCATTGGAAATATTGGTCTGTAATGTTTTCATATTGTTTTTTGTTTTGTTTTTGGTGTGTGTGTGTGTGTGTGTGTGTGTGTGTGTGTGTGTGATCTTTACCAAGTTTTGTCACCAGTGTATTGTTGGCCTGACAAAATGAACTAGGAAGTATTGTCCCATCTTCAATTTTTTGGAAGAGTTTGAGGAGGATGAGTATTAAATCATCTTTGAATGCTTCGTAGAATTCACTAGTGAAGCCACCTGGTTCTTGACTTTTGCTTTTGGGGAGGTTTTGCATGATTATTTCCATTTTCTTACTACTGTTCAGGCTATTTAAATTCTGATAACAATAAAGATTCAGAAGCTCAAAAATTGAAGAATGATATCAGTATAATCTGTATTAAAATCTACTCGTGAGGGGAAAAATAGAGGTCTTAGATGAAAACAAGCACGGCTTATATAACATAGCTCTTGAATAGATGATTCAACCTTAGATAAAGGCTGTGAGCCATGACATACAATATTGTCAGGTTATATCTGGAATGTAGACTCCTTTCTTGATGCAGTTATTGACAGTTGGGAAAAGTCTAAAATTCTAGAATGGCTTTATGTAAGGAAGACGGGATGGTGTTCAGAGATGTAGAGACCAAGGAAGAGACCGTGCTTTCTCCTTCTATGCCCTCCTAATACTTCATACTCAACGTCATGGAATTGAAGATCATTGTCTCTCAAATTTGCTTCTTCTTCAGTATTCTGTGTAAAATGGTAAAGGGAATATCATTGTTGAGACTAAAAGAGATAATGTACCGTTTAGCTATGAACTTGGTACAGAGCAAGCTCTCAACAAATAGTGACTTAGACTTACAGTGATTACTATGTATCACTTTATTAATCTTTCAAAGAACCTAATGTGGTAAGTACTGCTACCTACCTATTTAGAGGAGAAAATTGAGTGTCATAGAAGTTAATGGTTAAGCCAAGATTACACAGGATTCAGAGTAACAGGAAAACTGAGGTCTCTCTGACCTCAAAGAAACCTTATACTGTTAACCGGTATTATAGAAGCAATAATCGGTATTGCCTTTCAGGTGTGTCTAACACAATTGGATAATAATTATAAGTGAAAAGATGTTATGATTTCCTCATTCCTCATTTTTCAGGTCTTTATTAAAAATATATAATATTATATTAGTTTCATGTGTACATCATAGTTATTCAACATTTATGTACCTAAAGAAGTGATCACTATCATAAGTCTAGCAATTATTTGACACCACACCATATTATCACAATATTATTGACTACGTTCCCCATGCTGTACATTACATCCCCATGATTTATTTGTTTTATACCTGGAAATTTGGACCTCTTATTTCCCTTCCTTTCCCCCACTTTATAAATTTTTCAATTACAGTTGACAATTAATATTATTTTGTATTAATTTCAGGTGTACAGCATAGTGAATAGACATTTATATAGTGACACCCTGACTAGTCTAGTACCCACGTGGCACTGTACCCACATAGTTATTACCATATTATTGACTATATTTCCTATGCTTTACTTTAATCCCCATCACTATTTTGTAACTACCAATTTGTACTTCTTGATTCCTTCAGCTTTTCACCCTGCCAAAACCCTGCTCATGTATATCACCCCAATAAATCTATATCACCCCAATAAATCTAGTACCCATCTGACACCACACATAGTTATTGCAATGCTAGTGATTATATTTCTTATGCCATGCTCCACATGCCCATGACTACTTTGTAACAATCAATTTTTACTTCTTAATCCCTACCCCTTTTTCACTCACCCTGAACCCTTTTCCATCTGGCAACAATAAAAGTGTTCTCTGTATCCATGAGTTTGTTTCTGTTTTGTTTGTTTGTTTACTTTGTTTTTCAGATTCCACTTATAAATGAAATCATTGTGACATTTTGCTTTGTCTCACTTACTACCCTCAGCACAACACCTTCTAGGTCCATCCATGTTGTTGCAGATGACAAGATTTCATTCTTTTTTCACAGCTGAGTAATATTCCATTATATATGTATATATATGTATGTAGAACCTCTTCTTTATCCAGTCATCTATTCAGGGACACCACTCAGGTTGCCTTCACATCTTGGCCAGTGTAGATAATGCTGCAATGAACATATAAATGCACACATCCCCTCGATGGAACATTTTAGTTTCTTCACATAAATACCCAAGAAGTGGTATTACTAGATCCTTGTTTGTCTCTTGTTATAGCCTTTGTTTTAAAGTCTGTTTTATTTGGTATAAGTATTGCTACCCCACTTTTTTGTTTGTTTGTTTCCATTTTTATGAAATATATCTTTCTATTCCTTTACTTTCAGTCTGTGTGTCTTTTAATCTGAAGAATCTCTTGTAGGAAGCATATTTGTGAGTCTTGTTTTTTTATCCATTCAGTCACCGTATGTATTTTGGCTGGAGCACTTATCTGGGATTGTTGATAGCTAGATAGTTGTTGCCATTTTATTATTTATATGTTTTATCTCTTTTTTTTTTTTTTTTGTCATAAAGAAGTCCCTCCAACATTCCTTGTAATACTAATTTAGTTTTTTCTTGTCTGGAAAGTTCTCTGTCTGTCCTTTGATTCTAAATGATAGCTTTACTGGGTAGAATAATCACATTAAATATTTTGTGCCAATCCCTTCAGGCTTGTAGAGTTTCTGTTGAGAAATCAGCTGACAGTCTTATGGGAGCTTCCCTTTAGATAACAAACTGCTTTTCTCTTGCTGTTTTTAATATTCTCTCTTTTTCTTTAATCTTTAGCATTTTAATCATAGTGTGTCTTCGTGTGGGCCTCTTTGGATTCATCTTGTTTGGGATTCTCTGTGCTTTATGGGTTTGTATATCTATTTTCCTCAGCAGGTTAGCTAAGTTGTTCCTCAATTTTTTTCAAATAGGTTTTCAGATTTTCTCTCTCTCTCTGCTCCTTCTAATACCCCTGTGAATGTTGTGAATGTTGGAACACTTGATATTGTTTCAGAGGCCCCATAAACATTCCTCATTTTTTCTTTTTGGATTCTGTTTTCTTTTTGCTGTTCTGATTGGGTGTTTTCTGCTACATTATCTTCTAAATTCCTGGTTAAATCCTCTGCTTCATTCAGTTTGCTTGTGATTCCTTCTAGTGTATTCTTCATTTCAGTTATTGTATTCTCCACTTCTGACTGGTTCTTTTTATGATTTCTATGTCCTTTTTTATGTTTGCTGTCTCTTTGTTGAAGTTCTCAGTAAGTTCCTTGAGCATCCTTATAACCATTGCTTTGAACTCTGTATCAGGTAAGTTGCTTCCTCCATTTTTTTTTTTACTTCTTTTTTTCTGGAGTTTTCTCCCATTCTTTCATTTGGGATGTATTTTTTTTTTCCTTCTCATTTTGGTTGCCTGTCAGGGTTTGTTTCTATGTATTAGGCCAATCTGCTACATCTCCCAATGTTGGCTGGGTGGCCTTATGTAGTTGTCCTGTGAGGCCTAGTGCCACAGTCTCTCTGGTCACCTGAGCTGGGTGCGTCAGCAGTGCCCCTTGTGTGGGTTGTGTTTGCCCTCCTAATAACAGTTGAGTCTTGATTGCTATTGGCACACTAGTGTGTGGGTTTGACCCTCAGGTTCATTTGCTGTGGTGTTTGGCCACATCCACAGCTTATGAGCTGCTGTGCAGGGAGCTTACCCCTGGAGCAGGATCCACCCCAGTGGGCTCTGGTTTCTGTTGAGATCACCCTTTGGTTATACCACTTTTAAGGCTAACTGGGTGGTGCTCTCCTGTGGTCTGAAGCCAACCTCTAAATATGTTGGCTCTGGGGCCTTTTGAGAGGGGCTACGGTGCAGGCTTAGGTCACATACTGCCAGTGACTGGCTAGGGACTCCCTGGTAGGAGCTACAAAGGGATCCATAGATGGTTGCTGTCTGTGTTGAACCTGGAGGTGTATGAAAGGAACCAAGGATGGCTACCTCAAGTACTGGGCCTGGAGTAGTACTGCAGAAAGCCAGGAAACCCTAAGATCTGCTGTCACCTGCTGGCTACAGTAAGGTTCTGCTGCTGATTAAGCCTCCTGTGGTCTGTGAGTTGGGTGAGGCGGTGTCTCAGGGAATCATTTGGGTGGAGTGAGTGGAGCTTACCAGACCAATTCAGATTCAGATTTGGCCCCAAGGGAGAAGGCTTAACACACACAAAAAAATGGTGCCTGCCTGTTGGGTGCATGGGAGGAAGACCCCACACAGGAAACAATTGCAATTTTTCCTCTATTTCCTACCCCAAAGCCACACAATTCAGTCTCTCCCCATACGTCTCCAATGCCCCTTGAGTCGCAGTTTCTCTGCTAAAGCACAGGGTGAGTTCCTGTGAGCAAGTGAGTCTGTGTGTGAGCTCTTTAAGCAGATGTCTGGGTTTCCCACAGCCTTCCAACCCACCTGAATGAGCAGAATCCCCACAAGTTTTCACAGTCAGATGTTGTATGGGCTCCTCCTCCTGGCACCAACACTCTAGGATGGGGAGCCTGACGTGGGGCTGGTCTCCCTTGCTTCTCTAGGGGAAATCTCTGTGGCTGAGCTATCTCTCCCTGTTCTCAATCCCCATGCAGAGTTTTGGGGCCAGCCTGTTCTGCATCTCCACCTCTCCTTCCAGTCTCCACATGGCTTCTTCTTTATATACATAGTTATAAAACTTTTGTTCAGCTAGACTTCAGATGGTTCTCCAAGTTTACTGTTCTATAATTTGGTTGTAATTTTAATGTGTTCATTGGGGGAGGTAAGCACAGTGTTGATCTACTCTGCTATTTTGGGTCTCCCTTCTTTTTCCACATTCGTTTTAAGTGGTTATGAAAGGCCTGCTACTTTACTTTGTGTCTTTAAAGGTTCTAGAACCACTCCTTTATAATGTGAATGTTCTTCTCAACTAGAGACACAGAGAATTTCATTAGCTCTTAAACTGGATACATGTCCATATTCTATCTTCTAACTGAAGTTTAAAAAAAAAGAAATTAAACATTTATTGAGTAGATGTTTATTTAGTAACAGCAACACAGAGTTTCTCAAGAGAAAGATGAGTTGAACTTCCCCAAAACTGAATATTTTAGCACTTCAAAGACTTGAAGTACAGTTTAATGGTATTTTAGCTGTCACTGGAATTAAAAGTCAAGTACTATTATGTACTTGTTTTTGTTCCCTTTTTGGCTGATATTTAGAGAAGTAGTTATTCTACTTGTGGCTTGCAAGGATGTGTGTTCCATGAAACAAAAAATAAAGATTGACCTCTTGAGGTGTGCCATGAATTATTTATTTCTTGTTAGTATTCCTCACTGAGAACAACTTACTGCCTACATTTTTTACCCATGTAGTTTTGTCCTTAATAGAAAGGTAAAGAGACCTTAGATCTAACTCTTCCAAATTTATATCATCACTAAGTCACACAGAAAACAACAAAGAAACACTGCTAGTTCTTAAGGTTGTCAACACAGGAAAGCAAAAGCAGAATTAGCTGTTGTCAGGCACTGATCAAACACACCCAAAGTGGCCATTCTTCAATGAACCTCATGGGATGGATTGAGGAGACTCACAACTGCCCAGTGAGGAATTTATATTCTTCTATGTCCCCTCTTTTGACTATACCAAGGGGGTAGACATCTTTTTCCTGCTTAAATTTCCCAAGCATTATTATTTGTATTTTGATAGGTGGGATTTGCTGGTTATTGGTCTCATCTCCTAGTTAGAGCAGCACAACTGCTTACTTCCCTCCCTTTTATCCCTCGTGTTGAATAATAATTATATGCTAGGTTCACGCGGAAGAATCAGGATGAATGAGAGGCACAGCTCCTGTCTGCTGTATTCAGCACAACTCCTGGTTTGAGATACTCAGGAGTTGCTTCATATACATTTGTTAATGTGATATGCTTAAGAATGAGGCAAGATGGTGACGACACCTTGATTTTGTTCCAGTAACAACTAAGAAGCTTTCTGAATCAATGCCACCTATAGTATATTAGCAGTTATAACTCATTCTAAGTCAGGAATATTTGTTGTATTCTGGGAACCGAGAACCAGATACATAATATTTGGGTGAAGGGATCTGATCTTTAAGACAGGAAGGAATTGTGTGGTTTGTGGGAACTGAAGCGAGCATGATGGATGTAAATGTATCCTAATCAAATCTCTAAAAACAAAAGACAGCAAAAAAGGGTCCACAAACCTGTAGGCTACTAATTGATTGGCTCTGATTATAGAGAAACTGAGGCAAGTTCACAGAAAAGCATCAAGGACATCAAGGATTTAATAGTGTGTTTTGAGCCACAGTTGGAGCTGGATACTATATTCTACATAAGAGGGAAATTGAATGGAAGATAATATTTTCTTCAGGTATCCAAAAGACGGACTAGAGTAAGTGTCTGAGGCCTGTATTTGGAATTCAGAAAGGGAGAGAGTTTTTCTTGAATAAATTTGCTTGAGTTTTTTAATGAATTCTGATAAATAATGAGTTCCTGTCACTGAAGGTGTTCAGACTTAGCATGAAGAACTTACGCCTGGCATGTTGAAGAGGAGTTGAATTTGAGGATATTTATGGTCTTTTACCACTTTTGCTGCTTTATGATTACTTGAAGATCAAGGTGCAGAGAGTCATTCTGGGTGTATGGATAGGTATGAGCATCTTTTCATAGTTTATTGCAGATGGAGTAGATGGGCTATTTGTCCACTATGCCAAAGCGCCCTGGAACTGGATATGTACTAAATGGAGGCACAGATGCCTTCAGTTTTAGGAATCTGTCAAATCCCAAACGTTAGATGCATAGAGCATTGAAAGAACACTATGGGCTTTCTATCTTAATAATAATCAGCATTGGTGAATATTTAAAATAATTGTCACTGTATTATTAAATAAATAATAGTTTACAGTGTAGAAAATAAAGAAACTAATAGATCATTTGTCTAGTGAATTACTTATCTGTCATTACAAACAAATTTCCCCAAACCATAGTAGTGTGAAAGAACAATAATTTATTATCTCAATGGTTCAATGGATCTGGAATCTGGGAGTGGCTTAGCTGAGCAGTTTTGGCTTGGTGTGTCTCATGAGGTCATAAGATTTGCCCAGTGTTGCAGCTGTTGCTAGGTTTGACTGAGTTGGGATATCTGCTTCCAATGTGATTTACTCACCTGACTGGCAAGTTGGTGCTAGCTATAGGTGAAAAGCCTCAGTTCCTTCCTACTTGGCCTTCTTCAGAGGGCCACAAGAGGGTCCTCTTGGTATGGCAATTAATTCTTCCCCGAGTGACTGATCCAAGAGAAAGCAATGCAGAAGCCACAACATCTGCATTAACCTCAGAAGTCACACTCCTTCATTTTTGCATTATTTTATTGGTTTCACAGGCCAGACCCATTCATAGTGGGAAGGGACTATACAAGGACATAAATACTGCAAGGGAAGAATCACTGGGGACTGCCTGGGAGACGGGCTGTCACATCTGATGAGCCCTACCCTTGTGCATTCTTCTCTCAACTATTCCTCCAAGTTGGAAATATCTCAAGACAGCTTCATCATAATTCTGTTCTTGATATTCTTTTTCACTTTTGTACTTTTTCATTCTGAGGTTACTCTTTATAAGAACGTTTTGAAGGACAGCTTGGTAACATTTCATTGTGCATCTCTTGGAGTACAATTCTTCATAAAATATTTTCTACTTAAATACCAAAATGCAAATGGATTGTGAAAACCTCCTAAGACCAGATATTGAGCAATCTAATATTATTGGTCCTTCTTTTGAAATTTTTTACTAAAGGTTGAACATTTTCAGTTCTTATCATTTCTGGTATGTTATATATAATAAAATATGTAGTATATATTATACATTACAATATTATATATTATAACATATATATAACTATATATAACCATATATATGTATATACATATATCTGTATATACATATATGTATATGAAATGGCAATTTATGTTGTCCTTTATTGGTTACTAATATTTAATCTACTGCTGAAATCCTGCCCAACTCTACTATTTTCTCAGTAAGAGAGCCATAAAAGGAAGGTTTCACTGAGTTTATTTCATCAGCTTTTTAATGGGTTTACTAAACCTAACAAAGAATTGCTGTGTCAGCATATATATTACTTTAAAAAATGGGAACTTGGATGAGATATTTTTGTTTTTCTGGTTACAATTTTGTAGCATGTCAGTTGCTGATTTTTTTTTTCCTTCTACCACAGATTGTTATAGTATTTAATGTTTTTGTGTTCTCTCTGAGTACCAACTGGGGCCATGGCCAAAATTCTGATTGGGAGTGGGTGGTGGGGTTGGAAACTATATATACGATGACTGAACAGCTGTGATAATCTATATTTTTGAGGCAATAATCATGAATAATGCAAATTTAGCTATTAAAATAGAATGAAAGGATGACATCTTACTGGGTGGGAATTTTAAGGAAAAGATAATGCTTTAGCATTATAGTGATAATACCTATGGATGGGTGTCAACATTATTGACTTACTGTGCTCTCAGTTTGAAATGAAAATGCAGCACCTTTGATTTAATCCCTGAAGAACAGATGACAGGGAATCTATCTGTTGTTGTCTTCTCTGAGAAGTCTTTCCCTGCCTGACTGTCTTAAATTGAGTCAAGTGTTCTCATTGAGTGCTCCCATAGCCCTCTGTATTCTTTCACTGTTAGAAGTTACTATGATTCATTGACTCATTGGTATCTCTCACAGGAATGTGGACTCAATGAGGCAGGATCACTGAATTCCCAGCATGGAGCATACTGTAGGTATGTTAGACACTAGACTTATAACAACAAGTGAGGGGAAAGTAACTCAACCAAGCTTTAGCATGAAAGGTAACTGATTGCTCAATATAACTGAAAAGTCTCTTGTTACAGAGCTTCAGGCATGACTGGATTCGACTACTCAAAGAGATGTCTCCATCTCTTGAACAAGTTTTCCTTAGTGCTGGTGTTAATCTTCGGCATTTTTTTTTTCCTTTTGGGTGTCAGTATGGCCACCAGGAAGGCCCAGGCTTACTGAGAAAAAGGGTTTCTCTTCCTCACTGCTTTTAGCAAAGTGCCAGATGCTAAAGCACTTTGCTTTGTTGAAACCACATGTTCTCTGAGTGATTCACTGTTATTGCAGGTATAGAAATATAGTAACTGACACGAGTTGTCTCCACACAAAGGATGTGCCAGGGACATGGAACTTGAAGGCTTTAACTAATAACAGTTTACTTAAGAGGAGAGAAAAGGGAAGACGTTCTGGCCAGGTAAACTTCAAGAGCAAAGACAAAGAAAAGGACCGTGGATATGGAGACATTAAAGAGGCAAGTAACTGGTGGAAGGAGGATTTGAACCCCAGTTTTCTGAACATGAACAATACCTGCCATAATGCCACACTGCTCTCTTATAAAAACATTTTATGCCTTTTTTTTACACCTTTATTAACTAAAGCAATTTCAAACACTGGCTTGGGTAAGGTATCTCCAAACCATCTGGAGAAGGCAGAAGGAGTTGATGGTTTTAGCATTCCGTATATTGGTAGAGCAGATTTTACCCACCTAGGTGATAAAGTTAGGGATGACTCTAAAGCTGCTAAAGCAACAAAAGAAAGATAACAAGTGAGTCAGAGTGATTTCTGAAAATAGAAAGCAGATATATTAATCTATAAAAACAATGATGTTCCTGAAATGAATCTCAAAGCAGAAATTAACTTACAATTTTTAAACAAAGGATATTGAGACAAAGTAAATGTCACTGCTTAATCTGTACCTGTTTAAAAATTCAAATGTTATTGGTTCATTGACCATATAGTTTCCACAAAGGAGGTAAATGACAGACATTTCAATTTCATTAACTGATCGTATGCTTTTCACCCCTCATCTCTATAGTAGCTGATGTTCTGTCTGTCTTCCCCAAATACACACACACATAGTATTCATACATGTGCAGAAACAGAACACCTGGTATCCCTAGATATGTGAAAGATTACATGATGCCTGATGTGTTTAGAAAGAGCACTTTGGGTGAGTGTCTTTGTACTGAGGTCATCTTCTCTGTTGGAATTTTAAATATGTGCAAAATATCATCAAGTAGTTCAGAATGTGATTTATTATTAATTGCTATTAAGATTTACTCGAAGGCTTACTATATGTCAGGCTCTGGTGCCAAGCACTGCACACATGTAATCTAATTTAATTAACTAGTATTTGTACAGATTAATAGTGGTCTGGATAGAGTAGAGGCAATTTATTTAGCTCCTTTCTTAGAATTCACATTAGGAGCAAGGTTATTACTTTCTTATCTCCCTCTTGAATTAAAATAAGTGGCTAGGACATTGGTGTGTGTTTTCTCCCCAGACCCATATCAATCAGAATCTGTCTGCAACCGTGAGCAAGGTAGCTGTGACTTTCTGTCCCAGCCAGATGTTTCAGACCACAATCAGAGGCAGACAAATGTGTCCAGTGGAGCAGTCACCACTTGTGCTGGTGACCTTGTCTTTGGCAGAACAAAATAGCTTCACTGAGTAGCTAGGAAATGCCTGAGCTGTTCTTTGATTGGGATGTTGGGAGGGGCCCTCTCTTAAAACAATGGTTCACAAAAACAAACAAATGAATTTTTTTCGTACTTTAGCCTCAAGATATAAAAAAAAATACTCAAAGTTTCTAAATCATAAATAGTTAAGTAATAAGTGGCAAATGAATTTCCTAATGTGACCAGAGACTATTGTCAAGCTTGAAACACTAAGTTTCCACTTAGTGAATAATTCTCATACTAAAGCAAAAGTTCTAATTTCCAACCCCCAGTGAGACCTCAGGACCCTAAAATCCTTAATTTGTGTCTGTTTTTGTGAGTTATTTACCATAAGATACTATGATTTGGTACCATAATCTTCATGTGGACACTGTAGCCTCAATTGAAATAATTTTAATTAGCCTATTTGATCAGACTTATTTTTGGTTGTGTTAAATAATTGCTAGACCTTTGAGTATAGAGAAATGGTATGCTTAATGTTTATCAAACAAAAGAAGTTTTTAAAAAACTTCTGTTTTTTTAAAACTTCTATCATGTTTTGCATGATAGCCATAGGGTCTAGCAGTGTCTGGAACATTCTTAAAATTAATTTATTCCCTGTACTTGGAAAGATGGTTTTTGTTCTAAGATATCTTTATGAGTTTAATAAAGTACTCTATTTATAAATGACTCCACATGTAAATAAAATGCTTTGTTGCTCTTCCAAAGAATTACCAATCTGTGATTTTTACCTAGAAATGTAATCATCCTCTTCTGTGACATGGCTTGCTCCACAGGAAGGTAGAATCACTTTGGCCAGCTGTTGCTTCTGCAGCATCTTGGCTGTCTCTAACAGGAGGAGATGCTTTTCCTTCCCTCAGGCAGAAAATGATTTGGAATTTGGGGAAGCACTAAAAAGGTCAAGTCTGATGGGAAAGGGCATAGGAAACAACTGATGATGCTACTTTTGCTATTATGAATCATTGGTTATTTTATATTCAAAAAAGCACCTATAAAAATCTCTAAGTTTACTTAAAAGTATTGGTCTTTGTTATTCAAAAATTCAGATGATCAGCTGTGCACTGGTGAACTCTAAGTTTCATTAGGGGATAATTTGTTTTTAACTTTCTTAGATAAGGTAACATAATGAGTCATTTAGCTAACGAGTGAACCTAGATAACTCCCCAGCACCAAGATCTCAGTAAGGCTTGATATCTTAGACTATTTCTTATATTGAGTTACATTTATCAATCCATTGAAGCAATAACAGCAACTTTGTTTCTTTAGGAAAATGGCTGCCAAGTGAAGGTGAATTTGAGTAAAAGTTGAAAGATCGGTTATTGGTAGGTTGACGCCATGGACAGAAAACATCTGTTTCTTGATGTGATTGAAAAGAAAGCAGTCAACCTATAGTCATCAGCTTGAACATTTGTGATGGTCTCATTATGTATTTCCTTCTCAATGCCAGGACATAAATGTCATTTAATGTGTGTGCTTTAGTAGATAGTTTTATTTTAGAGTAAATAACAACATGATTAGGACAATCACCATTTGGGATGGTATAAAATGAATAAAAGAAAGACAGCTTTCAAAGATTTTCATCTTCTAAACCCTGACTAAACCTGACACTGGTGCCTTTGTCCAATTCTGACACTTTGTATTTTCCAGAAGTAAAATAAAGGGGGCCATTTAAAAGGAAATAATAAGGAAGTATCAACACAGTAATCCAACCCTACATTTATGGATGAAACAAGGGCACATTATGGCAAATCATGAGGTAGGGCTTCCAAAATTTCTCTTCTTTATAAAAACTATGAGAAAATTGGCAAACACTGTTTGAATCAACTTTTTCAGAACTTTGGAAATTAACAAAGGCTTGCAGCAATCTGGGGACTATTTACATTCAAGAAGAACAGGTTAATCTTCATGAGAAGAGTGAACTTTGTTGCATGTTAACTTGCTCTATTCTTTTCTTTCCCTCTACAGCTCCATAGTAGTATTGAAAACCGTCAGCCCACAGTCATGGGGAAAACCAGCAGGCTGGCATCTGCTGGAAAAGTGTAGAATGTGGTCGGAGCTTCTTTGAAACTATATTCCCAGAGAATTGTCATTATTTGAACTATTTGGTGGTTTCTGGGAAGATCCTGCTTGCAAAAATGTCTTTATTTGACCTCACTTAGATTTTACCCAGTGAAGAAAGCCTTAGTGAAGCAAGACTTTTTCCTGGAGACTTTGTCAAAACTAAGTACAGGCAAATGTTTAACTTTGTGGTGGCCTCAGGCAATGGATAACAGTTGCATAAAATAAGAGACTAACCAAAAAAACTTGAAAAGAAAAAGCTGGTAAGTCCATAAAAGCTTTGAAAAAACTTCAACATATTTCTGAGAATTTAGAAAGCCATGCACATATGTAGGGCTGTACACATGCCCAGGGTTGTGTGCATGTTCAGGAAATGCCTAGGATGTGTTTCCCAGTCACTCATCTATAGCTGATCTTGAGGCTTTATACAAGCATAAAATAAAGACTAAGGTATAATTGTCGACTGCCTGGCTAAGCATTATTGTGTGCACACAGAGCCCCTCAGCAAAAACTGAGATACCTATTGGTTTGAAGTGCTTAAAGAAATTTCTGTTTAATAAACAGCAATGACTAAGCTAACTGAGCAGATATTTCATTGACCAAATAAGACAAAGAATATGGATTTTACAGAATTCATTGAGAAAAGTCAGTAAACAAATAAATAACAATCAGCAATACCAACAAAACCTGGAAGAGGGAGAAAATCTTTTTTTTTCCAGAGTTTTCACCTTATGTTATTTAAATGTCCAGTTTACAACAAGAATTACGAGACATGAAAAGAAAGAAGAATGTATAACCCAAACAAAGAAAATAAGCAATTTATAGAAACTGTCCCTGAGGAAGCCCAGATGTTAAACAAAGTACATAAAGCGTTAAATAAGTTATTTTAAATTTGTTCAGAAAACTAAAGGAAACAGTGTTTATGAAACTAAAGTAAATATGAGAACAATTTCTCACCAAATAGAGACTCCCAATCAAGATATGGAAATTATTAAAAAGAACCAAGTAGAAATTCTGGAGCCAAAAAGTACAATGACTGAAATAAAAAAATCATTCAAAGGGCTCAATATAAGATTTGAGCAGGTGGAAGAAAGGATCACTGAACTTGATGATAAACTATTTGAGATTATCCAATCTGAGAAAAAGGAAGGGCAAAAAATGAACAAAGCTTCAGAGACCTGTGGGACACTCAAGTACCTTAACATACACATAATACAAATCCCAAACGGAGAGAAGAGAACAAAAATAATGGGAAGAATATTTGAAGAAGTAATGGCTGAAACATCCCAAATTTGAGGAATAACATTTATACATCTAAGGAGCTTAATGAGCTCTGAGTAGGATAAACTCTAAGAGATTCAACGTAAACAAATCATACTTAAGCTGTTAGAAAGCAAAAGCAAAGAGAGAATCTTGAAATCAACAACAGAGAAGTGACTTATTATTTATAAGGGATCATCAATAAGATTAACAACTGACTTCTCATTTAATATCATAGAGCCCAGGGGCAGTGAGATGGTATATTCAATGTATTCAGAGAAAAAGACTGTCAACCAATACATTCATCAAAACTGTCTTTCAAAAATAAAGGAGAAATTAAGTCATTCTGATATAAACAAAAACTGAGAGATTGCTATATGTAAAAATGAATTCAGAATGGATTGAAGACCTAAATGTAAGATCTAAAACTATAAAACATTTGGAAGCCATGGGTCTAAAGCTTTATGACCTTGTATTGAGCAATGGTTTCTTAGATATGACACCTAACACACAAGCAACCTAAGAAAAAATAGATCAAAAGACACCATAAAGAAAGTTAAAAGATACCACTAGAATGGAAGAAAATAATTGTGTGCACATGGACGTGCACATGAACACACAAGCATACACACTCACTCACACACTGGATAATATATCCTTTTCCAACATATGATGAGTTAATTTTTGTACATGATATGAGGTAGTATAGAAATTCATTCTTTTGCTTATGCATATTCAATTGCCCCAGTACAGTTTGCAGAAAAGACTATTATTTCATAAATTAATTATCTTGCAACCTTATTGAAAATCAATTAACCATGCATGTATGGGTTCATTTCTAAACTCCCAATTCTATCCCATTTATCTATATGTACATGCTTGTGCTATTACAACATAGTCTTGATTACTGCAGCTTTATCATAAGTTTCAAAATTGAGCTTAGAACGAATTTAGGATGTGGATTTGAGGAAGTGATCAACAGTTTGACAAGCAGCTGCCATGAAGACACATTACAATCTTATGTTCAATGGCCCAATTGAAGAATTTCCCAAACTGTACTTTGAAAATTAGATCCATGTGTAGACATACAGCCAGGAATACTAGTTTGCGTGATAGGAGGAACAAAGAAACATCACAGGAGAGTGTGGCGTTTCTGAAACTTGAGTTGCTATGTACGACTACAGTATTTTTTGCTATGGCCATTTACCAACTCTTTTCTCCTTTTTTCCTATCGATTGATTCACCTTAAATACCTAATTTTTTTAAATGGCAACTCTATATTAAGCACATCATAAGTGGTATCTGTGAAATCATGGGCTCAATGTGTTGCTAACATTTCTTTTAATACACATTAAAATACATATATAATTATTAAAAATAAAGATTATCCACTTTAACACCTAAAATGTTTTTAGGCGCCATAAAACCTATGAATACCCTATTTTGTGAGAAACTGCTTTTGGAGAGGGTCTTCTTTCTATCAGAAGTTAATTGACCAGAATTTTAATTTCCATTATATTGATTTTGTGATTTTTGGTGAGCAAGCAAATTCAGTGGCCTTATCTGAGAAATACGAGGAAGACATATTACCCCACATTAGTCATGATTTATTGAGGACCTCCTGGAAGCAACAATCTTGGCAGGGCCTGCTAGACATTACCTGGTCAAGTTGTCTATTATCTACTGTTGTGGATTGAATTGTATACTCCCAAAAGATAGTCTGAAGTCCTAACCTCTGTACCAGTGAATGTGACTATTTGGAAGTAGGCTCTTTTCAGGTGTAATCAGGTTAAGATGAGGTCATAACGTATTATGTTTGGCTCTAAATCCAATGAATGGTGTCCTTTTAAAATGAGGCAATTTAGACACACAGACGCACTGGGAGAATGCCATATGACAATAGAGACAGAGATTGGAGTGATGGGTCTATAAGTCAAGGAATACTGAGAATTATTGTTAACCACCAGAACCTAAAAGAGGCAAGGGAGGATTCTTCCCTAGAGCCTTCAGTGGGAGGATGGCCCTTTGGACACCTTGATTTCAGATTGCTAGCCTCCAGAGGATAAATTTTTGTTGTTTTACACTACCCAGTTTGCAATTATTTATTACAGAGCCCTAAGGAAATAATACACCTAGCTTTTCTTTTCTATGGAATCTAGATGATAGCAGAGATATCTCATTTTGCTGATCCTCATATCCTGGAATAGTTTCTGACACTTAGTAAATAATTAATATTTTTTGAATGAATGAATCAATAAGTCCTCTTAAAAATCCTGAGAGTTACACATTCATTGCATTATTAAATAAACCAAGGCTAGGAGAGATTGAGAAATATGTGTAGGGTTACATAGCTAGTAATTAGTGAGCGAAGATTTAAACCTCAATCCATCTAATTCCAAAATCTCTGAGTTGTAAAATACAGAGGTAGAATCAAGTGATTTCTTGAAGTCCCTTGAAGCTGAGAGCTGTGATTCTATGATAGCATATAAACTTTTTAGAGGTCATTGCTGAATATGGAGTCATTACCTATAAAAATATTTATGGAAGTTGTAGCAAAATTGAGATGTCTAGAGAGAAAAGTAAGATCTGGTTTTTATTTTTTATTCAGTAAATATTTAGTGAGCATTTACTATACAGCAGAATCCATATGTATTTTACTTGATAGATAACTTCATAAGACTTTTCACAATAGTCTTACCATGATTTTCATTTCTATTTTACACATAAAGAAACTGAAACAAAGTCATGCAAGTTGCTTAAAGTCACAGTTAGAAAGCAGCCAAACCTAGATTCAATCCAGACTTTGAAACTATAAATCTTAATTGCCTGAAGTGCTTGTACCCTCCCCATATAAGTTCTGCTGTTTCCACAAGTTCTAGTTCAGCATGTTGCAGCCCAGGAAGCCCCATTTCATGGCACACATCTTGTGGTATATTCCTGGTGGGTGCCATTCACCTGGCACTTCTCTCTACTTTGGCAGGTGCCAAGTGCAGCTCTACAGCCCCACTCAGCCTCCCACGCTTATGCATAGCAGATACATAATCAATGTGTCCTGAGTTGGTGTTATAAATGGTACCCAAAAATGTGCTGCATGGATACCTGAGACACATATTGTAAATTTTCCGGGATGATCACATTCTGAACTGGTTCAAACTACTATATTCCTTTGACTTTCTGAAAGTTTTTAATCACTTGCACTAGAATCTCTTGGGGTGCTTTGTTTGATTGTTTGTTTTTCCCCCTGGGCTTCATCTCAGACGTATTGAATCAGAATATATCAGGGTGAGATTTTCCCACACTCAGTATATGTTTTTCCAAATGTCTGCAGTGTCTTCACCTCATTGGAGAAATTCTCTGTGGTTCATGTTTTAGTTCAGCTGTCCCAGTCTCTTAGAACACCTCATTTCACCCCAGGCTAAAGGTAAAATGCTCCTCCTGTCTGTTCTCATTGGGCTTGATGGTATTTAGCACTTTGCATGTTTTAATACACCTGTATCTTTACGTGTAACTCTTCCTTTGACATCCCTGTGAGCTCCTGGGGCCAGGGTCTTCAAGTTTTGAGCATTGTCCCTGATATATAGTAGGTGGTGAAAAATAAAATAGATGAATGCACAAATAAAAAGAGATTAATTAGAAATTAGGAAAGCTTAATTTCTACTCACATTAATACTAGAACACAAACAGACAAAACATGGCATCTTTATTTGGTATTAACATGGAGATTACATTTTGCCCTCCTCACATCCCCAGCCATTTTCTCAGTTGCAGGATTCAAGTCAGAATTAATAGTCATAAGAAAGCCGAAGGAAACCACAAGGTTTGGTGGGGTTATTTGTTTTACTCATCTAATTTGAGAAGGACACAAATGCAGTAAATGTACATGTTAATGGGACACTAGCACTAGCTCCCTAAATAGTTCCTGGGCAGGCTGGCGTGGCTTCGATGGACATGCATGATGAAAGCAGTAATGCCAAACACATAATTTTGCAAATCACAGTATTTCAAACAAAACACACCCTTTTGGCAATTCAAGCTAACTACAAATTTAGGAAGCCAACATCTCTTTCTCGTGAAATTTAGGATGTTTTCATTTCCTGATACCGTGTAGCAGGTGTCCCATTCATTATGTAGGCCCTTAATAAACGCTTATGGATTGGACTTAAGCAGTTAGTAGCTTTCATACTCATGTATGTAGGTAAGGAAAACATGCCTTTGGGATTTCTTTCCTTTGTGTATTTACACAAACTTGCTTTGGACAGGAAAGGAAGATCCATTTTGTTCACCTAATCAATGAGCTTGTGGTTTGTAGAAAGATTCTTGGATCATGATAGGAAATATTCTTAGGTTTGGTCTTGAGTTTGTCTCTAACTAATCGGATGGCCTTAGATAAGACAATTGACTTCTCGTTTTTTTTTTTTTTTTAAGTTCTTATTTGTCAGAGGTGTAAAATTCCAACCCCTTTGTTTTTTGTTTTTTTTTAATTTCTTTTTTAATTTATTAGTTTCAGGTGTACAAGACAAGGTAACACTTAGACGTTCATCATTTATATCCCTCACACTGTGACCCCCCTCCCCCATCCACTATCCCTCCGACCTCACACCAAGCCATCACATTGTATATATAAAATTATAGTTGGCATTCATTAATGTTTATCTTCTGGTGTACAATGCCATGATCAGGCATCCACAGTATCCCTGAGGTGGTCTCCCAAATAGGACACATGTCCATCGGATACCCAACAAAATCTTTACAACATTATTGAATACGTTCCCCAAATTAATTTTCAAAAAACCCTGAGGCCATCTTATGGTTACCAGCTGCTTCCTAATCCCTTCACCTTTCCCCTTATCCCCAACCGCCCCCCCCCCCGCCCATTTAACAACTCTCGGTTTTTTCTTTGTGTCCCCAAAACTGTTTCTGATTAGTTCATTCACTTATTCTTTTCTTTAGATTCCGCATATAAGTGACATCATATGGTACTTGTCTTTCTCTTTCTGACTTATTTCACTTAACATAATGTTCTCTAGATCCATCCATGTTGTTGCAAATGATAAGATTTCTTTCTTATTTATGGCTGCATAATACTTCATTGTATAAATGTACCACAACTTTTTAATCCAGTCATCTACCGATGGGCATTTCGGTTGTTTCCATATCTTGGCTATTGTGTAAAGTGCTGCAATAAACATAGGAGTGCATACAGATTTTTGAATTGGAGTTTTGGATTTCTCCGGGTAGATGCCTAGGAGTGGAATTACTGGATCATAGGATGGTTCCATTTTCAGATTCCTGAGATACCTCCATACTGTTTTCCATAGTGGCTGCACTAATCTGCAATCCCACCAACAGTGCACTAGCGTTCCCTTTTCTCCACATCCGCGCCAGCATTTGTTGTTTGTTGATTTATTGATGATAGCCATTTTGACTGGAGTGAGGTGGTATCTCATTGTGGTTTTTATTTGCATTTCTCTGATGGTTAGTGACGTTGAGCATTTCTTCATATGTCTTCTTGCCTTCTGTATGTCCTTTTTAGAAAAATGTCTCCTCAAGTCCTCTGCCCATTTTTTAATTGGGTTGTTTGTTTTTTTGAAGTTGAGTTGAGTAAGTTTTTTATAGATTTGTGATATTAATCCTTTATCAGATATATCATTGGCAAATATCTTTTCCCATTCAGTAGGATCCCTTTTTGTTTTATTGATGGTTTCCTTTGCTGTGAAAAAACTTTTTAGTTTGATGTAATCCCACATGTTTATTTTTTCTCTTACTTCCCTTGCACGAGGGGATATATCAGTAAAAATCTTATTGCGGGTAATGTCCATGAAGTTTCTTCCTATATTTTCTTCTAGATATTTAATGCCAACACCTTTGTTAACTCATTTTTTTATTCTGATGATTTAATAAGATAATATGCTAATGAGAGTTTATCTGGTATATAATAATCAGTCATGTAGTAAATGTCAAGTTAAGATAAGTAAATGAACCGATGTATATGGCAGAGCTTTAGAGGTATAAAATTACCCAAGAATGTAAAGCTTGCCAAAAGATCATACATTTCCAAAGAATTGTTTTTTCTGAGGGATTCAGGCTTCTTCCTACTTAGCCAACATCAGTCAATGTCTGAGCACTGTGCTATGTAGAGTAGGTCATTAGGGAAAAGGGCCACATATTGGATGTTTCAATAGAAAAAGAAACAGTAAAAACTTACTAAAGGAAGGAATGATTGGAGCCCAAAGGGGACATTTCAGGGCGGGCCCATGGATCGCCAACCCTTGGGACCTGAGGCAACTAAAAACTTGTGGCAGTGCATGGGCAGAAAGAAACCACACCTGAAAAGCCAGCTTCTTATGCTGCTATTGAGGAAGTTTCCTAATTATATATAGAGTGCTGTGTATTAGGCATGAAGTCCTAAGCAGTTATGTGCTGGTTACTGTTTAACAATCAATTCTTAATAAATAAACAAACAAACAAAAAACCTTGATTGTAGCATTAACTGATTTCCATGGTATAAATACAGCCACTATGGCTGGTTTTAAGCAACCAATGGTTTAACAACAGGTTTGTAAAATTTTTGAAAATTTAATAATCAGCTTTCATGAGCCAGTGTGGGCCAACTCCACCAAAACAGTGGATAAGTTAACTATGAAGTTATAAAAACATATCACAGAAGGTTTCAAAGAGGAGAGAGAATTGGCTAACACATTCCGTGTTTCCATTACCTAGCTTCGGTAACCATGCAATTATGAAACATTTTGTTTCACCTGTACTCCACCTGTTTCTTCCATCCCCAAATAGATTATTTTGAAGCCTGTACTTCAATATGTTTCTAAAAGATAAGGAGTCTTTAAAAATATAACCACAATACAAATAATACTAACAATAATTCCTTAAAACTATCAACTGTTCACTCAATGCATAAATAGATAGATAGATAGATAGATAGATAGATAGATAGATAGATAGATAGATATAAAGTTTGTGAACTTAATTGTATATATACATACACACAGATACCAGGGGTGCCAAAATAATGTATACAAGTGGACACTCTGGTCAATGTTGCTCAAGCAGTAGTTCACTGTAATCAGAAGTGTCTGGACGCTAATGGTAACCACTTTGAGCACCTCTTATAATTGCAGAAGTCAAACATGACTTGTATTCATCTTTTGTAGTCAGTATATATTGAGTATTACAGTTTTAATACAGATTTCCTTTCTTAAAGTGTATATATATATTTGGCACTATATATATATATATATATATATATATATATATATATATATATATATATATATATATATAATTTATTCAAACCATGATCCAAACAAAATCTACACATTGCATTTAGTTGCTATATCTGTAGTTTCCCTCTTCCTTTTCCCACTTCCTTTACTTTCTTTGCAATTCATTTGTTGGGGGAATTATATTACTTGTCTTGTAGTTTTCCACAGTCTGGATTTTGCTGATTGTGCTTTCATGGTGTTACTAATGTGTTCTCCTGGGCCCTATTTTTGTCTATAGGGCAGTAATTAGATCTAAAGTCTATCTAATTTAGTGTGTGTGTGTGTGTGTAAGGGTCTTTCATGGGGAAGGGTGTAACTTTCCCATTGCCTCATATTAGGGGAAACAGTGTGTCTGGTTGTCTCACTGTTAGTGGTGTTAAGATTGATCAGTGGGTTCAGTATGATATGGATAACATTCACCTTTGCCCAAAGGAACACCCAAAGTCTGAGATACATAATTTCTTAGACTTGAAGATACCTTTTTACCACAAACATATCAATCAATATACAAGTATAAACAGTTACTAAATCAACCCATTTATTTTATTCATGACCACTTCACATTGGAAAGCTCTTGTTGTGTTTATTTTCTTTGAACTGAGTTTTGGCTTCGACTAGGAAGTCATAACTCCAGTTTTTGACGACATGTAACTTCGTCACTAATACCAGTGTTCCTTGCTACTTTTCTTTTTAGCAGTGGTTTGGTAAGTAGTAAGCATTCACTTTCTTTCCTTTCAGGGCAAACACACCATAAATTTAGCTTCAACCTCCTGGAAACTTTTTTCCTTTAACGTGCAATTCCCGATGGATGACGTATTGCTAGGGACATTCAAATCTGCCATGTTGTGCAGATGGAATTTGAAGGGTGCCTAAGGTGTGGACAGATGAACAAGTTCTATCACGTGGCATTTGGCTGCTGCTTCTATCTAACTTCTCTAGCCACTAGTTAGGACTTAATACACTGAGAGGTTGCTCTTCTAATTTGAACTGTGTGAGACTTTGGCTGGAGGGTAGTTCTGTGTCCCGGTGATAAAAGAACACATAAAACAACCCAGTGCCTGATCATTCTCCCTGGCTGTCAGTGAATCATGTCTAATAGCATCTCCATGCCGTTTGCTCCCATTTGCTTGCAATGGCATCCTTTTCCCTGGGCTTGCTGCTCAGTAGGCCCCGAAGCAATCTATGAATAACTTCCCAACAGATGCTGTTTATGAATTGAAGCAAATGGCTTCCCTGTTTCTCTTTTTTCTCACTTCAATAATTTTCAGTTACATTATGATGAATATTTATAGTTCTGTAGCAGTGCATAAAAATGGAGAACAAGCAGACCTGGGCATTGTTTCATACGTGAGTGCTGTTCTAATAGGTTTTGGCTGACTGGTTTTAATAATGTTCTCTTGATGGACTGAAAAGAGGACGCAAATTGTAGATCAGTCATTTCATTCACTGTTTTAGCAGGATGGACACTGATGGCGCACTGGCTGCATCCACTGCACTCATACAAAAGCTTAACTTGCCAAACAATCCGTCTTGCAGTGTGCCTGTCTCCTCTGTAGACTTCTGTTAGGTAATTTCAAATACTTGACTTCAACAGAGACTTTGACACTAATGTAAGGCTCATTTGGTTTATTTTATCCTTCTCTGCAGGTATTACCATTTGGGGTTCAAGTGACTAACTGTATTAGAAGCTGCATCCCAACAAGCATAATATTCCTGGGAAGTAAAATGTAAAATCACAAGGAATATGTTGATTTTGATATTCTGGCTTCTTTCATGTAAAGGTATCGGGCCACATTTTACTCTAAAACATGTTTTTCAAAATGTTTCATAATTCCATGTTGGACTTATATCTAAACATAGCTCCTAAATTTGATTCTAAAGGAAGTATTCTGTCTTCAGTGGCTTAGGTTTCAAAGAGCTGATATACCTTACTTGTAGTTTCTATTTACAGTAATGAGTTAGTTAACTAGGCTATATTTTCCAAACCATTGACTGTATCACATTGGACCACAGACAAATAATTGCCTGTTGGGCTATTTGCTTGTAAATAACAGTGATGAAAATTATATGTAAATATGTATATGCATGCACAGTGAATATATATTGAAGCCTCCCCAAATATCAAAATTTTCCCATTTTCTACTCTTGCATTATGAAATACTCACCGACTACTAAAATGGAAGCATATTTATTATGCATGCAAACCCAGAATATCGTTACCACCTGATTTGTATGCTATACACAGAAAGTTGTACTGTAACACAATAAAAAATAAAAAAGGCAATTTGAAGAGGAGTATGTTTCCTGCTCTAACTGCAAAAGATGTAAAGAGTGATTTTCCTTTGAAAAAAAGGAAGTATGACTCACAGTCCTGAGATATTCTAAAAACTAATGACAAGCTGAAGAATTTAATATTTGATAGAGCAATGTTATTTTTAAAGAAACTAATATACAGCATAATGTCTCAAAGTGATTATACTGCCACAAAAAAATACAAAAATAAGAAACTCTGGCAAGGTTTCCAAGCCTGAAGCAAAACGGCTAAGAATAGACTAAGGTACCTACTTTTGCAGAACAATTCACCATAGTACTTTTACATTTGTTCTTAGTACTGGTAATACATTGTAAAAGTAACAAATGTAAGCAGTACCTGACATTAATGTGAAAATTGTACCCCTGGTTAGGATAACTATAGTTGACAGTGATTTGTGTATAATTTTAGATGATTATATTGACTATGTAGCATTCACATAGGGATGCTTTTCTTCACATACGATATTTTCTTTCACTATTTGAAAATTTTGGATCTTTGTTTCCTTTTTTGCCTCTAGTTCTGTGATCAACAACTGTTCTGATTTTTAGGTAGGCAAACTTCTATTTAATTTGTTTTCTTCCATATTACTCCTTTTCCCTAGAGTAACTTAGAATTTCATTTTAAGTATGATTTTTAAAAAGCAAGAGAAGGCTTTGGGGAAAATCGTAACTCGCTGATGGTCCCTTCTATAGCGATCACGACATCAGAGAATAACTTCTCTTCCCAGTGAATGAGTGCTACAAAAATGCTGTTTGGGTAAAGACAGTATGTGTGAGAAACTGAGGCCTAGAATGTTCCAAAGTCACACTGGACCTGCTGGGCTGTTGAACCTGGGTCGGTGTGAAACCAGAGACCATCCTCTTAAGCAATGTGCTACCCCAGACTGCTGCAGGAATTCCCTGGAGGCTGGAGGTGGGACGAGCTCGTTGAAAGAAGCAGCCATCCCAAGGTAGCATGCTCCAGATTAATGAAATATTCTGGATCAACTTGTTTCTATCAAACTAATTCAAATATTTTGAGATAATATAAACTGAAAATTCCATTATTGGGAAAATCGGTTAGACTTTGTAAAACATTAATGCCAATTGGCTAGCACAGGTTCTAAATTATTTAGAAATTACATGTAAGCCTTATATTATTTGATTCACATAAACCAATAACTAGAGGTAAGATGTAATTAAAGACGATTATTGCCCCACTTTTCATAAAAGCATGCATTTTTAAAACGCATATTTTAAACAGCACAGTAGAAAGTAACTAATGGCAGTTTTCCATGAAAATTACTTTTTGTCCCTGGACAAAGAGTTCAGAGCCAATCAAAAACAAATCAATATAAATGGTAATGTAGACCATAATTAAGGATGACAAATAGGTTCTTGTGTGATGTTAAAGAATGTATTTATAAAAATAAAAATCCAAAGTAACACTTAAAAACCACACCATCGATGTCTAAAGGGTGCATGCTGGTGACATTCCTGCCAATTTCTATATAAAATATCTGGGTACCAGCAACTGACTATAAATGCCTTATGGGATAGCAAATGCTGGAAATGTGAGTCCTGTGATATAGGTAGTTTAGGTTTTCACGTACAGGTGAATCATTTTAGCAAACTCCTGGTGTTCATTTGCTGTATTGATAGGTTCATGTGGTTCTGAGGTTTTCCTGTGGGATGGGCGGGGAGACCTCTGAAATGTATGGGGCTCTTAGAACTTGAAGAGCTGGTGGACACGTCTTATGTATCAGCTGAAGTCAGCACCTTGTACAAAGAACTTGTACAAAGCATTCCATCCATTTCAAAGCAAGGCCTTACAGGGAAAAAAGTGAACAAAAGCTTGGAATAATTTTTGATAACATGTCTAACAGGGAGCCAACATTGGGAAGCAAATAGGTCTGTCATACTGCACACCTCCAGGGAGCAACTAATTCCATTGTGTTCCTACAAGTCTCACTGACACTGGGGAGTAATTATTCCCATAGTATACAGTACAGTAACTGAAGGTAAAACACCAGTGCATTCAGACCATATAGAGATGACACGAAGTTAAATTTGTTGGTAAAGGGCTGAGCATTTGGAAGAAAGGTTAAATTTGTTACACCTTTATGTCAAGTAGTTTATATTTAAATAGGAGTCATGTACTAGAAGGATAAAACACTTCTAAGCTTTCAGTATTTCTAATGAGATATTTAATGTTTCATACTTCTAAATGTGCTGTCTGATCAATAAAGTATAGATAAAAGTGCTGTACAAAGTTAGAGTTTATATTATTAAAGGACACACATTTAAGTTGATGACTTGTTTTTACTACTTAAAAGTACATTTCTATTTCAAGGCACCAGCTGATTATTTTATATTTCCCTGTCTGAAGGTAATTTCCAAAGGAATCTACATATCTGATGGAGCCTGTATACACAGAGATCATTGTCTTTAAAATATTACATTTGCATGTCTGAACCTGCCTTTATGTATGACTTTTGGGCTGTGAACTCTTTGCTTTCAATAGGCATCTGGGGAGGTTGAGGACATTATTAAATGAGAGCCTGTGAATACAGAGAGAGCATGGCTGCCCCAAAATCAGCTGGCAAGATTTATCTTGTCCGGAATATAGATAACAGTACCTTGTTCCTCTCTACCACATGGGGAGTTAAGTGGTAGGATCATCCGATCAATCTAGTTAGCTCATTGCAGGCAGTCAGTCCTGGGGTTAGGTTTCCTTTGTTCTTTGCTTTACTTGGGTTGGAAGAGGTCTTGTTAAATAATTTGTGATTTAAATTGTCGACTGTCTTGGATGTAACCCTTTGAAGCACATGTTTGGTAGATATATCCGGAAAAAAATGACAATGTCTTAAATCTAGATTTCTTTGATTTTCATTCTCTTTTACTGTAAATATAGAATTAACTTGATATAGTGAACTGGCTATGTGGGTTCCACTTTTTTTCTAGCTCTACTCAAGCCAATCATAAGAACTATTTATTGAGTATCTACTACGAGCAGAGTGCTATGTCATAGCAGTTTAAATATATTAACCGATTTATTCTATGCAAGAACCCTACAAGAGAAGACTCTGCCATGTTTTTCCCCTTTTATAGATGAAATAACTGAATCTCAGAATGATTAAATAATTTGCTGAAGGCCACAAATCCAATGTTTAAATCTAGGTATGTCGGACCTCAAAGTTTTTCTCTAAGCTATGATCCTTATCTGCTAATTGTGTAGACTTGGCAGGTGATTTCATTTCTGTGGGTGCATTTTTACCATCTATATAACAAGAAGTGCATAGTAAGTTATTTACAGGGTTTCTTTCAACAATACAAAATCTTAATCCTGTGAATTTAATATTCTTCTGTAAAAAGGAATTCGGTGTCATGAGTATCTTTTTTTGGTTTCATCCCTATTCAAGGGGTTTAGTTGATAAACTACTAATCACCTTATTAGGACCTGTTATAGAGGGAGCTTTGCCTATTAGTTAAGCTTTCTCATGGCAAGTACCTGGAAAACAGTATGATCAAATGTTTCTTATGTTTGGACAAACATCCTCTGCAAAACTAGAATGTTAGAGGCAGATTCATTGATTGCAAGATTTTAAGTGTTCATGTTTTACTCCAGGAATTGTCAGGATATGTCGGTGGCAAGGCCTAATTTTCAGTGAACTGTAACAATCAACTAAACTTTTATTTTTAAATGACACCTGTTGTATCTCTAGGGCCTACCCTAGGAGGATAAAAAACAGAGCCCTTTCTAAACTCAATTAAGAACACCACAAGTGACATCTCCATTTCCCTGTGTTTTCTCTCAGCATGAGATGACTCAGCCAGAAATAGTGTAATGATACCGCAGATGTTCCTTTGCTTGGATAGCTGGTTATTGCTTATCTCAATGATATTTTAATACAAACACACAACTGTTCACCCTGTTTTATGGCTGTCAGAATTTTGTTTCATAGTTAACGAATGCAAGTTTATGAGCAGATGTATTATTGACTCAGATTCACTTTTCTCCTCGTTGCGTTGCAGGGAAAAGCTAAATGCTGGCGTGGGTATTAGCCACATCTGCACTGACTGTTGGGATCAGGTTGTTCATCTGTCTGTCAGTTCCTGCCAGCCCAGTAGCCCTGTAAGCTTTACTTTCCATTGTTAAGGTCAAAAGATCAGAATTTGATTCTAGGATCCTAAGCGAAAATACCCTCCATTCTTGACAGTGAACATGTTTAAGACACTATGTTCTCTCTTTGCATCAGGTACAACTTTACCAAAAGTTTCAACAGTCATCTTCAAATTATCTTTTTTTCTTCTCTGGCTTGTGCACTGAGCAAGGCTTAGGGGCCAGGCACGCATGGCTTTGAGCTTCCACTCATGCTGACTTAGCTTTGTGACGTTGATCAATTCACTTACACTTTCATCTGGTCCCTTTCTGTCATCTGACCTCCTCTCGGGCTGCCATTTAATCTCATTTTAGTCACACTGGCCTTTTAATTATTTGAGTGAAACAAGTTGCCAGGATTTATCTTTGAGTGGGCTTGAAGCCTCAGCCTACTGGGGGCTGATACACCTGGGAAATTCATCTTGAGTGGCACTGAGCAGGATAGTAGGCTGTTAAAAATTATTTCTACCTGCTAGAAGGTCAATCTCTAAACCCACTGAGATGAGGCAGAAGGTTATTACTACAAACAAACAAAAAAAATAAGTGAGACTGTTAAACAGAGAACTTTTCAGATGATCTGAGGCAATTCTCACTCCAATCACAGTAGGAACAGCAGCTGGGAAATTTCAGGGGCACAATTTAAGCCAAATAAATGTATAGCTCTGATTGAATATTGAGGAGTTTGGTTACAGGTCAAAGTTCTATGCATGTGTCACGCAGGGTGTCATGCGGGGTCTGAGCTCCCTCTCCCCACATAAGAACGCAGGATATGGTGAGGCCAAAAAGGAACACCCACGGAGCCATAGATAGGGGAGTCATACCACTACATTCTCGCTGGCGGCTGGTTTGGAGACACAGGAAGCAGGAGCCACACGATCTGCAACCTGCCGTCCACTTCTCTCTGCCAACCAACCTCACTTGCTAACTGCAATCCGTGCTTGCTAGCTCAGCCATCATCTTCTTGCTAGCCCCCATTTCCTGCTAGTGTAGCCACGGCAGTTATATTAGTGGCCAATGGCTCACTGGTTACAGCTGGCGGCCAACTAGCCACAGCTGATGGCCATCCAATCACAGTTGATGGCCATTTACTACCTGAGCCAGCACCTTTCCACATGAGGCCGAGAGCCTGGAAACTGTGCTCCTGGCTCTGTCCCCACAGCATGATCTTTCACACTCAACTGTAGGCAATTAAAGGGCTTTTCCCAGAGCTTGCCATGGGGGCGTTGCTCTCCCCACACCCGACCTGTCGCACAGGCAGTGCATGGCAGGTTTCTGGAGGGAGCTGCAGGTGACGGCTTGGGCCTCCTGGACCTCACACTCCTATGCGTGTATGTATTCCTGTCCCAGATTCCTCCTGATCAGGGGCCAGGCTGGGACACTCTTTTTTGCTTGGACTTGGTGCCTTCCCTTTCTCTCTGTCCCACCTCCCATGGTCCATGGGCCCACACACATTCAGGAGTGTTCTGTTAAGCTGGGCCATGATGAGATTTTCTCCATTTGCGCTGCATGTCCATGGAGTGGTGGGGGGTGGGGAGATGGAACAATGGGGCGCACACCACCTCTCTTTTGCACTCTGCATTTTACCGGCTCTGTCACAGTAAGTGTGTGAAGGCTTGATTGTTACTGTCATTTTGGCTAACTTTCCTTATTGGCTCAACAGCTATGCCATTGTGTTTCTATTCTGTGTGCTTTAATGATAACAAGAAGGAAAGATAAAATTTACTGAATACCAGTTGTGTACTAGGCACTATTTTAAGTGCCTTACGAAAATTAACTCATGTCACAAAATTCTAAGGTAGGTATCCTTTCTATTGCCATTTTGTAATTGAGATAACGGAAACATCAAGAGGTTTAATAAATTGCCTAATCTTGTACAGATAGTAAGTGTGAAAATGAGGATTTGAACCCAGGCAATGAGGTTTAGAGCCTGTACTCCTAACCCTAAGCTACATGACTTCTTTTTTATTTCTCTTAAAAGAACTTATATCCTCTGCCTGTGATTGCTGACATAGCCCATCAGTCAACCATATGGCTGGGCTGCTATGAAATCAATGGTGTCATTTCCCTCCTCACGGCTTTTGCATATAAAGTCCACCCATACATTCATCTTGCTACCTTTTATTTGTCTGTCACATTTCAGCTTAAAAATAATTTTTCTCAGAGAAAAGTTCTTTGATTCCTCTCTGAATTTATTCACATAGCATCCTGTATTTCTTCTTTGAGCACTGGTCACAAATGCAATCGAACATTATTTGTTAACTAGTCTCCTTTGCTAATCTCAGGTGCCCTGTGGGTGATGGTCATGATTCTCCTGGTCACCATTGTACCTCTACAGTGAGGTAGTGAGGTTCATCAAATTTAGTGCAAGAACAGTGGTTGAATAAATCAAACTTTTCTGTGCATAAGTTTCCTCATTTCTAGAGAGAAAACTAAAACAACTCTCTTACAGGGATTTTGTGCAGATGAGATATAATACATCTAATAGCACATAGAGCAATGATCCTCATATAGTAGTTGCTCAATAAATACTCATTATTATTAGGTATGGTAGCAATAGTATTGCTCTTCAAAATGTTTTCTTCCCTGAGGGACGATATACATCCCTGACGCTTTGAAGTTAGGCTAGGCCTTTTAACTTGATTTGGCAAGTGAAATGCATGTGGAAGTGATATGCGTTGCTTTCAAGTTGAAACTGTAAAAGTCATTGAGTGAATCCTCAGTGATCCCACTTTTCCTCTGCTATGAGGCCACCCAACTAGACATGGGCTGTTTCTTTAAAGACAAAGCATGCATGAGATGATATGTAGCCCAGATTCATTTGTACTGACATAGATGTAAAGTGCTGTCCAGAAATTAAACGTCATTGTTGTAAGCCAGTGAGATTTGGGGGTATTTTATAAAATAGTCAAAAATTTCCCAAGTTAACTAATATCTTAGCCCAATGTCAGTGTGAAAGAGGTACTTGTATATAGTGATTCTTTTTGGGAGTCATTTTTTGAACGTACTCTACAGTATCAAATGCTCTCTTAATTTGAGACACACACCTGAATGTATATACAAAATAAAAATAATAGCTAATGTTTATCAAGCATTTGTAATAATTTAAGAATTGTGTAAGTGCTCTGCAAGTGTTAACCCTTTAATCACAAAAACTTTGTGAAACCAAGTAGGAACTATGATATCCTTTCACAGACAAGGAAACTAAGGCACAGAGAACTTAGATTAAATGTTCCAAGGCTGTACAACTACTAAGTGACAGAGCCAGAATTACAGCCCCCCTTTTTTTTCAGCTCAGAAGCTGTGTTTAACCAGTATAATCCACTGTGTCACGTATATCAATGCTCAATGTGCGGACACAAAACACCTGTAAAATGCTAAGAAGGGTGTATATCATTGATCGAATATGACTTAGTTTCATCATATGGAAAATTACAGGATAGACTGTATTGAGATTCTTCCTAGATCTCAAGTTCTATCATTTTACTTTATTTTCTTCTATAAGAGAAGAGTGATTCAAGCCAGAAAAGCCCACTCATTAGTCTTCTACCTGCTGACCTACAGACAAGTGTGGGGTGACCAATGGTTCAAATTCACTGATGCTTGGAAAGCCTACCTTCTTGAGCTTTGTTCTCAAAGGGATTATTCAACACTCCCCCTTTATTTACTGATTTAACAAAGAGTCTAGGGTGTTCACAGTAAATATTTAAACAAGTATCCTGAAACTGGTTAGATAACCCATGGTTTTAAGAGAGTCAACCCCCAGTTGAGATTTCTAAATTCTTCATGATAATTCATAGAAAGATTTGTACTTTCATTTCATTTGAAAGTGTAAAATATGAACATACACACATTTTGAATCATTGAGGAGGTAATGAAAAGTTGAGGAAAGGATAGCATTGTTGGAAGCAAGGTTTTGAGTTGTCCAGATCTGGTTTCAAATCTTAGCTCCATCTCTGTGAGGTTCTGCAGCCTTCTGAAGTATTGTTTACAGTCTCTAAGTTTCAGCCTCCTTATCTATAAATTGAGCATGCTGAATTCTTAAATCATAGGGTTACTATGGAAAATCAATTTTGTCATTACCTCACGTATAATAAATGCCCAATAAATTAATAAAGTAGTTATTATTTATAATTATTAATTAAAGAGCAAACCTCTGCAAAGAATAATTCCACATTATAATATTCTGGCGAGGTCCTTATTAACCCAGGTATCTCCCAAGGAACTTTTCCATGGATTGATGATACCATGAATGTTACTGCTGATAAACCAGTTTCTTTTTAAAGATGTTAGTGCTATTTGGCAAACAGATAAAGCCCAGCATGCCCATCTATGATTCAACACAGTTTCTAAATAGGGCCTAGATAAATGGTATACCAAGGAAGAAACTGTTTTAGCATAACAACAAAAACAGATAAAGCGGAGACACTAAAATAGAGCAAAACAAATAGATTTTATAAATCTAAAGTGAAAACCAGACCATTCTGGCAATTACAGCTTTAATGTGATTCATGCCTTTAATTTGTCTAAATCAGTGACCCATAGAGTATTGGCATAAAAATTTCAAATTCAGCAAAAACCTAAATCACTATAAGGGAACACTGGATTTTTATTAGTTATATTTCTTTCATTGACTTCTCTCAAACAAAATGAATTCTTCCCTGAGTGAGGCAAATGAAGTATTATACTTTACTAAGATATTATTGATCTGTGGTTCTTAGCATCCCGTATGTCACAGAAGCACAGAAACACAACTAGACTGAAACTGACAGTGCAGAATTACTCTTCAAAGCATTTTCCCCTTCGCTTCTGTTTAACATTTACTTGATAGAAAACAACAGAAATGCACTCTGGCTAAGTTGGGTTAAAAAACAAAACAAAACAAACAAAACAAATTTCTTGGAAAGATAAGATAGAGCTGCTCAAAGAGTTAAGAGCATATGTGACTATCCAGGCGTCAGAAAGGACAAAAATCAGAACCAGGGATCTAGGAGCCATGGACAAATGACCAGTCATTTCAGGTCCTTTCAGATATGATGAAGTAGCTCCAATGGATTCCAGTCTTGAACTACTCCATTTAAAATTCAAACACTTGGGAAAAACTGATTGCCCTTTGCCTGGATTAAATGAGGAGAAGACGTTCCCCACATTGGGGATCCACACAGCCTCCAGAAATTATTGCAGTCCTGTCAGCTAAAATCTTGATTTTAGCCCAGTAAGACTCATTTTTGGATTCCTAATCTATGTCGCTGTAAATTTTTTGTTGTGCTAAGCCACATGGACATTTCCAAATGTCCAAGCCACTATATCTGTGGTAATTTGTTATAGCATCAATAGAAAACTAACAGAATAATATATTTTAGTATTAAACATATGTCTCAGTTATCACATGTGACAGACTTATATTAAAAAAGATAATAGACACTCAGTACCCTCATATTCCAAAGTGAGGAACTAGATCACCAAAGCCAAATACGCTAAGAGATGGTTGTTTTGTGTTTTCTTAGGTTTTCTATTTGCCTATTTGGAATCGTTGTCATAGGGCCAATGAAGTTAACTGTATTTCCTTATTTTCTGTAATCTTGATACTTTTGCATCTGGAGGCCTTATGGCCTCAGGGAGAGATGTTGCCCACCCAGGGCTAGCTGGGATAGGAGAAGCTATGGGACTTGTCTAACTTTTCAGGTATGAACAAGAAAGGATTAGCACATAGTATAGGTCAGGAGACACGGTGGAAGGAAATTTATCAATATTTTCATGATTGTATCTTGTTAAGTCCAGCATTTTTTGTATACCAGTTAAACAACAAAGTAATTTGTAGACCCAAGGAAACAAATCTACTACTAAAACAATGTAATTACAGAACAGATACAATAATTCAAAATACTAAGAGAATCAACATTGAAAATTAAATGATTAATGTATTATTACAAAGAAGGAAACGTAGACATAATTATAATGAATCCTGATGAGATTAAAACAATACAAATGCTAACAGATAAATAAGACTAAAACAACCAGCATAAGAATAGCTGATCTCTCTAAAGTAGATATTCTCCTTCCAGGAACAACAACAACAAAAAAGCACAAGAAGGTACAACATAAAAGAATTCACCTGAAATAAAGAAAGAACCACATCTGCAGATCAACGAGCACACACTGATACAGAAGCACATTCAATCCTTTAGGTTTCTAGGCAGAAAAAAAAAAAAATCATGTATTGGAGCCAGAAATCTGGCTGGCCTCAGATCTTTCTATAGAAACATCCAATGCCAGAAGACAGAAAGAATGTCTACAGCATTTTGACAAAGGGAGAATAGCACCCAAGGCAATATTACCTGGCAAAGTTGCTTTTATTTCTAATGGTTACAGAGACATTATCAAACATAAAATAAATCAGGGAATGTAGTCCATTAGTCTATGAGCTCTTGTTGGGAGAAAAATATCTTGAAAACCAAACTTGCCAATTGAGAGACAAATCAGACTAAGAATTCAGGAATGCCATAGCTAGAAATGATGAAAGGTCCCATGGAGAACACTGATTGCATTGCAACATAAATATAATCTCTTTTTAATAGAAGTGGTAACTCGGTCAACGTCCATTCTTTCCTCTTTGATAGTGCAAAGTTGTGAAAGTAAAGCCTTCCTTTTCCAGCATTCCTTCATTAGATTATGCTAACTCCTTGCTCCAGAGGAAGATTCAGAAGGCAAAAACAGTGTAGGTACACTCACCTGACTTCTGTGTATCTTCCTGCAGGCCCCAAAGGGGACCCCTGGGCTTGAGAGAAGTCAGGTTGGTCTAGGAAGTAATCATGAGATTGTAGTTACAAGGGAGAGTGAAGGGCATCCCACTTGTCTTGTTGGCTATGAAGACCTAGGAAGCAGGGTGTGGTGATGCAACCAAGAGTCATGCTGGCAGTGATTTTCTGGTATCTGTCTGTCCCTCCCTGGAGTTGACCGTTCCAATGTGGCTTCCCAATGCTTCTCTTCCCTGAGAGTGGTAGATGCAGAACTCTCATTTTGACCTGTTCTTTCATATTCTAAAGTAGTGTTTCTCAGCCTCATTAATGTTGACATTTTGAGTCAAGTAATTCTGTTCCGGGGACTGTACTGAACAAGGTAGGGTGTTGAGCCTCTCCACATTAGATGCCCATAGAACCTGTCTCCCTCCCCAGCTGTAACAACCAAAAATATTTCCAAATATCCAAGATATTTGGCTCCCAGATATCGCCAAATGTCCCCTGGGAGCCAAAATGAACTCTTGCTAAGAACCACTTGTTTAAAATCATATAGCCCTTTCTCCAGCATTTCTGATCCTCTTGTTTGGTTTTGTGTTGTGTAAGATTTGAAAAATGGGAGAAGGTTTCAAATCGTTCTACAGATCGAGAATGTGGAACAAGGAGCACAGCATGGCTTTATATCCCTGGAGCATCAGGGCCATGTTTGGGAAGACTGAATAACTTTCTAGCTGGGTGTGCAGCATGGGTAGTGGCTGAGCACACTATTACCCCAAATCCTCACTGCACGGTTCTTTCAGGAGTCTTTTCCATGCCCATCAATCTTTTGATGTACATCTTGGGATGTTAGAAAACCATAGCAGAAGCATATTCTAGCAGAGAATTTACTCTGCCTCACCCTGATGCCCAGTACATTATTTTATAAGGCATATTAGTAATAGTAATACCCTTATAGGTATAGTTCTTATATTTCAATAAATTATAAAATGACTATTTATTCTTAATCTACTTCTCTCTCCTCTTTCTATGAATTTTTGGCAGATTATTTTTTTGCACTTATTACTTTTTTTTAATTTATTGGGGTGACAATTGTTAGTAAAATTACATAGATTTCAGGTGTACAATTCTCTATTACATCATCTACAAATCCCATTGTGTGTTCAGCACCCAGAGTCAGTTCCCCTTCCATCACCATATAGTTGATCCCCTTTATCCTCATCTCCCACTCCCCACCCCCCTTACCCTCTGGTAACCACTAAACTATTGTCTGTGTCTATGAGTTTTTGTTTCTCGTTTGTTTGTCTTGTTCTTTTGTTGTTTTTGGTTTATATAACACGTATCAGTGAAATCTTATGGTTCTCTGCTTTTTCTGTCTGACTTATTTCGCTTAGCATTATACTCTCAAGATCCATCCATGTTGTCACAAATGTTCCTATATCATCTTTTCTTACTGCCGAATAGTATTCCATTGTGTACATATACCAGAACTTCTTTATCCATTCATCTATTGAGTGACATTTTGGTTGTTTCCATGTCTTGACCACAGTAAACAAAGCCGCAATGAACATTGGAGCACACGTGTCTTTATGGATAAATGTTTTCAGATTTTTTGGGTAGATACCCAAGAGAGGAATTGCTGGGTCATATGGTAATTCTATTCATAATTTTTTGAGGAATCTCCACACTGCCTTCCATAGCGGCTGCACCAGTCTGCATTCCCACCAACAGTGTATGAGGGTTCTTTTTTCTCCACAGCCTCTCCAACACTTGTTACTATTTGTCTTGTTGATGATAGCCATTCTAACTGGGGTAAGGTGATATCTCATTGTGGTTTTTATTTACATTTCTCTGATGATTAGTGATGTTGAGCATTTTTTCATATGTCTATTTCCCATTTGTATGTCCTCTTTGGAGAAATGTCTCTTCAGGTCCTCAGCCCATTTTTCAATTGGGTTGTTTGTTTTGTTGTTGTTGAGTTTCATGAGTTCTTGTATATTTTGAATATTAGCTCCTTATCGGAGGCACTGTTTGCAAAAACATTCTCCCATTCAGTTGCCTCTTTATTTTGTTGATGGTTTCTTTTGTTGTGCAGAAGCTTTTAAGTGTCACATAGTCCCATTCGTTTATTTCAGCTTTTACTTCCATTGCCTTTGTAGTCAAATTCATAAAATGCTCTTTGAACGCAAGGTCCATAAGTTTAGTTCCTATGTTTTCTTCTATGCAGTTTATTGAGTCAGGTCTTATGCTTAAGTATTTGATGCATTTTGAATTAATTTTGGTACATGGTGACAGATAGCAGTCCAGTTTCATTCATTTGCACGTGCCTATCCAATTCTGCCAGCACCATTTATGGAAGAGGCTATCTTTCCTCCATTGTATGTTTTTAGCTTCTTTGTCAAAAATTATCTGTCCATATTTATGTGATTTTATTACTGGGTTCTCAATTTTATTCCATTGTTCTATGTGTCTGTTTTTCTGCCAATACCATGCTGTTTTGATTATTGTAGACCTGTAATACAACCTAAAGTCAGGGAGTGTGATACCTCCAGTATTGTTCTTTTTTCTTAAGATTGCTTTGGCTATCAGAGTCTTTTGTGTTTCCAAACAAATCTGATGATTTTTTGTTCTATTTATTTAAAAAATGCGATTGGGATTTTGATGGGGATTGCATTAAATCTGTATATCGCTTTGGGTAACATGGCCATTTTTAACTATGTTAATTCTTCCAATCCATGAGCATGGAATGGCGTTCCATTTTTTTTTTTTTTTGTCTTCTTCAATTTCTTTCAAAAATGTTTTATAGTTTTCAGCATATAGGTCCTTCACATCCTTGGTTAAGTTTATGCCTAGGTGTTTTATTCTTTTTGCTGCAACTGCAAAAGGAATTGTTTTTTGTATTTCTTTTTCTGAGGTTTCATTGTTAGTATATAGGAATGCAATGGACTTTTGTACGTTGATTTTGTAGCCAGCAACTTTACTGTATTCATTGATTGTTTCTAACAGCTTTTTAGTGGAGTCTTTAGGGTTTTCTATATATAGCATCATGTCATCTGCAAAGAGTGACAATTTAACTTCCTCATTCCCAATTTGGATGCCTTTTATTTCTTTCTCTTGCCTGATTGCTCTAGCAAGGACTTCCAACACTATGTTGAAAAGCAGAGGTGATAGGGGACAGCCCTGTCATGTTCCTGAACGTAGAGCAAAGGGCTTCAGTTTTTCACCATTAATTATGAGATTAGCTGAGGGCTTGTCACATATAGCCTTTATTATGTTAAGGTGTTTTCCTTCTACACCTATTTTATTTAGTGTTTTAATCATAAATGGATGTTGTATCTTGTCAAATGCTTTTTCTGCATCAATTGATATAATCATATGATTTTTGTCCTTTATTTTGTTTTTTTGATTTATCACATTAATGGATTTGCAGATGTTAAACCATCCTTGTGCACTGGGGATAAATCCCACTTGGTCGTGATGAATAATCTTTTTAATGCATTTTTGTATTCAATTTGCTAGAATTTTGTTCAGGATTTTTGCATCAGTATTCATCAGAGATATAGGTCTGTAGTTTTCTTTTTTTGTGTTGTCCTTACCAGGTTTTGGTATCAGGGTAATGCTGGCCTCATAAAATGAGTTAGGAAGTACTGTCTCTTCTTCAATTTTTGGAAGAGTTTGAGCAGGATTGGTATTTGATCCTCTTTGAAGGTTTGCTAGAATTCACTAGTGAAGCCATCTGGTCCAGGACTTTTGCTTTTGGGAAGATTTTGGATGACTGATTCAATTTCGTTACTGGTGATCGGTCTGTTTAGATTTTCCAGTTCTTCATGGTTTAGCCTTGGGAGGCTATATATTTCTAAGAACTTGTCCATTTCTTCTAGGTTATTGAATTTGATGGCATATAGTCCTTCATAGTATTCTTGAATGATCCTTTGTATTTCTGTGGTGTCTGTGATAACTTCCCCCTTTTTATTTCTAATTTTGATAATTAGTGTCTTCTCTTTTTTTATCTTAGTGAGTCTAGCCAAGGGTTTGTCAATTTTGTTAATCTTTTCAAAGAATCAGCTCTTTGTCACATTAATTTTTTCTAATGTCTTTTTTCCTCTGTTTCATTTAGTTCTGCTCTGATTTTTGTTATGTACTTTCTTCTCCTGACCTTGGGTTTCACTTGTTCTTCTTTTTCTAGTTCTTTAAGGTGAAACAGGAGGTTTTTTTATTTGGGATTTTTCTTCTTTCTTGAGATAGGCCTGTAATGATATAAACTTCTCTCTTAAAACTGCTTTTGCTGCATCCCAAAAATTTTTGTAGGATGTATTTTCATTGTCATTTGTTTCTATGTATCTTTTGATCTCTCCTCTAATTTCTTCTTTGACCCAGTCTTTCTTTAAAAGTATGTTGTTTAATCTCCATTGATTTGTGGCTTATCCTGCTTTCTTTTTGCAGTTTATATCCAATTTCAGAGCCTTGTGATCAAAGAATATGCTTGGTATGACTTCCATCTTCTTAAATTTGCTGAGGCTTATTTTATGTCCCAATATGTGGTCTATCCTTGAGAATGTTCCAGGTACACTCGAAAAGAATGTATAGTCTGATGTTTTAGGATGAAGTGCTCTATATATGTCAATTATGTCCATTTCATCTAATGTGTCATTTAGGGATGGTATTTCTTTATTTATTTTCTGCTTGGATGATCTATCCATAGCTGTCAATAATGTATTTAAGTCACCTAGTATGATTGTGTTTTGGTCAATTTCTCCCTTTAGTTCTGTTAGTAGTAGCTTGGTATACTTTGGTGCTCCCTGATTGGGGGCATAAATATTTACGACTGTATTGTCTTCTTGTTGTATAGTCCCCTTTACCATTATGAAATGTCCATCTTTGTCTCTTGTTATCTTTTTCACCCTGAAGTTTGTTTCATCTGATGTCATTATGGCTGATTTTCTCTGGGTACCATTTGCTTGGAGTGTCAATTTCCACCCTTTCACTTTGAGTCTATGCTTGTTCTTGTAGCTGAGATGTGTCTCTTGGAGACAGCATATGGTTGCATTTAGTTTTTTGATCCAATCTGCTACTCTGTGCTTTTTATTGGTGATTTCAGTCCATGTACATTTAGGGTGATTATTGATATGTGAGGATTTCTTGTCTTTCTATCTTTAGTTTTCTGGTAAGTCTTGTCTCCATTGTTTCTTTGCCTTTTTGTTGTCTATTATTTCTGTGTGGTGGTATTCTATGATGTTTCCCTCTGTTTCTTCTTTTATTACTTCTGGATTGTTTTTTGTTTTGTTTTGTTTTGTTTTTTGAGTGGTTACCCTTAAGTTTATGTAAAAGAAAGTTTGATATTTAGAGTATTCCATTTTCTTCAGCACGCTTACTTTCTCCATTCTCATATTCCAGTTCAGGCCTTTACTCTCCCCCTATTTATGTTTTGGTTGCCACAAATTGTCCCTGTTGATGATGGTCAAATAGCCTCCTTTAGTATTTCTTGTAGTGCAAGTCATGTATTAGAAAATTCCTTTAGCTTCTGTATGTCTGGAAAGGTCTTTATTCCTCCTTCATATCTAAAGGATATCTTTGCTGGATATATTATTCTTGGCTCATAATTTCTCTCTTTCAATAGTTTGGATATTTGGTTCCCTCCCTCCTGGCTTGTAGAGTTTCTGCTGAAAAAAATCTGATGATAATCTAATGGGCTTTCCTTTGTAGGTTACCGTCTTCTTTTCCCTGGCTTCCTTGAGGATTCTTTCTTTGGCGTTGATTTTAGACAGTCTCAATACAATGTGCCTTGGAGAAGGCTTGTTGTGATTGAGGTAGTTAGGTATTCTATTTGCTTCTTGCATTTGAGGATCCAGTTCTGTCCACAAGTTTGGGAAGTTCTCACTGACAATTTGTTTGGATATATTCTCTGTTCCCTTCTTTCTTTCTTCTCCTTCTGGTTTGCCCATTATTCTTATATTGCTCTTTCTGATGGAGTCAGAAAGTTCTTGTAAAGTTCTTTCATTTCTTTTAAGTCTCAAGTCTCTTTCTTCTTCCATCTGTGTCATTGCCAGGTTTCTATCTTCGATGTCACTGATTCTTTCCTCCATCTGGTCAACTCTACTACCTAAGCTGGTTATTTCATTCTTCATTTATTCTATTAAATTCTTAATCTGCAGAAATTCTATTTGGTTCTTTTCTAAAATTTCAATCTCTTTCGTAAAATGCTCATGTTGTTCTTTGATTGTGTTTCTGAGTTCATTAAACTGCCTTTCTGTATTTTCTTGCATCTCGTTGAGTTTTTTCAGAACTGCAATCTTGAATTCCTGTCATTTAAGTCACATATTTTCATATCTTTAAATTCCTTTCCTGGAGACTTTTCACTTTCTTTCTGAGCTGTCTTGTTGCCTTGGTTATTCATGGCAATTACTGGTTTATTATTTCTCTTCCCGGACACCTACAGGGGTGGCTTCTGCAACAGGTTGATAGGAATAGGTCTTTCTTTTGTTTTCCAGTACTTGTGGGTATAATGTTTTATTTTCTCTCCGACTGCAGCCCTTTTCCCTCTCTCACACAGTCATGCTATGTTTTCTCTGCACTATTCCAGCTTCTCACATAATGGGGGGATTCCCTGAGAGACGGGCTTCTTCTCTGTTAACAGTTTGCCGGGGTCACAGGGCGCAGTGTCCGTGTGGGTATGTGGAGAGCTTTTGAAGTTCCAATGCTCTTCCTGCACCAGATTCAGAGCCCGTATGTTTCAGCCATTCTGTTTACTCCTGCTGGTATCTGCCCAGATAGATGGAGCCAGGGGTGGGGTGAATTCTGAGAGGTCGGTCAGAGCAATGGCGGCGATCACCACCACAGCCGGTCCTGCTTCCACAGCTCCCTCCCCTTTGCCAGAACTAGTTGGGCTGCGAATCTGTGTCAGGGGTCCACAGTTCTCAGAACAGCAAGTATCCTGCCCTTTTGATCTGACACTGCTATTGTTCTGCTTCTAGCCCCGGGCAGGTGGGGGCAGGGTGAGCTCTGGGAGGGCAGGTAGGGGGCGGCTAGTCTCAGTGCCCAAGGCTTCACTCTCTGCTCGGCAGTGAGGGCTTAAACCACCGTTTTCAGCGTTTTCAGCGTTCTTCCCTCAGTCTTTTATCTGAGGTCTCTGCCGTGCGCGTTGGGTTCAGTCTTGTTATATGCTGTCCCGTCAGCCCTGTGGGCCATAACGGGAGCCCTAGCATTCCGAGTTCTTCCCTCTCCCGCAGCTGCAGTAGTTCTGGGATGCAGCGAGCTCGGAGCGCTGAGCTAGGTCTGCGTCCTGCATCTGCGCGGCTCCGTCCCCGCACTTCTCCTTTCCCTCCTCCCTTGCTCGCGCGATTCTCCCACCTTTAGGTGAATTCAGTAGTGGACCTCTTCATCTTGCCTGTCTGCTGTGCAGGGAGTCCTTTGTGGAGTTATTGTTCTTTGATTTGTTGTAAATTCCAGGGGAGCTTTACAGAGGCTTACCTCACGCTGCCATTTTGATGACGTCCTGGGCTGACTATTTATGGCATCACCTTTCAAATTATAAATTATAATACATGTTCATTTTAGAAAATCTGTAAAAAATATAAAGAATACAGCAAAACTACCCGTAATCCAACTGGCCACAGATACCTATTGTTTGTTTTACTGCACTTTCTTTAAGTGTTTTCCTTTACATATCTCTTAATATGTATATGCATATGTTTGTGATTATATGCTTTTTAAAGCAAATTGCCATGTGAGCAGGTATATAGTTTCTTTCCTGCTTATTCACATAGTAGCTGTATCTTATGTAATATTCCACATGACATTATCATGAAAACACATGAGTTTTCTAAGTCTCATTTTGTACTGTTTAGGGCTAATACTCTCCATCTTGTCTGTACCATTCATTTATTCAACAGATATTTGCAGCAAATTTTGGCTTAGGCACTGAGGACACAAAGCTCAGCAAAAAATTGGTGCTGCTCTTGAGGTAGTTTTCCCTCTGAGACATATGAAGAAACAAATAATACCAATGCCACTTTCACTGCTGCCACTCCCATGACAGCAGCTTCTTTGCCATTTTTTAAAAATCGGCATTAAGCTCCTGATTGCACAAAGAACTGGTTTAGGCAGGAAGCTTAAGATCTCAGGCAGATGTGCCAATACAGACAGACAGCTCTAAGCCAGTTAGCTGTTCACATCAATCGGAGGTTAAGGACAAGGGCATTTTGGTGGAAGAAAGCAGGGGTCAGTATCTAATTGGAAGGAGAACTGCAAAAGTGACCACAGGCACCACACAATCCGTTTTTACCCAGCCAAACCCTAGAGAGGCTTTCAAGCAAAAGAGTTGTAAAAGATGGACTGAATAGTGGCACCAGCTGGCGGAACATATTTTATGCAGAATGTTACCTGTTGCTTTAGATTTCAATGTCTGCAACATTTCTTAAAAATAGAATAGTAGCAGAAGCCATTTGCATCCTTCCCCTGCTTCCAAGCAGCCATGCCCCCCAGCCATTACAAGCAGAAAGGTTTGAGTTGGGCTCACCAGCTGTGTGAAAGGAGTTCTGGGGTCAAAAATCTGAAAATCAAGAAAATTGTTGAAATCTCAGTGCATTTCTCTATAGCTAGTGTTTAAATTGACTAAACCGTGTTGCAAGTGACTCTCACTGCCATATCATCATGAAATTGCGTTGCTCAAAAATACCTTTGAAAGTTTCCTTGACTGAAGGCTTCTATCTGTGAGGAAGAGCGACATGTTCTTTATATGGACCCATGAGGGTACACAGTCCAGGTTGCGTGCCTCTTCATACCTGCTCAGCCTACTTACATCCTCCCACTGGAGGAGTCAGATGCTTGCCCAGCTTCCTGTTGGAATGGCCCAATGGAGGCTTCTCTTCTTATGCTTTACAGTTTTTGCAGATTTCCCTCCTCTGGGGATGAAAGCAGGACTACTGCATGACCCTCATCATGCTCACTATGGTAGAAGCCACACCAGTTCTAGTCCCCCAGGTTTGGATGTACAGAGCTCTGGTTTTCCCAGTAACTGCCCAGAAGGACTTCATACCCTAACCCAAATGTACAGGGAAGGTAACAGCTAATGGGGACAACTTTGACCAGTAAGTGACAGAAGGGGCAAATGAGCCAGCCAATAAACAGTATCTCCATTGCCCCTGATGGACTGTTCTTAGTCAGAGCTGTCCCATATGGCTTCTGAATGACAGTGATTTCACTGTGTTCTTGTTGGGAAGCTGAGACAAGCTTGGTAATACACCACCCAGGCTTTGTTTTCTTCCTCCCCTGACTCCCCCTTTTCACTCACTCTTGCTTCCCTAGGACTAAGCACCCCTCCATAAAGTGTGAACACATTTTTTTAAAGTATGTCTATTAATCACAGTTGGATAGTTATAGATAATTCTCTCTTTTATTTGCCAATAATAGTAGCAATTCATATTTATTGAGTATTCAGTATATGCAAGGCATGGCCCTCACAGGAATCTTATGTGGTCAATTATTCTTGTTATTCCGATGAAGAACAGAAACACCGAGATTTAAATAAGTTGCTAGAAATGTGAGGTAGAGGAATTTGAATCCAAGACCATGCTCTTTTTTGCTGCAGCATGCTGTGGTCCCAGGCTCTTGATAGGAGCTGTCACGTTCATTTCATTTTTGAGCTCCATCTCCAGCGACACTTCTTTCTGGACCTGCACCATCCAATTTGGCTATTTAAATTAAAGTTAGTTAAAATATAAAATTAATTTCCTCCATCACACTAGCCACATTTTAAGTGCTCAAATCCAGTGGCTGTGTATTGACCAGCTCAGATACAGAACACCCATCACTTCAGAGAGCTCTGTTGAACAGCACTGTCCTAGGACTCAGGCAAATGAATTTTTTCCCTTAAGAGTCTTTTGATGCCCCATTATTTTTTTTTCAGAGACAAAGGACCATTTATTACTCACAGCAAAGACAGCAGTTCAAGAATTAGCATTTATACCACTTTCCCTAGGGCAACGTGAAGAGGGCCAAGTCAGATAGTTCTTAATTTTGAATTTTGATTAACTTCAAAACCATAAATAAGAAGTTTATAGGCCACTTTCCAGAACATTATTGCAGAAACAACAGATTCCACCTCAAACCAGCAGTGACAGTGTAACAGAACAGTCAGTGGCAGTGACTTGCCGATGAGATCACTTGCTAGTCAGGTGGGAAGGACTGGAATGAACTATCGTTCATCTGCAATTTAAGTCTCTTAGAGAAGTGGGTCATAGGCTGTTGGCATTAGGTCAGCGGGCATGACTGCTGGGATGAACATAAATGTTTATAATGGGGGAACTCAGTCACCAAAACTTAAACCACCTGATAGAAGTAGGCTTTGTGCATTCCCAGTTCTTGTGTTCCTGAAAAATGAGTCATTGAAAAAAAAAGAAAATACCAGTGAAGCATACTCGTGCATACCAGCTTCTAAACAGCCACCTAGGTTTTTCTATCAAGCTATATGATGTACCTGTTCAACTCCAATTTCCAAAAGGGACATGGCACCAAGAGGAAGAAGTCCTCAGGCATCAACTCATCATACATGTTCAATACTCAATGGGATGTTTTCAAATTCAAATAAGGTACCTATTGCAGAAACTAACATTTTACCGGGTGAAGTAAATTGAGGGTATTGGCTGCAGATAAATCTTTGAAAGACTGTCTGAGGTATGTAATATCAGCATAACCATATTGCCAATTTTCACTCCTATTGAATAGCTTAAAACGCCTTTCAGAAACAGTAAGTTAAACCCCTAACTCTCATGCCCTGTGGACTTAGGAAGCAAACCAGAGCTCTTATGTCCAGACCATGCTCCATCTGTTGCAAGCAGACTTTTCAGCATTAATAAAAATTTCTCTTAATTCCCTGATTTAGTCTCAGCCCCAAGGTTAATTTACTGTAACTTTTCTTTGATGGTTTATTTCCTTTGAGTAGTTGTTTGTTAGAGAACCAATGGCAAATGAATAACATTTAAAATTGTAAAACTACCCTTTTCAACTCCCTCATTATGGACCACTGTGGTTTTAGGAGCATATGTGTTAGTGGAGTGTTTGCAGTATTTGTGATTTGACTTCTATTTGATGAGCTCTTAAAGGTACACTAATCATCAGCACACTAACTACTAATATTGGATTCAGAGGATTTTCTCTCCAACTCTTATTCCAGGCAAAAATAATACTCTTAGAAGTAATATTTGTCAACTTCAATAAACAGGCAGGCCAGGTTGGAACATGGGCGACTGGCATTGACATGTAGATGGTAGCATTGTAAGAAGTTATTTACTACATGAAATGCCAAACTTGCCGATTTTTAAATGTTAATAGGAACATTTGTGACAACATGGATGGATCTTGAGAGTATAATGTTAAGCGAAATAAGTCAGACAGAAAAAGCAGAGAACCCTATGATTTCACTGATATGTGGTATATAAACCACAAACAACAAAAAAACAAGACAAACAAATGAGAAACAAAAACTCATAGACGCAGACAATAGTTTAGTGGTTACCAGAGGGTAAGGTGGGTAGGGGGTTGGATATGAGGGTAAGGGGGATCAAATATATGGTGATGGAAGGAGAACTGACTCTGGGTGGTGAACACACAATGGGATTTGTAGATGATGTAATAGCGAATTGTACACCTGAAATCTAAGTAATTTTACTAACAATTGTCACTCCAATAAACTAAAAAAAAATGTTAATAGGTTTATGGTGAAGATGAAATGTTTATGCACTCCACCAAGGGATTGCAGAATTTCATAATCTTGGCATGAGAATGGCTTGAGTACCTAGTAAGTCATTTTCACTTCTTTTAAAATTATAGGTGTTTATGAACTTTTTATTTTAAATTAAAGTTTATTGGGATGGCAACTGTTAGTAAAGTTACATAGATTTCAGGGGAACAATTTCTGTAATACATCATCTATATATCACATTGTGTGTTCACCAACCAGAGTCAGTTCTCTTTCCATCACCATATATTGGATCCCCTTATGAACTTTTATAAATTTAAAAGCAAAACTTTCTAGAATTTTGTATATACTAACTGAATCTAAAGCACTGGATTTAATATGCTAAATTTACAGATTTTGAGGGAAGACTGATTTCTCTGTTGCTCCTAGAGGAAAAATGAAGCAAAATATTTTTTTAATGTAGTAAAATTTGTTTCCATTTCCTTATTTGTTCTTTCTTTTTTTTATTGTTAGTTTTAGGTGTACAAAATAACAAAGTGATTAGACATTTATATACTTCAAATAGTGATAACCCCAATAAGTATGTTACCCATCTGACACTGTACATAGTTATTACAATATTGTTGATTATATTCCTTATGCTGTACTTTACATCTCATGTAATGTGTGTATATATACGAGGTCTGAAATTAACTTAGTGAATTTGTTGCAACGATATTGCTAACCTTTTTTGATATCAGAGGGATTATTCATTATGAATTTATACCAACTGGACAAATAGTTAACCAAGTTTACTATTTGGAAGTGCTGAAAAGGCTGTGTGAAAAAGTAAGATAACCTGAACTTTTTGCCAACAATTCATGGCTCTTGTGTCACAACAATGCACGGCACTGTCTGTAAGGGCGTTTTTAACCAGTAAACAAATAACTGTATTGAAACACCCTTCCTACTCACCTTATCTGGCCCCCAATGACTTCTTTATTTACCCAAAGATAAAGGAAATATTGAAGCAAGACATTTTGATGACATTCAAGACATCAAGTGTAATACGATGACAGCTCTGGTGGCCATTCCAGAAATAGAGTTCCAAAATTACTTTGAAGGGTGGACTAGGTGCTGGCATTGGTGCATAGCTTCCCAAGGGGAGGACTTCAAAGGTGACCATCGTGATATTCAGGAATGAGGGATGTAGAACCTTTTCTAGGATGAGTTCACAAACTTAATTGTCCGGGAATATATATATCACACATATATATGCACATATATATGTATATGTATATATATGTATATATACATATATACATAAAATATATATTATATATTATATTATGTTATATATTATATATATTATAGATGACATTCAAAATTAGTTTATATTAGTTCTAGGTATACAGCGTAGCAGTTAGGCATTTATATAATTTATGAAGATATCACCCTGAGAAATCTAGGACCCATCTGACTCTGTACATAATTTTTACAATATTATTCACTATTTTCACCATACTGTACTTCACATCCCCATGATGATTTCGTAATTACCAATTTGTACTTCTTAATCCCTTCACCTTTCTCACTTCTCCCTAAACCCTTTCCCATCTAGCAACCATGTATTTGTTCTCTGTATCCATGAGTTTATTTCTGGTTTTTTTTGTTCGTTTACTCTGTTCTTCAGATTCCACATATAATTGAGATCATATGGTATTTGTCTTTCTCAGTCTGACTTATTTCACTTAGCATAATACCCTGTAGGTCCATCTATGTTGTCACAAATGGTAAGATTGCATTCTTTTTTATGGCCGAGTAATACTCCATTGCATATATGTACCACAGTTTCTTTATTCATTCACCTATTAATGGGCATTTTGCTTGTTTCCATATTATGTCAATTGTGAATAGCACCACAGTAAATACAGGGGTGCATTAATTTCTGTATTAGTGTTTGGATATCTTTGGATAAGTACCCAGTAGTGGAACTGCTGAGTAATAACGTAGTTCTATTTTTAATTTTTTGAAGAACCGTGGTATGTTTTCCATAGTGGCTGCACCAATTTGCAATCCCACCAACAGTGTATGAGAGTTCCCTTTTCTCTACATCTTCACCAACACTTGTTTGTTAATTTATTGATGATAGCCATTCTGACAGGTGTGAGGTGGTATCTCATTGTGGTTTTTATTTGCATTTCTCTGATGAAGAGTGACATTTAGCATCTTTTCATATGTCTATTAGCCATCTGTATGTCCTCTTTGGAGAAATGTCTATTCAGGTCCTCTACTCATTTTTTTCTTTTTAATTACAGTTTATTGGGGTGACAATTGTCAGTTAAGTTACATAGATTTCAGGTTTCTGTGTTACATCATCTATAAATCACATTGTGTGCTCACCACCCAGAGTCATAAGTCAGACAGAAAAAGCAGAGAACCATATGATTTCACTGATATGTGGTATATAAACCTCTGTCCATTTTAAAAATTGGATTGTTCGTTGTTTTGATGCTGAGTCGTGTAAGTTTTTTTAATAAGTTTTGGATATTAATCCCTTATCAGTGTATTATTGGCAAATATTTTCTCCCATTTAATAAGTTTTGTTGATGGTTCCTTTACTGTGAAAAAACTTTTTAGTTTGATGTAGTCCCATTTGTTTATTTTTTCTTTTGTTTCTCTTGCCTTATCAGTAAAAATATTACTAAGGGTAGTGTCTGAGAGTTTATTTCTTATATTTTCTTCTAGGAGTTTTATGATTTCAGTTCTTACTTTCAAGTTTTTAATCCATTTTGAGTTTATTCTTATATGTGGTGTCAGAAAGATGTCCTGTTTCATTTTTTTACATGAATCTATCCAGTTTTCCGAGCACCATTTATTAAATAGTCTGTCTTTATCTTAATATGAATTCTTGCTTCCTTTATCATCAACTAAATGACCATATAGTCACAGATTCATTTCAGGCCTCTCTATTCTGTTCCATTGATCTGTGTGTCTGTTTTCATGCCAATACCATGATGTTTTGATTACTATAGCCTTGTACTGTGGTTTGATATTAGGTAGCATGATACCTCCAGCTTGGTTCTTCTTTCCCAGGATTGTCATAGCTATTTGGGTTTTTTTATGGATCCATATAAATTTTAGGATTATTTGTTCTAGTTCTGTGAAAAATGCCATTGAAATTTTGATTTAACACCTATCCTTCTCAACCAGTCCAAAAGTTTCAAGAGGAGAGAAGGCTCCCAAACTCATTCTGTGAGGCCACCATTACCTTGATTCCAAAACAAAGACATCACAAAAAAGAAAACTATAGGCCGAGTTCCCTGATGAACATAGACGCAGAAATCCTCAACAAAATATTAGCAAATCTAATTCAGCAGTACATTAAAAAGACCATACACCATGATGAAGTGGAATTTATTCCTGACATGTTAAGTTTCGTTCAAAATTTGCAAATCAATTGATGTGATACACAACATAAACAAAATGAAAGATAAAAATTATAGGATCATATTAATAGATGCAGAAACAAGCATTTGACAATATCCTATATCCATTTATTGTAAAAACTCTCAGCAAAGTGGGAATAGAAGGAATATATCTTAACAAAATAAAACATATATGACAAACCCACAGTTAACATCATACTCAATTTGGGAAAAGCTGAAGGTATTCTCCATAAGATCAGAAATAAGACAAAGATTTCTACTTTCACCACTTTTATTTAATGTAGTATTGGAAGTCCTAATCACAGCAGCCAAACAAGAAAAAAAAAAGTCATCTAAATTGTAAAGAAATAAGTAAAACTGTCATTATTTGCAATGACATGATACTATATATAGAGAACTCTAATGAATCCACCAAAAAAACTAGCAGGATACAGAATCAGGAATCAGTTGCATTTTTATATAGCAATAATGAACTATCAGAAAGAGAAATTAAGAAAACGATCCCATTTATAGTTGTATCACAAAAATACCCAGGAATAAATTTAGCGAAGGAGGAAAAAGACCTTTACTCATAAAACTATAACACATAGAAGGAAGATTCTGAAGGTGATAAAAATTAATGGAAGTATATACCATTCTAATGGATAGGAAGAATTAATCAAAGCGATCAATAAATTCAATGCAATTCCTATCAAAATACCAATGGCATTTTTGACAACTAGAATAAATAATCCAAAAATTTATATGGAACTATAAAAGATGCCAAATAGCCACGGCAATCTTGATAAACAAGAAGAAAGCTGGAGGTGTCACAGTACCTGATACCAAACTACATTACAAGACAATAGTCATCAAAGCAGCATGACTGGCATAAACACACACACGCACACACATACACACATACACATTCATAAATCAATGGAATAGAATAGAGATCCCAGAAGTAAAACCATACCTATGTGGTAATTTAAACTATGAGAAAGGAGGCAAGAACATACAATGGAGTAAAGACAGTCTATTCAATAAATGATGCTAAGAAAACTGGACAGATACATGCAAAAAAATGAAACTGGACCACCTTCTTATGCCATATTCAAGAATAAACTCAAAATGGATTAAAGACTTACAGGTAAAACCCAAAACCATAAATTCCTAGGTGAAAACATAGTATGTAAACTCTTCGACATTGCTCTTAGCAATATTTTTTTCTGGATATGTGTCTCTGGAAGAGTGAAACAGGAAAAAAAAAATCAACAAATGGGACTACTTCAAACTAAAAAGTTTTTTGCACTTTGAAGGAAACCACTAACAAAGCAGAAAGACATTCTACTGAATAGGAGACCGTATTTGCTAATGATACATCTGATAAGAGGTTAATATCCAAAACATATAAGGAACTCATACAACTGAACACTAGAGAAAAACACACAATCTGATTTTAAAAAGGGCAGAGAACATGAGTAGACATTACTCCAAAGAAGAAATACAGATGGCCAATAGACATGTGAAAAGCTGCTTAACATCACTAATCATCAGGGAAATGGAAATTAAAACCATAATGAGATACTATCTCACACCTGTCAGAATGGCTATCATCAATAAATCAAAAACTATAACTGTTGGTGAGAATGTAGAGAAAAGGGAACCCTTCTACACTGTTTGTGGGACTGCAAATTGGTGCAGCCACTGTGGAAAACAGTTTGGAGGCTTGTCAAAAATTTAAAAATAGAACTACCTTATGACCCAGCAATTCCACTTCCGGTTATTTATCCAAAACACTAAATTGAAAAGATATGTTCATCCCTATGTTCACTGTGGCACTGTTAACAATAGCCAGGATGTGGAAGCTATTAAAATGTCCATCAGTAGATGACTGGATAAAGAAGATATGCTACATATATACAACGGAATATTACTCAGCCATAAATAAAATCTTACATTTGTGACAACATGGATGGACCTAAATGAAATACAGACACACAGAGAGAAATACCGTATGATCTCACTTATATGTGGAATCTGAGAACAAAACAAACAAACAAACAAAACAGAAACATACTGATAAATTCAGAGAACAAACTGATGGTTACAAGATGAGAGGGGGGTTGAGGGGCTGCATGGAAAAGATGAAGGGATTAAGAAATACAAATCGGTATTTGTAAAATAGTCATGCGAATAAAGTACAATATAAGGAATATAGTCAATAATATTCTATTAATAATAAATATGTAAATATGTATAGTGCTGGGTACTAGACTTATCAGATGGATCACTTGATAAGTTATATAAATGACCAACCACTGCATGGTACACCTGAAACTATATAAAATAATATTGAATGTTAACTATAATTGAAAAATAAAAAAATAAAATAAATAAATAAAATAAAAGGGTAGCATGAGGTATTTTTGTGGTGTTGGAGCTGTTGAGTATCTTGACAGTAGTGGTGGATACACAAACCTGCACATGTGATAAAATTGTATAGCATGAAATACACACACACACAAATACAAGTAAAACTGAGGAAACGTGAATAAAATCAGGGTAGTGTATCAGTGTCCATACACGTTTCCCCTGAGATGGGAAAATACAGCATTCCTATAAAACCTTTTGTAAGTCAAAATGGTATTCAAGCAAAGAAGCAGTTACCTTAGGAGTCATGTTACTAATGATTGCACAAAATACATTGAGATAAAGCACAGATGCTCACAGATACAGTTCAAAGCTATGGCAGCTTGATACTGATATACTGAGTGTGGTTCCCAGGGAAGGAGCTTGGCGATGGGACTTGCTGTGCTCAGACTGAGAACTGCCTGTGAAACAGCTTGCTGCAAAACAGATGCTAAACACCATTTTCACTTTTCGCCTTCTTTCGTAAAAGCAAAAATCCTCTTTGGATTTCTTTTAGTTAGTGAAAACAGGTACTAACATAGGTCATTCTTAAAAATGAAGTGGTGTAAAGTGAACTTTTGAAAAGTGTGTGTGGGGGAAAGGGATACCAGTATTCTTGTTGTGATATCATACTATAGTTTTTTAAAACATTACCATTGATGGAAACTGAGTAAGTATGCATAAAATATCTCCTTATTATTCCTTCTGACTTTATATAAATTACAATTATTTCAATAAAAATTACTCCAACCTCTTTTGCCAGTTAGGAGCAGGTGATAGAGTTCAGAGAACAGAAATATTCCACCTTTAAAGAGGAGATTGTGGAAGTGAAACCTGCAGAGTTACTGAAGCCCAAAATCTGAGTATAAACTCTTCCAAAATCTCTAGCTAAACATAAAACTCCATATACTTGGAATAAAGAAGCCCAGAAAAATATAAAATAGAAGCTAAAGGGTCAGGTACTATTAAAATTCAGAACTGCTGCTGCTGAGGTTTGTAAGTTCACTGCATTTTTGACAGTGTTCTTTAAATCACATCAAGTGGCAGAAAGTAGAATCCTTCCTGATCTTGTGTATCAGAGGTAGGACGTTAAGGCTGGAAAAACAGTTGGAAATTCCATTTAGAGGAAAACTCCCAGGCATAAAAGAACCCTAAAATCTGAATGTAAAGTATTCCCAAATATTTGGCTGATAGCTAAACTGTTCGTGCAGAGGGACACTCAGGTTTCAAGCCAAACAAGCAGCAAGCTGGAAGCCAATGAAAATCGATCATATACCAGCTGCTGGACATAGCAGGGAGGAATATTTCATAGTTTTATTCTGGGCAAGTATATCACTTGCTATAAAAACAAATAAACGAAAGTAAATCAAACAAACCAATAATCCTTGGAATATCTCCGAGTCACTACGAGGTATAATCTACAACATGTAGTTTCAAACCAAAAATGACTATATGTTCAAAGAATCAAGAAAGTGCATCTTTGTCTATGACAGTCAACAGAAACTAACAATGCGTGGACACTGATGATGTACTGAGTAAATATTTCAAAGAGAAAACTTTAAATACATTCAGATAATTAAAGGGAAATATATTAATGAGTAAACAGGTAAGAAATCTCAACAGAGAAGTGTAAGCTGTAAGAAAGCACCAAATGGAAATTCTAGAACTATGTGAAGTACAATACTAGATATGAACACCTCACTACACGAGCCAACAGAAAATCAGAAATAGAGGAAGAAAAAAAAATCAGTGAAATTAAAGTTATATGAATAGAAATTGCCAAATCTGAACATGGAGAAAAACACATAGTAAAAATGAACAAAACCATAGAGAACTCTGAGGCAATATTAAAAAATCTAAAATATGTGCAAATGTGATCCCACAGGCAAAGAGAGAGAGAGAAAGAGACAGAAAAAATATTTGGAAAAAAAAAAGATTAAATCTTCTTAAATTTTCTAAAGAAAACCGTTAACTTAGAGATCTAAAAAGCTCATTGAAGCTGAATAAACACACACACACACACACACACACACCAATCCAATCTAGTACACCATAGAAAAACATCTGAAAACCAAGAATATAGAGAAAATCTTGAAAGCAGCAAGACAAAAAGAACACATTACATGGAGAAAATTAACAATGTGATCAACAGCTGACATCACCACTACTAATGTAGACCAGAAGACACTGGACTTACAAATTCAAAGTGCTAAATAAATACAACAAATAAATAAATAAATAAATAAATAAATAAATAAATAAATAAATAAGGTAGCCAAGAAATCTATAGCCAGTGCAAGTACTCTACAAATGTGAAAATACAATAGAATTTCTTGACAAAAACCTAGAAAATGCATCGCTACCAGACTGGCACTATAAGAAATAACAAAGGAAGTTCTTTAGGCTCAAGGAAAATGACACTAGATGGTAACATGGATATTCAGAAAGAAATAAGAAACATTGGAAAAGATACATATGTGGTAAAATATAAAAGATTATACAAGTAACTATTTTTCTCTTCATAATTTTTTTTTCCAAAAAGGCAGCGTAGGGTTTAAAAGGTACATTGATATATATGACAACAATGGCACAAAAGAGGTAGGATATACAGAATTATACTGTTTCCAGATTCTGGTATTTTGATAAAATTAATAATGTTAAATATAAGTAGGTTGTCATGAGTTAAAAATGCATGTTGTTATTGCTAATCAGTCACTAAAAATAATGCAAAGAAATATAGCAAAAATCTAATAAAGATTAAAATGACATCCTAAAATATTTTTATAAAACCAAAAAAGACAGGAAAAGAAGAAACAAAAAAGAGATGAGACAAATAGGAAATAAATAGCACAATGATAGGCTAAATTCCTGTTATATAATAATCATATTAACTATAAATCAATGAACTATTCTAATTAAAGGCGAAGCTTATTGGATTGGATTTAAAAACAAGATCCAACTCTATGATATCTACAAGAGATATATTTTAAACACAGAGATACATATAAATTGGAAGTAAAAGGATAGAAAATTATATAGTATTCAAATAGTAAGCATGACAAGAAGGGATGAATATTTAATATCGTATAAATTAGAGTCTGAGACAGAATATTAGTAGAAATAAGGAGACAGTTCATCCAAGAAAACCCAATACAACTGAAAGATAGAACATTTATAGGAGTGTATGTAATATCGTTCCACAATACATGAAGCAAAAACTGACAGAATTAAGAAAAAAATAGACAATTTAACAGTTATTAGCAAGTACAATTAGAAATTTCAATAGTGCTCTCTCAGTAATTGATAGGACAAATAGAACATCAGTAAGGATAAAATAGCTTTGAACAGCTATATGAACAAATTTGACCCAACTAACATTTATAAGATAGTATATACCTAAACAGCAGAATGTACATTCTTTTCATGAACGCATGGAACATTCACCAAGCCACACAAAATGCAGTGTAATTCAATAAGTTGCAATAAATTCAAAAATTTTAAATTATACAAAGACTGGTCTCTATAACAAAACACACAGAAAAGAACAAATATTGTGTAATTCCACTTAGATGAGGTGTCTAGAATAGTCAAATTCATAGAGATAGAGAGTAGAATGGTGGTTTCCAGGGCGTGTGGTCGGGGGTGGGGGAGAAGTAGTAATAGAGAGTTATTGTGTAGTGAGTACAGAATGCCAGTTGGGGACAATAAAAAACCAGCATTCTAAAGATGGATGGTAGTGATAGTTGCACAAAAATGTGAATGCCACCGAACTGTACATTTTAAAATGGTTAAAATGGCAAGTTTTATGTTATGTATAATTTACCACGGTAAAAAAAAAGAAATTATAAAAAATTATAAAATATGTAAAATATATAGAATGGAATAAATATGAAAAAAAACGTTAAATTTTATTGAATGTTCCTAAAGCAGTGCTCAGCAGCACTTTTATAGATTTAAATGCTTGTATTTAAATGAACAAACATCTTAAATCAAGATCTAAACTTGCATCATAGAAAGCTAGCCAAAACCAAATTAAATGCAGCAAGAAGTGATGAAATAATACAATAAGAGCAGAAATCAATAAAAGGGGACATTAGGGACAATTTTATGCCAATAAGTTTGAAACATTAGATGAAATGAACATATATGTTGACGAAAACGATTTATCAAAACAACATCAAGAAGAAAAAGAACATCCAGATAACCCTATATCTATTAAAGACATTGAATTAATAATTTAAAAAGTTCAAGAAGAAAAATTATAGGACCATGTGGCTTAACTAATGAAGTCTATCAAACACTTACGGAAGAAAATATACCAATCTTTCACAAACTCAGAAAATAGAAGAGTCCATATCTTAACAAATTTTGTGGGGCTGATACCCCATTAGCAGTATTATGCTGATATCAAAAACCAAGAAAAGAAAATTACAGACCAATATCTCTCATGAACATAGATGCAAAAATTCTTAACATATTAGCAAGCCAAGTTCAGCATTATATAAAAATAATTATTCATTATAAAAGGGTCTAGTACCAAGAATTTAAGATTTGTTTAACATTCAAATTTCAATCAATGTAATTTATCATGTTCATAGAATAAAGAAGAAAAACTATATGATCTTCTCAGTAGTAGAAAAAAAATTTGAAAAATTTGGTGAAAAGCATCTATTAAAAATTCACAGTAAATGTCATACTTAGTAAAAGTTTAAGCATGTTTTACCTAGAATCTGGAATGAGTCAAGGATGACTGCTTTCACCACTTTTATTCAGTATTTTATTGGAGGTCCAAATCAGTGTAATAAGACAAGAAAAAGAAATGAGACATCCATATTGGAGACGAAGAAAGAAAATTATTTTTATTTGCAGATGACATTGCCATGTAAGTAAAATCCTAATAAATATATTTAAAAATATGTTAGAACAGGTCAATTTAGTAACTCCATTGGGCATGAGATCAATATACAAAAAAACCCTGCATTTCTAATACCAACAATAAATAACTGAAAAATGAAATTAAAAGTATGATTGCATTTACAATGGTACTGAAAATAAGTACAGTACTTAGGAATAAATTTAACAAAGATTGATGTGTAAGACATGCATATTAAGTATTACCAAAAATTGCTGTGATAAATTAAAGACCTAAATACATGGAGAAAGATACCATGTTCATGGATTGAAGACTCAATAGTGTTCAAATATCAATTCTCCAATTGATATATAGATCTAATACAATTCCCACACAAATTCTTTCAGGAGTTTTGTAGAAAATGACAAGGTGTTTCTAAATTTGTAAGAAAATACAAAGGACCTGGAATTGCCAAAATAATTTTGAAAAAGGACAAAGATGAAGGACTTACATAACCTGATTTTAAGATTTGGTATAAATCTTAGTATAAATCTGTAATGAATAAGACAGTATGATCATTTTTAAAAGATATTCAAATAGATCAGAGGAATAGAATAGAGACCAGAAATAGGTCCACACTTATATGATAAACTGATTTTCAACAAAGGTTCCAAGTTAATTCAATGGGGGAAAAGAGTCTTTTCAACAGGTGGTCCTGATACAGCTGATGTGGTAGGTAAAATAATGATACTCCATCCTCCACCTAAAATATCCCCATGTGAATACATTTGGTTATGACAAAAAGGAATTAAGGTTGCAGGTAGAATTAAGTTTGTTAAGCAGCTGACCTTAACATGGGTAGATTATACTGAGTTTTCCAGGTAGACCCAATGTAATCACAGAGATCTTCAAAAGAGAAAGAGGGAGGCAGAAGAGAACCAGAGAGATGGCAGGGTGAGAAAGACTAGGCCCAATGTTGCTAGTTTTAAATATGGAGGAAGCAGCCATGAGCCAAGAAATGTGGGCTGCCTCTACAAGCTAGAAAGGGCAAAGAAATGGATTCTCCTTCAAGACCCCAAAAAGGAAGGCAGCTCTGTCAACAACTTGATTTTGACTCAGTGAGGGCCGTGTTGGACTTCTACGCTTCAGAACTGTAAGATAACAAATTTGTGTTATTTTAAACTAGTAAGTTTGTATTAATTTGCTACGACCATGAAAAAATACTGTAACTTAATATCTGTATGGGGGCGGGGGTGTGTGGAATCTCTACCGTTATTTTGTACCATTTACAAATTAAATGGAAATGAATCATAAACTTAAATTTAAGACCTAAAACCATAAAACTACTGGGAAAAAAACAGAAAAATCTCCATGTTATTGATTTAACCAAAGTATCATACAAAATGCATTAACCACAGAAGAAAAAAATGGATAAATTGGGCTTCAAAATTTAAAAACAATTTTTGAAAGATTGTTAAGAAAGTAGAAAGATTATTCACATATTGGTAGAAAATATTTCCCAAACCATATATATTTGACCAAGGACATGTATCCAGAATATGTAAAGAACTTAGGAAAATTTGAATTCAGTAATAGATGGGGAAAAATTTTTAAGACACGTCACTGAATAAGATATGAGGAATGATCAAACCATACTGTGAATGTTTACATTAAAAAAACCTTATTACAGTAAATGACACATTGCCATTAATACTCCCCTTTACTTCAAACACACTTATCCCATTGTTCTTGCTACTTTCTGAAGCAGTTCTGGAAGTCCTTTTTTGTGAGTGTTCTTAGTTGTGCTGTCATGGCTGCCTTGATGTCCTGAATCATGTTGACTTTAGAGAAGAGCCAGCAGTCACATGGTGCCAAATCCGGTGAATAAGGTGAATGGGGACACACCATAATGTTTTTATTTGACAGAAATTACCATACCAGAAGCGATATGTGACATTGATCGTTGTCATGATGAAGGGTGATTTATGGCACACTTTGAAACACACCTGCTGTCAACCGTAGCTCACACCCAACTGACTGTACCAGACAAGCTGATGCTTGTCACACACTGTTCCTATGTTTGATGCACCACTTCCTGTATTGAAGATCCCTGCCTTTCTGTTGGATGGAACTCAGCAGCAGCATTCACCATATTTTATTATCACAATGGAAAGGCTCCGTGTACACATAGCTTCCGGTATGGCAATTTCTGTCAAATAAAAGCATTATACTGTGTCCTCATCCATCTTATTCACCAGATCTGGCATCATGTGACTTCTGGCTCTTCCCCAAAGTCAAAATGACCATGAAAGCTAAATGTTTGGAATTGATTCAGAACATTGAGGCAGCCATGACAGCGCAACTAAAGACACTCACAAAAGAGGACTTCCAGAACTGCTTCAGAAAGTAGCCAGAATGATGGAATAAGTGTGTTTGAAGTGAGGGGGAGTATTTTGAGGAGGATTAATGCTAATGTGTCTTTTACTGTAATAATTTTTTTTTTAATTTAAACATTCACTGTATTTTTTAATCACACCTGGTATATGATGACCAGAAAACAGGTTCCATTTTGCTGGTCATCAGGGAAACAAAAATTAAATTAACAAAGAACAACCACTGAACACCTACTAGAATGGCTAAATTTTTTTTTAAAACTAAGGATGCTGAGTCTTAGCTGGGATGTGAAACAAATGGAACTCTAATTAATTGCTGATAGAAATGCAAAGTTTTTACAGCCACTTTGGAAAACAGGTTGGCAATTCTTATAAAGTTAAATATCCACTTGTTTTTATGACCCATCAGTTCCTTACCTGGGTATCTACCCAAGAAAAATAAAACATAAGTCTACCCTAGGACTAATATTCATTATTAGTCTAATATTCATAGTAGCATTGTTTTCAATATCCAGAAAATAGAGTAAAACACAATTTCCATCACCTGGTAAATGGAGAAACAAAATGTGATATATCCTAACAATGAAATACTCTTCAGCAATGACAAGGAGCACACTACTGATATATGCAATGATACAGATGACTCACAAGAAGATTATGCTGAGTGATAAATTTTAGATAGAAAAGATTATATACTTTATGGCTCCATTCATATGAAAACTATACTGACAAATCATATTGGTAGTTGGTAGGGGTGAAGGGACGGGATTGATAGAAATGGGGCAAGAGGAAGTCTACTGAAATGAGGGAAATGTTCTCTGTCTTAGATGGGTGGTAGTTACGAGGCTGTGTATTTAGCTGAAACTAATCAGAATGTGCACTTAAAATGGGTGCATTTTATTATATTAAGTTATGTGTTAAACAATTGAAATATAATGACCTTATGTTTATGCTGTGGTGAAATTAAAACTAATAATAGCATTTCCTGAGTTTGTGCTCATGGGTTCTACCTTTTTAAATTATGGGAATCTGTGGGCCTCAGTTGCCTAATGGAAATATTGGAAATAACCAAGACTGGTCATTCAAAATACATCAGTTGGTATGCCTGGGAACCAACCAATTGAAAGGGGCCTATGGTAACTACAAAGGATCCTAGTGTAAATACCTGATATAGGTGAATTTGTGCATCATTGTATATTATTCCTGAAAATAATAACAGTAAGTGTCTACCTCAAGATAGTCACAAGGATTAAATGAAGGGAGGCATGTGGAATGCTGAGCACCGTGTGGACACATAATTAGTCCTCAGTACAAAGTAATTGTTACCTTCATGCAGTGTGAACTTCTCCCTGAGGAAGTGTGTGTCAAGACAGTACTCGTCAAACATTGTTCCTGCCTGTCCACCACCTCTTCCCTTTCCTTCAGGTAACCAAATATTCTGTTTTTCCTTTGGGCAACTGCCTTTTCCCAGTCTTTGGAGTCCTAGTGAGGCAATCAATCCCACACAGGTACTTAGGCAAGGCGTATTTTATCTGCCATGATTGGATCAGGAATAGACTCTTGATCCAAGACAGGTCAGTTAGAAATTTACTGGGATTTAGTAACTGATGAAGGAGAATATTGGGGTTCCTTGTTGCTATTTTCTGTGCCTTGTGGAAATCAGTTTAAGAATGCAGCTTTTATTGTGACAGAAGATTTAAAAGTTCAGTACTGCAGAGCTGGAGACCCTGCGCTTCTAGAGTCAGTTGAACCTATGCCTTTCCAGTTTCATTAAGTGAATAAAATATGTCCTCCACACCCACTTTGCCTAAACGAGTTTGATTTGGGTTTTTGCCATTTGCAACCCAAACAATACAACGTTTCATATACTGGTTTTAGCAACAACCTATTTCCTCATCTCTAAAATAAAAGGATAATTGTCCCTATTTTGGAGAAAGGTTATAAGATTAAATTACTTAATATATATATACATGGTTTAAAACAGTGCCTGAAACTTAGCTAGTGCTATACAAATGTTTGCTGTTATTATTGCCATCCATTTTCCTTAAAACTATGTTTTGATAGAGTGAGAAGGAGTATATAAAACATAGGTTTAAAACTTCTAACAGCCATTGTCATTAGTGACTGGAATGATGAATAATTAAACTGATGATAAATTGAACTAATATATATAACAAGCTCATTTATTTGTAATGCATCTTCTTTAGCGTGTGTCTTGCCAAGGGTAGGGACTCAATATAGGTTGAATAAATCGATTTCTGATAGTTTATTATCAAAGCGTACAAAATAACCTTGTTTATTATGAAACTGGGAAGTTTGAATCCTCATAGGTGACTTGCTTAGCTGATTATAGTAATCTCTTCTATGAGTAAAACTGTAACGACAACAAACTTAGCCCTAAAGTGAAAGCCATTCTACAATGAATTATAGCTTTCTCTGTCATCTGAAATAGTATTTTGAATAGATTTTTGTGTTTTGTGTAAGACATCTTAGGGTTATCTGATTTGCTGTTATTGAGCTATGTGGACAATCGGGTCTTGAGAGGCCCTTACTTTTCCCAGAGGTGTGTGGTCTTTGAATACTTGCGTTAGATGCTATATTATTTTCTGTCCTTTCCCTTAGTGTTAGACACTGCATTTTGCTGGAACTTTGCCTTAACAGTCCCCTTCCTTTTCTCATGTTTAAATAATAGCTTATATACAGGGAAATGCAATAACTAAAATTGTTCAAACTAAGTCTAAAATGACAGTGAATAAGTTATTAGTGAATATATGTTTATTATATTATTAATTCCATATGTGTTTCATTGCCTCATGGTTCTGTTTAGGGTCTTATTTATCCCAAACCAAACCCCTGCCCCGAGTTGAATGCCACATATGTGTTTGCTTAAAAAGGTTCTCTTTCTGAATGAACTATTGTCATAAAGCACTCCGATAACTTTATAAACGCCATTGGTCGGACTATAGTCAATGTTACTTTTTAAAACAGGTGCTACAAATAATATGACTTTTCTTTGATTATGTAGCATATTAGCATGCAATCATTAGGATTTAAAGGTAATAGTTCCTAAATTATATCTACAATATACCACTTGGATATGCAATGGATTTTTCATTAATGTAAAAATGTAGTTTTTAATCAGAATTGTCTAAGTGTTATGGACTTTGCTAAACATCCCAAAGATGCCCAGATTTGTATTTATATCTTGCTAAGTATGTAAAATAGTCCATATTTACAGTGATTTAAAACTCAAGTTAGGATTTGGGGTAAAATCTTCATCAGGCCCTTCTGTAAACAACAATAAGAGATAATGAAAAAAATATGAATAAATCACTTGCAGTCTACTATATACTAGCAAAATGAATCGTCCTTACTATGAAACAAAATGAGCCATTATTTGAAATAAAGGATGAGGAAAGTTCAGTGACAATCACACACAGACTTGATATAGAGCTTCTTGAAATTTTTTCTCACAATTTGGTCTCCAGGCAACAGTTATGTAGGTGATAATGGCATTTTCATAAATGCTGGTGTGCTTTCAGAGGAGGCTTTCACAGAATGGAGAAGTCACAGCTTTCACCATTAGTTTAAACTAAGGGGTCTGATCTTGTCTCCTCTGTCACATAATTCTCATTTTATGTTAATAGAAGTTATGCCTAATTATCAAGGGGAGAGTAGATTTCTAAATTACAGTCTCTTCTAGAAGAATTGTGAGAGTAACCTCCATTAACACTGGGGGATGTAAAGAAGGCAACTCTTTGAATGTTGAGATAAAAATATGTCCCTCTAGTGGAGGGTTATATTTTATCCGTAACTGAGTAACTTTGACTCAAGTGACCTATATTGAGAAATAGATTTAATAGTGGAAAGATTGTGGATTGATGGATCCTTGCCAAGCAGGAAGAGTATCAGCAGTAACTGGAGAAATATAGGACATGATGTTGTTCCCAAAATTACCAGGAAAAGAAAATTAATTGAGGGAAAAAATAGTGTGAACTGTTTCCCACCTCCACCTTCCGGATGTTTCCTTGAATGGAATTTTTGTTTCCCACCCCCACCTTCAGGATGTTTCCTTGGATGAAATTTTTGTTTCAGATTTCTCTTCTGAAATTTTCAGTGTTTTATAGGCTCTTGTCTAGTGAGAAATAACCCAAAAGCTGTTGTTATTTTTGTAGCAATCACCCTGTACTCAATATATAATTATCTGAATCCCATTTGTTGGTGTTCTAAAAAAATTTGCTCCCTCATCTGTGACAAAACCAGCATGCACAGTAATCTTCCAATTTAAAGTTTGGATAAGAATGTCTTCTAGTCCTCAGAAGCAAGCTAAGGATCTCTTTTTAAGAGAGATCTTTCTTCATGGAATTAGTAGTTTGGGGAGTAAGATATCTTGGTTCTCTTCCTTTCTCCCTCCCTCCCCTTTCCTCCTACTTTCATCCTGCCCCCTTCTTCCTCTCCCCTTTCTCTTTTCTCCCTCCTTTCCTCTTCACTTCTGCCTTCTTCTCCATTTCTTCTGCCTCCCTCTCCTCTTTTTCTTTCCACTTTAGTTCCTATTACATTGCTAAAATAATCTGTCCCAGATATCAAGTGCTTTGACATTTTTATGGTAGACAATTCACCCAGAATTTAATTTGATTATTAAGAAAAGAACTGAAGATTAAATTTCTTATAATAACTTGCTGCTATTTTATTGACATTATGTCTTCAGGATTTAGCTAGTATCATCTGAAGTAGGTGGTAAAATGAAAACAAACTGACAAGCAAAAACAAACAAACAACTAAACAACCTGTATTTCTTCAATATCTAATAAGGATTGAAAACTGTTTCTAAAATTTAGGAACTGAATTACTGTTTTTTGTTTTTTTTTTGCACTGGGTTCCAAAAGGAATTTAGATGTATTTGTGGTGCGTTACACCATTTTTTTCATTACACTATTTTTAAGGCTAATTTCAAGACAGGCAATCATTGAGCTGCAAACATTCCTCTGAAAGATGCAGCGTCCTTAGTTGTATGAACTTGGCTTCTGAGTAAGCGTGGCCTTTGATTTTTGAGCTCAGGACTTGTGCACCATCATCTCCTGCACGACCTATCTATTTCCGGGTTTCGAGTCTATAATGCAGATTCTGACGTTTGGGTCTATCACGCAGTGCAGCTGTGTCCCTTAGCATCTAATTTTTTAAATTTAGGAAGTAGATTGATTCCTCACATAGGCATTCTTAGAAAATATAAGACTCACTAATCTCATTAAGATAATAAAATCCTTTAAGAAAAAAGGAATTACACATTTAAGAAACTTGATCTAAATTGAAGCCCAATTCTCTCCACCCTGTCAAATTTTGGGTCCGATTTTATTTAAATCAGTGACTACTGCAGGACTAAGCACATAGTATGATTTCATCAAATGTTAGTTTAAATAGATGGGAAGAAAATGGTCTCAAATGAAGCTTAACTTTCTGCAACCATACCCTAACTCTTCAGTGAAAAGAATAAAAAAAATATTGAAAATTGAATATAAAACCTGAAACTTTAACAGTCTTCTGGACACTAGAAGACTTGCCGTTACGATCACTCCATAGCATTAACCTTTGCATTCCTTGACTTGGCTTGTGTCATTTCAGGCTCTCTCTTAAAATCTGTATATACTGCCACGATGAACTAATGCCGAGGAATGCAAAATGCACAGGAGCAAGGAAGGGGCAAATACACATGCCAATGCACATACATGTACTTTTGTGTGTACATATATAGTATGTGACAAACAGATTCAATATCTCTGAAAAGATATGTAAGAAATTGGTTATGAGATTGCCCTTAGAATGAGACAGGGCAAGAATATGAATTTAATTTTTACTACATGTGCCTATTTAAATTTAAAAAGTAGATTAAAAGAACCTTCTCCTATGTAACTATTTACAATACTAAGCTGGTATTAAAGCTGATCTCAATTAGATGTCTCCTAATTATACATCAAGTCTGAAATAAGGGGCTTACCCCAATACCTTGGTGAGAGTCTCTTACATGTTTATAAAATTATTTATTTATAATGTGACAGAAAAATGACCAGATTACATTACAAATTAGGGTCTAAATATTGGCTTGGTCACTGTGTGTTTGCAGAAACTCCACTGAGAAAAAAAAAGAAAATTCTAATGCAAGTCGATGACAGACATTTTTATAAAACCAACTATAAACATTTGTGTGTATATATGTCTCATTGGAATCTTATGGAATATCTGAATATGTTACATAATATATAGGAATACTACACTGTATCAAACCTCAAATTGCAACTAATTTTCCAAGGTTAAAAGAAAAATTTGAAGAACTGATGAGAGAATACGTGGTATGTACCAGTTAGGTATGATTGCGTAAAAAAAACACCCAAAACACAATGACTTAAAATAACAAACATTTGATTTGCTCATGATTCTGCTGGATGGTTCGAGCTTGGGCTGGTCTCCCTCACTTGCCTGTGGTCAATTGGAAGTGACCACAATGGAGCTGTAGGCTGGCGCTGCTCATTAGGTTGGGGTTTCACATTCACCTGGGACGTCAGCTGGCACAATTAGGCTGGCTGGTCTCTGACCCACACTGTCTTCCTTCCTCCTGCAGGCTAGCCTGAGGTTGTTCTCACGCCTCGTTCAGAGTCCTCATAAACAAAGTGACAGCTTACACAGCCACTCCAGGCACAAGCCCGGAATGGCCACGCTGCCCCTTTTGCTGCATTGTGTTGGCCAAACATGCCACAAGTCAGCGCTGATGCAAGGGGCTGGGAAATAGACTCCACTCATTCTTGGAGGGCCGTCAAAGCCATATTGCCAGGGGAATGAATCCTGGGAAGGAAACCGCTATGGACACATGGTCTTGAGCTTTAGGAGAAGGATCCTGATTGGGTGAAAAGTATATAATTAAAATTTTCATAAATTCTGAACAGAAAAAGAGTAATTAATTTTAAATTAACTTTGGGGAATGTGTCATCATAATTTCATGTCTTTTATTTGTTTTCATCTTTTTCCATCAGTATAATAACAGTTGTAAGTTTGCTGAGTATGCACAATGTACCAGATACGCCACAATTCATAAGGTACTTTATATACATTTATCTCTCATTTTTACCACTACAATGTACGATAGATATTATTCCCATTTTTCAGACCAGGAAACTAATGTTCACCGGTAAATACTAAGTGGCAGATCCAGCCATCAATTCTAGATCTGTGTGGCTAGAAATTCAAAGCTTTTCATAGTAGAGTAGACTCACACATCTGGAATTAATTTTTGTGAATTCAACTATAGGTGCACCACATTGAGGCCAAGGGTGGAGGTTGTAAGAGAATGAAAGAGAAAACAATTTAAATAATAAGGATAAGTCAGTCAACCATTTCACCCAATAAGTATATGTTTTACAAGAACTCTGAGTTGAGCACTACAAATCTGTTGTGACTTCAGGTAGTTACACCTCCCAGGTGCCTCAAAGCTGATGTAATTCTGATATTTTTGTTTCCTTTAATAATATGGCTCCAAATATAAGCCAGGTCTTTCATCTCATGTTCAATTCGAGAAAGAAAATGATCAAATTAGTATTAGAGGCAAAATCATCCATCTTGTATACACTGTGAGTTTAAAATTCATTGTCTAGTATGCCACATTATTGGGGAATTTTCAAGGATAATTTTGACTCTAACATACTTTTCATTTTAAGGGCGAAGTTCTGACCTTGAACTTCAATAGGTTACAAGTTCAGTTAACTATGCTGCCTTACCTGGAGGAGTGGGTTTTAATGTTTCTGTAACAAAATGCTTTTCTAAAGTGAGTTATAAAATATTTATTCTGCAGTCATCAGGTGTGCTGATCTAGTTAAGCGTATCAGAAAAACAAGTGACATAACTGTGACAGTGTTATTGCAATGCTATGAAACGGTAGTCTATCCATTTTGTAGAAGACCTAGATTTTATATCATGTTTTATGAATGAATCACTACTTAATTTATAAAAACTCTTCTGAAAGGAAGGTGAAAGCTTTGTTATCAAGTATGCCTGTTTGTTATCATAAAGTTAACATGAAAAACAGTATATAAAGTGAAGAGAGCTAACAAAATTATCTTACCACAAGCATTTCATTTTATTTTATGATGCTCATTTTTTGAGATATGACTTACATAGAGAAATGTGCACATGAACGTGTACAGCTCAGTATATCTTCACACATTGTATACACATGTGTGAACGGCACCTATAAACACGCATATTAGGAGCCCCTTTATTCTCCTTATCCTGACACAACTTCTCCTGCCCCTCAGGAAGCCACTATTCTAAACTTTGACTGTACAGTATAGATGAATTTTGCCTACATTGTACTTTATTAAATGGAATCATATGGTATGTACTTTTTTGTATGTCCGACTTCTTTTATTCAGCATCGAGTTTGTAAGTTGATGAGTGAGACTGTGTGCTGTTGCAGATGGCTTATTCTCATTGATGATGAGTGAATAAACCACTATTAATCCATTCCATTGGAATGTACATTTCTGTAGTTCCCCACTTGGGGCTATTAAAAATAATGCTGCTATGAATATTCTAATACATGTCTTTTTATGAATACATGTGCATAGTATTGTTATGAATGTACCTAGGAGTGGAATTTTTGGGTCATGTTTTTATCTTTGGTAGAAAATGTTAGCTTTTAAAAGTGGTTGCCAGTTCACACTCACATCAGAACTATATGTGGGCTCCTAACACAGTATTTTCTACCTCTTTTATTATATCTAGTAGGTTACTTCTTATTACCTCCTACCTAAAATAGTGTAATGATTGAATTTTCCTATAATAAATATATATGATTTCAAGTTTCCACATTAGCAATTTCAGGAAGATAATTATTTTAAAAAACCCTCTGGTTATTAGAGGAAGATATTGTTCTTAACAGAGTTACACTGAAACTCACTTTCAGAAAAACATAATAATTATAGGTTTAACTGAAAAGTGATGGTAGCTGGTTTGTGTTTAGTTTTCAGACTTCTCACTTATAAAACTGTTAGGAATGACTAGCTCATGTTTTGTATTCATTTAAAAAAAACTTGTAATATAACAATATTTTTTTATTTTTATATTTCAGTGTCTTTTGTTTTTCTTTCTTCAGTATGATTAAGGTCCAGTTAAAGTTAGAAAACAATCCTTTTAAAGCAGTCTTGCACATTACTAAGACAAGGTTCTATGTAGAAAAAATACCTAAGATTTCATTTTCTTAGTATATGCTTAAATTAAAGAAACCCTTTTATATATGCTAGTTCCCATTTTGCATCTCAAAAGGTAAGTGTTTCTATAAATAGGAAGTTTCTAGAGAATGTGATTTTTGGAGAATTAAAATTTTCATAAGTATTTGGTTATGGAGCTATGATTTATAAAGTCATAGTTACTTTTTATAAATTATGAGGTGAGAAAAAGTCAAAATAATAGAAATTATAGAAGACAGTATCACTCTACAAAGTCAATGGCAGTGGGACTTTAAAAGTTGGTATTTCTCAATTATGTTTTTTTTTTTTTCGTTTCCAAAGGCTTTATAAATCAAAGATATTTGCAGATGCTATTAACTATTTTGACTTGTTTATATGACGGGTTAATTTCTAGTAACCTTAATGGAAAGGTCACAAGAAGTATTGAGCCACCTACAGTTCAATCGCTAATTATTTTAATTGTTCCTTATGTGAAAAGAGGCTATTTATATGCAAGTCATAAGTTTTCTGAATAGTGTATTCTAAAACTTACGGATGAATGGCAACTGGTTAAAACAGAGTTCAAATTATTGAACAATACAAATCCCATATTTTAACCTATATAGATTAAAATGCAGTCAGAGGAATTTAGTGAAAGGAAACTAATCAACATAAATGAAGAAAGTGATTTTGACGAAAGTATGAAGATGTCCAAGAGGAAGTGACTTAGCAAAACACTTCACGTTAAAGGGACTCTTGGAGCTATTACATGACATTGGAAGCTCAAGAATAAAATGTTGGAAGGCAATCCATACTTAGAAAGGAGTATAATTTGCAAGGTATAGAAAAGAATAAGTTCTATGATGAGAAGAGGAAGGAAAGCACTGTTTCAACCACACTTGATACATTTTCTTTTTCTTTTTCTTTTTTTTTTTTTTTTTACAAAGAAATAAAACCTCTTGTGTTACTCAACTCGGGCTTTCAAAACAAAATGCCATAAACTGCATGTTTTAAACAACAGAAATTTTTTTTTACAGTTCTGGAGGCTGGGAACTCTAAGACCAAAGTGCTGGCAAGTTAGGTTTCATTCCGGTGCCTCTTTTCTTGTTTTATAGGTGACCATGATCTCCCTTTGTGCTCACAGGACATCTTGTTTGTGTGCTTGCACACAGAGATACAGATATCTCTCTCCTTCTCTTCCTCAAAGTCCACCAAGTCTGACAGAGTAGGGCCCCATCAAACCTATGTATCTTAAGGATGGGGACACGTTTATCCATCTGCTCACAGACCCTGGTGATCAGTAGTAGCCCCATGGATATAACTACCTCAGACTTCCAGGAAGTCAGCAGCTTGTTGTAGGCACCTCGTGCCATGATGTGTTAGATAAGTTTTGAAGAAGGAAACGAGAGACATGAAGTGTGGCAAAAACTTCACATTAAAGAGTCTCTTAGAGCAATTTTATGACAAAATATTGAAAATTGATTCAATCTTATGAACTAGCGAGTCACTGTGAGGTTTTACCAGTACAAAGCTGGTCAAAACTTAAACCACCATGTCAGTAACTGGAGTAAAAGGTGGGACAAGGAGGGTATAAAGAGCTGTAGGATACATATGTCTCTGCTACACCATCAGAAAGTATGTATGCACATACTTGTGTACTGTTTATCTCCATATTTCACAAGAATATGCATTTCAAGGGTGAAATTAGGTAAGCAGAATCTGAGAATCTTAGATGAAGCCTGTGGCCCCTGAAAGGTCAAACGTCATCTCAGGCTCTCAGCAGAAGCAAAAGCAAATCCTCAACAGTGCAAAGTCACCCAGGTTCTCAGTTCATTAAGGTCAACTAGTAGATGCTCATAAGCCACCAGGAGTGATAGTTAACAAAATTAAGCAAGCAGTCAAATTTAGAATCTAGTTATTTGATAAAAGAATATCACATACAGAATATATATTACTATTTAAAGATATAAAAGATAAAATTAAAAGGAGCAAGTAACTTTTGAAGTTATCAAAAATAATCAGCTATATAGACTTCAAGAAAAGTCTATTTTTCACCCAGTATGGCCAGCTCTCTGATGTTAAAACTGTGCTGGAAAACAAAGATGTATGGTTCATGCATGTAAATGTATACAGAAAAAGATTAATTAAAAAATGATTAGGGATAAAAATTCATGAAATAAAAAGTCTCAAATATCTAGGAAGACATAATAATTCGAAACACATATGTGCTTCACAAAATAGCCTCAAAAATGTAAAGCAAAAATTGTTAGAATTACAGAGAAAGAGAAAAAGAGACAGTCTGATATCACATCAGGGTATTTCCACAGCATCATCATTTATGAAAGGGCTGGCATGTATCCATCCTATTGGAAATTGTCTATTTTATTACTTTTTTCAATATTGCTTATTTCTTGAAAGTGTATGAGTCTTGCTTTTTGGCCTAGAACATGGTAACATTTTCTAAAAGTTCCATGTTCACTTAAGAAGAATATGGCCCATCTTGTTGTTAGGCACAAGCTTTAGTATACATATTCTACAGATTCAGGTTTATTAATGATAATCTTCAAACGTTGTATAAGTTTATGTTTATTCACATGAAGAAAGCACCCAACTCAGATGCCTTTCTAAGACAATTCTACAACACTTTCAAAGAACAAATCATTCCAGTTTCATGCAAATTCTTTCACAGAATAAAAAAAAGAGAGACTACGCCACAATTTCATTCTGTGAGTCAAAATGGAAAAAAGAGGTCATCTCACTCATAGACATAAATGTAACGGTGTTAATCAAAATATTGGCAAAATAAACTAGGCAATCTGTACAAACGGTAATGCATAAAATACAAGTTAATATTCTGGGAATTCAGAGGTGAGTTTACACAAAATGTTTATTCCACAATTTCTTGTGTATGACAGCTAAAGCACAGACAATAAAAGCAAAAATAGACAAATAGGACTACATCAAATTATAAATCTTTTGAACAGCAAAGGAAAAAAGTGAACAAAATAAAATGGCAACCTATGGAATGAAAGAAAATGTTTGCAAACTACATATCTGATATACGATTAATATCCAAAATATTCAAGGAATTCCAACACCTCAAGAGCAAAAAACCAAGTAACCTGATTAAAATGAGCAAAGGGACTGAAAAGTTATTTCTCCAAAATAAGCATACAATGGCCTACAGGTACATGAAAAGTGCTCACATCACTGATCATCAGGGAAATGCAAATCCAAACCACAATGAGATAGCATGTCACACCTGTTAGGATGGCTATTATTTAAAAAACACAAAAGATAAGTGTTGACAAGGATGTAGAGAAAAGGGAAGATTGTACAGTGTTGGTGGGAATGTAAATTGGGGCAGTCACTGTGGAAAAGAGTATGAGGGTTCCTTAAAAAAATACTGAATAGAATTACCATATGATTCAGCACTCCCACTTCTGGGTACGTTCCCAAAAGAGTTGAAGCTGGGATTTTGAATAGACATCTGCACTCCAGGGTTCACTACAGCACTATTCACAGTAGCCAAGACATGGAAGCAACCTAAATATCCATCAGTGGATGAATGGATAAAGAAACTGTGGTATATACATACAATGGCGTATTGTTCAGCCTTATAAAAGAAGGAAATCCTGTATTTTTTAAATCGCCATAGCTGCAATATTTATTTTTAATTTCATGAGTCAGTGTCAGTTGGTTTTGTAGATTAAAACAGTTATGTATAATGTCAACTGTTTCAATGTTATCAATTCAGCTTTTACAGAACTTACTTTGGCAGTATGGGGCTGTCATCTGGCAATCACAGAGCACTTTAGAGAGCTCAATATGAATGTATCCTAGAAGGGAAATGCATCAAGATGGACATTTTCAAAACATTTTCTTGTGGTGATTATAGGAATTCCTGCCACTTGTGACACCACAGATGAACCTGGAGGACATTCTGCTATGTGAAGTAAGTCAGCCACTGAAGGCCAAGTACATACATGAGGAATTTATTTATTTAAATTTTTAAGATTTTATTGGAGAAAGGGAACAGGACTTTATTGGGGAACAGTGTGTACTTCCAGGACTTTTTTCCAAGTCAAGTTGTTGTCCTTTCAATCTTAGTTGTGGAGGGCGCAGCTCAGCTCCATGTCCAGTCGCCGTTGCTAGTTGCAGGGGGCGCAGCCCACCATCCCTTGCGGGAGTCAAACCAGCAACCTTGTGGTTAAGAGGACGTGCTCCAACCAACTGAGCCATCTTGGAGCTCAGCAATTAAACTCACAGAAACAGGCAGTGGAATGGTGGTTGCTGGGGGCTGGGAGAAGGGGGAAATGGGGAGGTATTCGCCAAAGGGTGAAAGTTTCAGTTCTGCTGGATGAATAAGTCCTAGAACTATGAGTACAGCACAGTGCCTGTAACAGCACAGTTAACAATACTGTATTGGTTACTTAAGAATTTACTAAAAGGGTAGACCATATGTGTAGCGTTTTTATAATACATGCAAAAAATTATAAATAAGGAGGGTGGGAGAGAACTTTTGGAAGTGATGGATATGTTTATGGCATAGACTGTGATGTGATGGTTTTATGGATATGTACTTATCTCCAAACTCATCAAGAAGTACACATGAAATATGTACAGCTTTTTGTATGTAAATAATACCTGTATAAAGTGATTTTTTAAAATTCACATAATATTCCACAATTAATACAATTAAAAATAAAAACCACATCATTTCAATAGATGTCAAATAAGCACTTAGTAAATTCCACACTCATTTACGATAAAACTTTTAGCAAACTATGACTGGAAAGGAATTTCTTTCATCTGTTAAAGAGTACCCAAAAAACCTATATCAAACATAATTCTTATCAGTAAAACAGTAGAAGCATTACCTTTAAAACTAGGAACAAGACAGGATGCCCACTTTGACTGTTACTATACAACATTATATTGGAGATCCCAGCTAGCACAGAAAGAAAAGAAATAAATACATAGCGTATAAAGACTGGAAAGAATGAAACCAAACTCTCATCATTTTGGGCATGTGCTTATTCTCATAGAAAACTCAGAGGTATATGTAAATAAGTTAATATAATAAAATTTAGCCAGGTGTATATAATACCAACAGTCAAAATTACATTTATATATATCAACCAAACTTTATAAAACATAATTTTGAAAAAATAATATTACATTAGGAACCAAAAACATGTGGTACTAAGGAATAAAATCAACAATAAATGGGTAAGACTTACATGGAGAAAATTTTAATACTTGATTACTTTAAAAATATAAAACAAAGCTATATAACCATTTTAATGAACAGGAAGTTTTAATATGGTAAAAATGTTAATTCTTCTAAATTGATCTGTAGCTTAAATGACATTCTAATAAAAATCCCAACTATCACCATCAAATTTACAAAATCTTTACAAGCTGATTTTAAATTTTAATGAGAGATCAAATGCCCCAAAATAACTAAGCAATAACTGAAGAAAAAAAAAGGAATATAGTGAAAATATCAGCTTTACTAGAGAGAAAGAACTATAATAAAACTACAACAATTATCACAGAATAGTGGATAGGCAGATTGACCAAAGAAACATAGTCGAAAGCCCAAAAAGAAACTTGATCTTAATAAAGCTTTTTTATATATGGTGTAGTTTTTGCAAATTAATGGAGAAAAAATTGAACTCTGATAAATAAAATTTATTATCCAAAGAGAAAAAAGAGACGATAAAACGGGATCTGTACCTTATGCCCATAAATAAAGTTTGTACTTTAAGAGTGCATTAAAGGCTTAAATGTGAAGGTATGTATTTAAAATTTTAGTAGACAACCTATAGAGTATCTTCATAGCTCTAGGCTTTACATTTTTCATAACATTAAAATTGTTAACCATCATGTTGTTTTCTTGTGGTTGCTGTAATTACAACAAACTGGGAGGCTTACAATACAGAAGTTTATTCTGTCACAGTTTTGAAGGCTAGAAGTCTGAGATCATGGTTTCTACCAGCCCATGTGCCTTTCGAATGCTCTAAGGAAGAATTCAACACTTCGAAACTAGTCCCATTTTAATTGCAGTACTGGTGGACTAAAATTTAAGCAGTCGATAGAATGTACTGGCAAATCTTATTGTCCCTAGAGTCCCACTGACGGTACTGGAATCCTGACTATGCCATCTTAACTTGAGTATGTCTGCTATTTATTAGCTACAGAATATTGGAGAAGATTTTTTTTAAACTTATTTTTACCTCCATTTCCTTGTCTTTAAAATTAGGATAAAAATGGTCCTTGCTTCACAAGGTTGTTGAGAAGATCATATTAAAAAATGTTGGTAAAACTCTTCGTACATGGTTGCTTAACACATAGTAAGTGCCTAGGAAATGTGACCTAATAGATTAGATCAGAGGTCTGAAATATGGTCCCATACGCTCTCTTGCACTTCTGCCATTGCCCTGAACAGGTCTTGCCCCCAGGTAGCTGCCGCCCCCTTTGCTTGCTCTTCAGAATGAACATACATGAGCTCAACTCACAATGAGGAGCCAAGGCCAAGTCAGCCTGCAGCCTGAGGCAGCTGCCTGTCCAATTCCAGCCGAGATGCTCCAATCCCCAGCCAGGATGCAGTTAGAGAATTGATAATAAATAATGGTTTTTAAGTCAATGAGTCTTAGAGCATTTCATTTGCAAAAAAAGTAAGTTGACTGATACATGAGGTGCTATTTTTGCGATAGTAATAATTATTATTGATATTAAAGATTGCAAAGATAGTTGTTCCCGGGTCTGCAATGTTTATCTCACTCAAGTTGTGCCTAGATAGGTTGGATTACTGCCTGAAAACACTGAGACTTTTCAGTTTCTATCTTGAGCAGCTGCCTCGAGAATAAATATCTTACCCCCACTGACCTTGTTTTTCATCTAGCTCTGGAACACATAGGCTTGATTCAGATTTGCTTCAGCACACTGTCACTGTCAAAAGGACCTGAGGTTACAGAAGAGACACACGATCTCTAGTTCAGACAACAGTCAGCTTTAACTAACTGTTTGATATCTCTATTGTGAATGTCTTTCCTTTGCTGTTAGAGCAACGTTCAGTATATAAACCACCCATGTACAAATTATTGTACTGATCTGCAAGGCAACCTGCCCAGTAGCCAGGGTCAGGATTCTGTTCCCTCCTGCGTGACAAAGAGCCATAATCTCAGAGTGGTTACAGTGACTTACCCAAGGTCACAAAGCTTGTAAATGGTAAAACTGGACTCAAACCTGCAACTTCTGATGCTAAATGCTGATTTTCTTTCACTGCTTCAGAGATGCTTTTTAATAACTCCAACTCTATTGAAAATACTCTCTTTGCAACATATTGGGTCACCAACAGATTGGGTCAATCCCTTATGTCAAACTGGTGCCAAGGGAAGTGTGATAACACATAGATAGCAGCAGTCTGTCAATCCTGTCAGCCACTGCAACCCAGACAAATACACAGATTCCAAAATGATAGCTTCTGGAACTCTAGGTCTTTGTTGATTTCTCAAATTGTGTTTGGTTAGAAGTCCTGGAGGTGAAGGATGCAGGTAGGAACAAATCTTTACCTAAAGTACTTTGGAAATATCTGAACTTATACATTAAGCTTATACATTAAGAAGAGATTGCAAAATCAACACACCAATGCCTCTTTTCTATATTTGTTTGGAAATTAAGGTATCATGTGGAATAAATTAATGAATGAACCTATTGTATTTTCTTTAAAACTTCTGTTTTCTTTAAAAGCAGAAACGAAGTAATGGAGGCTTTCCAAGGGATGGCTTCTGTTTGGAACATTATCAGATATCCTTGTTTGTAAAATTATTTAAATACTGTTGAATGATCTTAAATAACATACCTTATTTTTACCAAATAAGAATATAAGAGTTTCTAACACAACTCCTTGTTGTTGAAACAGAGCTGGGTTCTATGATTTAGCGTTAGGAGTGAAGACCTGGGCCTTTGACTGCCTAAATTACAATCTCAATTCCACCACTTGTTGCTCATGTGATTTTGGAAAAATTACTTAAGATATCTAGCCTTCAGGTGTCTCATCTATAAAATGAGACAACTTATAAGACTGTTCTCATAAGTTTTTGTGAAGATTAAACATGAGAATTCATATAGGAGTCCAGTGCTTAGAAAAATAACTGACACTAATAGGTGTTCAAATGCTAGCAATTTATTACCAATTGTTCCTCAAACAGACATTAGTTGGATATGACCTTTAGCTAGTGGTTTCATCCTTGTCAGTTGCTTCATCTGAGCATGTATGGTACTGATTCCTTTATCTGAGTATTATGCGATGGTTAAGGGATTAGACTTGAGACAGACAGCTTAAGTCTCAGGTTCCATGGGTGAGCAACCGAACATCTCTAGGTTCAAATGCCTTTCACAAAATGCTGAAAATGAGATCATCTATGTCATTGGATTGTTCAGAAGATTAAATGAGAAAATGAATGCAAAACACTTAGAACAATGCCATATACTTGCCAATACTCAGAAAACGAGAGAGTTGGAATAAAGACCTCAAGTTTATTATTTTTGTCTGCATTGGTCTCAAAATGTTGAGACCTCTAACAAGAATATTATAGAATCAAGCCATTGACATCTTTGTGCTATTAGTTGCCTGGCTATGGGTTGCTGGTCTCTGGCTCCTGTTGGGCAGCTCAGCCTGCACTTGGCTTCAGGCCCACCCTCCCTAAAGGGGCATATTTGGGACTGAGCCAAAGCCCATACACACAACAGTGAGTCCCCCAGCTCACAGCTGCTGCCCAATCTGTTGCCAAGCACACACTCTGCTTGAGAGAGCTCCTCTGAGTTGTCATCCCAGTGGGGGCTGAAGTGGAAGATGTCCCTCAAAAGTCCCTTCTTCCTGCGTTAGTGTCCCCATCTCTGAGAATTCTGAAATTCCATTTCTGCCTAGCCCTTGCCCCACCTCAGCCAGGTTTTATCATCTACGATCCCTTATCTATACTTGGAATACTTCTGTCTTTCCTCCCAGACTATAAAAACCCAGTCCTATCTACCTTTAAAGATCTAGCTAGAAACATTTTGTTCTTCACAACTAATCAGAAATTCTCTCCTTCACCGAAACGTCTCATAATACTTAAAAACAAACAAACAGAAAAACGAAACTCTCTACTATGGCTTGTAAGGCTTTAGGTGATTTTATGATTTGTTCTCATCTGCCTCTTTAATAGTATCTCTTACTTCTATGCTTTAGTCTGTTCCTTTAGGACTCCAAGTTCATTATCACCTTATTGCCTTAGTACTTATTGTCCAACTCTGCCTGGAAAGCTTTCTACACAATCATTTTCTGGTTGGCTTTTTTTTTTTCCATTTTAAAGCCCTCAAAGAGGTCTTTCCTTAATATCCAATAACACTCCCCCATAGCCCCCCAAAAAAGTATCATTCCGTCATTTCCGTCACTCTTACACAGTGTTTCTCAACATGGGGGTGATTTTGTACCCCAGGGGATTTGGCAAGATCAAGAGATATCGTTGGCCATCCTAACGAGAAGGTGTGATTGGCATCTAGTGCAAGGAAGCCAGGGGTGCTCCTCAGCTTCCTGCAATGCACAGCACTGCCCCCACAATAGAGAACTGCCTGCTACAAGGTATCAGGAGTGTCCCCACAATAGAGAACTGCCTGGTACAAGGTATCAGGAGTGCTGAAGCTGCAAAACTGCATCTAGCATACAGTCTTGTTTATTTTCTTCAAGGAACGTGGCACCCTTTGAAATGATTCCATTCCTTTATGTTTATCTATTTATTTTATTTTGTGTGTATCCCAAGTTAGGATGCAAGTTCTATGAGAGCAGGAGTCTTGTCTGTCTTTGTCAGTGGTGCATATTCAGTGTCTACTATCTGACACTTGGCAGAATTTTTAGAAGTATTAGTTGAATTAATAAGCCATACAGTGAATGAATTTCGGCAGAAACTTTTACTAACCACATTGGATACTTAACAACATTGGTGTGCTTGTGTGTGTGTGTGTGTGTGTGTGTGTGTGTGTGTGTTTGCTATTTGTGCACATTCTTGAATTATATATTAGGTGGCATATACATGACCCCACAGTGTCTAGCATGATGAATAAACCTATAATGGCTGAAATGAGCTCATGAGTAGGAAATACCCAATGTGAGTGTCTTTCACTTTTCCTGTGTACATGACTATGTACCATCCTCTGTATCAAAGACTGCTGGTACTTCAGAAGTTCTTAGGAGATTTCATTCTGATTTTATTTTGAATTATATTTTTGACTACTTAGAAAATTAATAAAACCCAACATACACTCTCACAATACTTGTGATCCAGTTTTGAACACAGTGAAATTCCTAACTCCAAACTTTTGTGGCCAGGTTAACACACTCCTTTTGTGTAGATTTTGGAATACCACCCCCACACTCAACACATACACCTTGTGTCTATGAATATGCAATGTTTAAAAATCTTGAGAATATTTTAATGATTAAGGATTGTTTAACTCTGCACAATGTCATTGGATTAAAATTCAGGAATGTCCACTCATTTACAACCAGGCAGGTGAGAGCCACTTCAGTGAGATGACAGTGATGTCTCTTTGGCATAGTTCTAAGGACACAATAGCACATAGAGCAGTGATTAGAATGTGTGCAGTATGTATTGGCACTATCCTGGTTTGGATAGTTTCAGCAATTATTTTAAGTATGACAGAATGTGCAATTGGACTTTACTTATTGTCATGGAATTGGGGCACATTGCACCCCTTTATTCTAAAGGGGGCCAGCCAGGTGTATCGATAAGATGCTTGTAAGAACGGACTGTGCCTCCATGATGCCCACGCTTCCCCTGCAGACTATGTAAGCAGAAGATTGGATGCATTCATGGAAATGGGTAGCTGTGCTATGGGTTTTTGTCCTTCCTCTGGAAAGGAGGGCAAGAAATTCAAGCATATCATGTAGATATTGGGTATACTAGATCAAACTTTCTAAATCTGTTGTTTAAATTTTCTATATCTCTAGTAAATCTTTCTCTGCTTGTACATCTTTCCACTGATGACAAACGTGCCTATTTTTCATCTTGTCATTTTTTTACTTTACGAATTTTGAAGTTAGGTTTTTAGGTTTATACTAATTTAGGATTAGATAACTTCTTAGTGAATTAAATTGCTATCATGTTTAGTATTAAACTATTACTATTTGTATGAATTTTTTTGACTTCAACTTTATTTTGTCTAATATTATTTCTATACACATTTTCTTTTAGTTATTGTTTACCTGGTATATCCTTCATCTTTCAATTCCCCCTAAGCCCCTAAATGTTTATATTTAGATATATCTCTTATAATAGCAGACAACGCGAGATTTTGAAAAATCAATAGAGCAATTTTGTAAAACTAGACTAGGAAGTTTACTAAAGAGCTTATCCCATTTACTTTTATATGATTTCTAACACATTTGCATTTATTTTTGTCATTTTATTAATGTGCGATAGGTCTTGATTTTTTTCTTTTTTCTATCTTCTCTTATTTCAGATTCATGAAGAATTTTTGCTTCATTCCATTTTATCCCTTTATTTGTTTGGCAGTTCTATGTCATATCTCTATTATTTGAGTAAGCTATTATAACTTGTCTGTCTATCTTAATGACATCTGAAGTTAAACAATATATTTATCATACTGCAGACAAATGCAGGACCTTACTTAAGTTTACTCAAGTCATCTCACTGATAATTAAATATTACCATCATCCAGTGCTTTAGCTTTACTCCCTCCCAAAAGACAATAATATATTTTAAGTTGTTAGTAATTTTTCACATTTAAAAAATATTTTGTTAAAAATATAGCTAACATACAATGTTATGTGAGTTTCAGGGAACACCCTAGTTATTCAACATTTATATACCTAAAGAAGTGAGTGATCACCATAAGTCCAGTAACCATCTGACACTATCACAATATATTCCCCATGCTGTATATTACACCTCTATGACTTATTTGTTTTATAGCTGGAAACTTGGGCCACTTATTGCCCTTCACTTTCCCCACACCCGCCTTTTCAATTTTTCAATTACAGTTGACAATCAATATTATTTTATATTAATTTCAAGGGTACGTAATAGGAGTGATGGTTAGACATTTATGTAATTTAAGAAGTGATCCCCCTGACTAGTCTAGTACCCACCTGGCACTATGTACAGTTATTGCCATATCGTTGACTATATTCCCTACGCTTTACCCTACATCTGCATGACTACTTTGTGACTACCAGTTTGTACTTCTTATTGCCTTCCCTCTTTTTCACCCATATTTCCAACACCCCTCCCATTTATTACCCCAACAAATCTAATACTGATCTGACACCATACATAGTTATTACAATATTATTGACTATATTTCTTATGCTATACCCTGCATGCCGATGACTACTTTGTAACAACCAATTTGTACTTCTTAATCCCTTCTCCCTTTTTCACCCTCTCCCATGCCCACTCCCATCTGGTAACCATCAAAATATTTTCTGTATCTATGAGTTTCTGTTTTTTCTTTGTTTGTTTGTTTTGTTCTTTGGGTGACATATATAAGTGAAATCACATTGCATCTGTCTTTCTCTATCTGACATACGCCACTCAGCGCAATACCTTCCAGGTCCATCCATGCTGCTGCAGATGGTAAGAACCCATTTCTTTCTATAGCTGAGCAATGTTTCATTGTATATATGTACCACCTCCTCTTTATCCATTCTTCCATCGACAAACACCAAGCTGCCTCCACATTTTGGTAATTGTAAGCAATGTTGCAATGAATATATGGATGCACACATCCCCTCAAAGTAGCATTTGAGGTTTCTTTGGATAAATACCCAGAAGTGGGATTGCTGGGTCCTTCTTTCTCTCTTGTTATAGGCTGGTATAAGTAAGGCTACCCCAGCTTTTTTTTCATGATATATCTTTTTCCATCTCTTTACATTCTGTCTCTGGGTATCTTTCAATTTGAAGTGATTCTCTTGTAAGCAGCATATGTACGGATTTTGTTTTCTTATCCATTCAACCCTCCTATGTCTTTTGATTGGAGCCCTTAATCTATTTACATTGAAAGTAATTGTTGATAGATATGTAGCTATTGCCATTTTATTATTCAAAATTTTGATCTTTTTTTCTTTTTTTCCCTGTCTTAAAGAAGTCCCTCTAACATTCCTTGAAATGCTGATTTGGTAATGATGAACACTTTAGGTTTTTCTTGTCTGGGAAACATTTTATCTGTGCTTTGATTTTAAATGATAGCCTTTCTGGATAGAGTACCCTTGGCTGTAGGTCATTTTTTTTCATCATGTTGAATATCTTGTGCTACTCTGTTCTGGCCTGCAAAGTTTCAGTTGAGAAATCAGCTGACAATCTCATGGGAGCTTCCTTATAAGTTACTAGTTGCCTTTCTCTTGCTGCTTTTCAGATTCTTTCTTTATCTTCAAACTTTGCCATTTTAATTCCATGTTTCCCTGAAAATAAGGCCTAGACAAGCAATCAAGCCTAATACGTCTTTTGGAACAAAAATTAATATAAGACCCAGGCTTACATTATATTATATAAGACTCTGTCTTATGGTAAAATAAGACCGTGTCTTATATTAATTTTTGCTCCAAAAGATGCATTAGAGCTGATTGTCCAGCTAGGTCTTATTTTTGGGGAAACATGGTTATAACATATCTTGGTGTGGGCATGCTTGGGTTCATTTTGTTTGGAACTCTCTGCCCTTTCTGGGCTTGTATGTCTATTTCTTTTGCCAGGTTAGAAAATTTTTCTGTCATTATTTCTTCAAATACGTTCTCAATCCCTTGCTCTCTCTCCCTTCTCCTTATGGTACCCCTATGATGTGAAGGTTGTTATGCTTCACATTGTCCCAGAGGTCTCTTGAAAAATCCTCATTTTGGGGGGGGGTGTCTTTTTTCTTTTGTCTGTTCCAGTTGGGTGTTTTCTGCTACCTTGTCTTCCAAATTGCTGATTCAGTCTTCTGCTTCATCTAGTCTCCTGGTGATTCCTTCTAGTGCATTCTTCATTTCAATTATTGTAGTCTTCATTTCTGACTAGTTCTTTTTATGGTTTTTGTGTTCTATTTTATGCTTGCTATGGCTTTGTTGAAGTTCTCACTAAGTTCCCTGAGCATCTTTATAACCATTGTTTTGAACTCTGCCTCTGGTAGGTTGCTTGCCATTTCATTTAGTTCTTTTTCCAAAGTTTTCTCCTGTTCTTTCATTTGGGATGCATTTCTATGTTTTCTCATTTGGGCTGCCTCTCTTTGTTTCTATGTATTAGGTAGATCTTGTTCATCTCCCAGTTGTGGAAGGAAGCCTTATGTAGTAGATGCCCTGTGGGACCCTGGCACAGTTTCCCTGGTTACCTGCTCCAGGTTCTCCATGAGTGTCTCATGTGTGGGTTGTGTGTGCCCTCCTGTTATAGATGGACCTTGATTATTAGCATATCAGTAGATGGGATTGACCCTCAGGCTGACTGGCTGTGGGGTTTGGCCACATCCACAGCTTATGGGCTGCTATGCAGGGTTTACCTCACTGAGTAGGGTTTGCTCCAGCAGGCCCTGGTGTCTTTTGAGACTGTCCTTGTGTGTGCCACTTGTGGGGCTAATTGAGCAGTGGTCGCTGTGGTCTGAAGCCAACCTTCAAGTATGTTGATTCTGGGGCCTTTGGGGAGGGGCTCTGGCACTGGCCCAGGTCATGCACTGCCTGTGATCAGCGGGGGACTACATTGTGGGAGATACAAAGCAACCCATGGTTTTTCACTGTCTGTGCTAAACCTGGAGGTACATGGGAGAAGCTACACTCTGAACCAAAATGTCTGCCATAAGTAGTGGGCCTGGAGTAGCTCCGTAAAAAGCCAGGACACCCCCAAGTCTAGCTGTCACCTGCCAGCATCCTTAAATTTCAGCCACTGACAAAACCTCCTGTGCTATGCCAGTTGGATGAGGCAAGGTCTCAGGGGGTCACTACAGTGGGAAGCATTGTCACCAGGTTAATGTAGATTTTAGTTGGTGCTATTGCTGAGCCCGGAGCTACTCAGAAAAAGTCTCAGAGCACACCAAGGCCAGACTTTGCCTGCCTGGGACCAGTCGTCTCTGACAGTTTTCCGAGAAAGAATGCAATGTGGGCAGGGCTGGTTGGCTGCTCACAGAGAAACTGCATCCAATGTTGGAGGAGTTGGGAAGGGTTGGGTCCCAGTGAGTCAGCAAGGCAGAGCTCACCAAATTCAGATTTGGCCATAAGCATAGGGGGAGGGCTAAACACATTAAAGATGGTGGCTGCCTACCAGCTGCACGGAAGAAGTTCCCCTCACAGGGAAAATGAGACTGACCTTTAGTCCTCCCCAAAGCCACACACCTCAGTCTGCTCCCTGTATTCTTTGACACCCTCTGGTCACTGTCCCTCTGCCAGATCCCAAGGTGAGTGCCTGTGAGCCAGTGAGTCTGTACATGGACCATTGAAGAGGATGTCTGGGTTTCCTGTAGCTTTCTTTCTCACCCAGCTGGTTAGAATTTCCACTGTTCATCACAGCCAGATGTTGTGGGGTTTCCTCTTCACAGCACAGGTATTCTGGGTTGGGAGCTTGCTGTGGGGCTGGTTTTTTTCACTCCTCTGGAGGAAACCTCTGCAGCCATGGTATACCTCCCAATTTTGATCCACCTCATGGAGGTTTGGAACCAGTCCATTTTTCATCTTCCTTCCATCCTACCAGTCTCAACTTTGTTTCTTCTTTATATCCCTTGTTATAAAACTTCTGTTTAGCTAAACTTCAGATAATTCTCCAGGTTGATTGTTCTATAATTTAATTGTAATTTTAATGTGTTCACAGAAGAAGCATACAGCGTTTATCTGCTCTGCCATCTTTGGTATCCTCTGTTAGTGATTTATTTAGGTTTTTTGTTTGTTCATTTGTTTGTTTGTTTACCTGTATATGTGCCAGTATCTTTTTTCACATTTCTTCTTGCAACTCAGTCCTTCCTTGTGGTGATATATTTACCTTTCTGCTTGATATACTTCCTATAGACTTTTTTGTTTTTGTTTTTTTTTTTTGTTTGTTTTGTGAGGGTCAGAACCTTCAATAAAATGCTAAGTTTTAGTTGTATAACTCTTACTCTTATGATAGTATGTGTGAGCAAATTCTTGATGTTGTTAGTGATTAAAACTTGAAACAAATTTCACCATATTTCTATTTCAATTTTCTGGATGCTGTAAATCAAACAGAATGGAAACATCACAGGTGGATATATTTTAAAAATACAGAGAAATACAATTATTATTATTAGGTTAAACTTCAGGATGTTGTCATTTTTGCTGGTTAAAATTTGTCACTATCTGTAATTTCATATGGTTTTTCCTAATATTTACAGCTATATACATATAAAGGTACAAACACAGAATGAGACCCTAGGGTTGATAATAACTTTATTTTAAATATTTTCATTGATCAAAACTGCCTTATTATTGAAGGACACTAATAAGAAAATGGAAATTTGAACATAAAATTAACTTACAATAATAAAATATCATTTTAGTTTGTTTTACATATTGGTACCTACAAATATTTCATTTCAGAAGACAGTTCCTTTAACCAAACAAAAGCAAAGGATGAAAGATGTATTTTGTCCTTAGATACATTATCCTTAATCTGTTTATTATTCTTTGATATAGAATCTTAATACACATATGTCCTGTTGTTGTTTTGAATATTAAGAGTAAATATCATCTGCTTTACGTTGACTCATAGACACAAAGGTTTTGAAAAAAATTTCTACAAAAATGTGACTTAAACCAGACTTTTCTATCATTAATCTATGCCTGATACTTCTCTCACCAAAAGTGAAAGCTAAATACAATTTACAATTTATCTGCATGTTTTCCTGAAATTACTTTAACTGCTTTCTAGCATATGATCCATGTATTCTTATTTAGAAGATTTGATGTTTGTGATAAGCTAGTCTAGAATAAATGATTTTTTATCAATCTAACTAATGACAATTATTAATTAAACTGTTTTTTCTTAAAATTTCTTGCTTCCTGGTAAAAAATAATATCTTTCTAGTTTTCTTGTTTCATTGGCAAAAAATGTTGACATAATGATTTATTATGATAACATCGTCAAAATAACTTTTTCTTGCCTATAATATTCTTCCATTTTGTATAACTCCTGGTTAATTTACCATTCCCACTATGTTCTTCATTCTTATCTCCTTTATCTCTTGACATATTTTTAGAACTACAGATCTTATTTTGGTGAATAAATAAAATAAGGGCAACTGTTACACAAATTCAATAATTATATAACTGGTTGGTAATTCTATTTTTAATTATTTATAACTTAATGATTTCAGGAAAACTCTATTTTTAAGAATTATTTTTCTGTGGAAAGATTATTTAATATAGAATGTAATTTTAAAAGAACAACAATGCTGAAATCATTATCATCATCCACATTATCTCAATAACACTCATAGTTACCATTCTTTATATGGTAGTATTCTCTATAAGTTCACTTAAATTATTTCTCTCAAAATGATGCAGGGAAGTAGATAGAACTTTTCACAATTTAGAAGTGAAAAAAGGGAGCTACATGAATTTTAAGTGACTCAACCAAGCCAAGATGGCCTTCTTTCTCTGCCTGGTGTTCTTTCCCTTCTCTCATGCAGACCCAATACTTGTAAAACCCAAAACTATCACCTATAAAAGTAGTGATTTCTATAAAATCTAGAGCTACCTCATTAAAACAAGTCTGAAATCTCAAAATAGAAGTAAATACATGATTTTCATAGATGAGCCTATTGTTACATCTCCAACGTTAGTCACAGTTTGGCTAGATCTACACCTATATTGTCCACCTGGCAGTCACTAGCTGGCACATGAAGCTGTTGAGTACTTGCCATGTGGATAGTCTGAAGTGAGGTGTTCTATGGTATCAAAACACAGACTGGATTTCAAAGTATGATAAAAAGTATGGCAAAAAGAGTGTAAAATATCTCATTAATAATTAGTGGGTACCAGAGGGGAAAAGGGGAGGGTGGTGGTAGAAGAGGGAAAGGGAGTCAAATATATGGTGATGGAAGGAGAACTGACTCTGGGTGGTGAACACACAGTGCAATCTATAAATGATGTATTATAGAATGTACGATTGAAACCTATGTAATTTTATTAACCAATGTCACCCCAATAACTTTAATAATAAAAAATAAAACAATAAAAGATAATTTTAATATTAATTACATGTTGAAATGAAAATATTTCAGATGCAATGTTTCTAATGTATTATTAGAAATTAATTGCAACTGTTTTAAAAATTCTTTTAATGTGGTTACGAGAAAATATAAAGTAATATATGTGGTCCATTATATTGGACCAGTATATATGCCTCACACTATATTTGTGTTGCACAAACTGCTCTAGAATTTTCATTTTTCTTGGGCATCATTCCCTGATTTCCCTCTTTATTTAGCATGTTTTCTCTTTTAAAATTATTGACACTTTTATGCCAGTACATAAGCCTAATATTAACACAGTTATCAGTTAATGTCTTGTATTTCGGTCTCTACACTTTAATCTATACCCTGTTATGCTATTTAACAATTTACTAAACCTTCCTAGATATACAAAATGACATTCAAATTAGAATTTCCTGTGTGTTCTAAAAAAAAAAAAATTATAAAAGTAGAGGGAGAGATTTAGATCACAAATCAAAATTTTGTCCTGCAAGGATAAATTATATATATATATATGTGTGTGTATATATATATAATATATAATATATAATATATAATACATAATATATAATATATAATATATAATTTATATACATATATAAATTATATGTATATATATGTATATATATATGTGTGTATATATATATATGTGTGTGTGTGTGTGTGTATTGTATATATATACACCGGAGGTGCCAACAAAATGTATAGAAGTGGATACTTTGGTCAACGTTGCTCAAGCAGTAGCTCGCCATAATCAGAAGTGTCTGATGTTGATGGTAACCACTTTGAGCACCTCTTGTAATTGCAGAAGTCAAACATGAATTGTATTCATTTTTTGTTATCTGTATATATCAAGTGTTACAATTTTAATACAGTTTTCCTTTCTTAAAATATGCATAGATCTCTCTCTCTCTCTCTTTCTATATATATATACTTATATATATATATATATATATATGTTTTGATATATGTTTTGTTTTGACATACATATATGTTTTGTACATATATACATATGTGTGTGTGTGTGTGTGTGTAGTACTACAGGGCGGCAATAATCAAAACAGCATGATATTGGAAGAAAAGCAGACACGTAGACCAATGGAATAGAATTGAGGACTCAGAAATAAAACTACATAAATATGGACAGATAATTTTTGACAAAGAAGCAAAAAACATACAATGGAGAAAAGACAACCTCTTCAATAAATGGTGCTGGCAGAATTGGAAAGCCATGTGCAAAAGAATGAAACTGGACTGTTATCTGTCACCATGTACCAAAATTAATTCAAAATGGATCAAAGACTTAAGCATAAGAGCTGAAACAATAAACTGCATAGAAGAAAACATAGGTACTAAACTTACGGACCTTGGGTTCAAAGAGCATTTTATGAATGTGACTCCAAAGGCAATGGAAGTAAAAGCTAAAATAAATGAATGGGACTATATCAAACTTAAAAGCTTCTGCACAGCAAAAGAAACCATCGACAAAATAAAGAGGTAACCAACTGAATGGGAGAAGATTTTTACAAACAGTGTCTCTGATAAGGGGCTAATATCCAAAATATACAAGGAACTCATGCAACTCAGCAACAAAAAAACAAACAACCCAATTGAAAAATAGGCAGAGGACTTGAAGAGACATTTCTCCAAAGAGGACATACAAAAGGCAAATAGACATCTGAAAAAATGCTCAACATCACTAATCATCAGAGAAATGCAACTAAAAACCACAATGAGATAACACCTCACCCCAGTTAGAATGGCTATCATCAACAAGACAAATAGTAACAAGTGTTGGAGAGGCTGTGGAGAAAAAGGAACCCTCATGCACTGTTGGTGGGAATGCAGACTGGTGCGGCCTCTATGGCAGGCAGTGTGGAGGTTCCTCAAAAAATTACGAATAGAATTACCATATGACCCAGCAATCCCTCTCCTGGGTATCTACCCAAAAAATCTGAAAATATTTATCCATAAAGACACGTGTGCTCCAATGTTCATTGCAGTTTTATTTACGGTGGCCAAGACAAGGAAACAACCAAAATGTCCTTTGATAGATGAATGGATAAAGAAGTTGTGGCATATATACACAATGGAATACTATTCGGTGGTAAGAAAAGATGAAATAGGACCATTTGTGATAACGTGAATGAATCTTGAGATTATAATGCTAAGCGAAATAAGTCAGACAGAAAAAGCAGAGAACCATATGATTTCACTGACATATGGTATATAAACCAAAAACAATAAAGAACAAGACAAACAAATGGGAAACAAAAACTCATAGACACAGACAATAGTTTAGTGGTTACCAGAGGGTAAGGGGGGAGGAGGGTGAGGGTAAAGGGGGTCAAATATATGGTGATGGAAGGAGAACTGACTCTTGGTGGTGAACACACAATGGGATTTATAGATGATGTGATACAGAATTGTACACCTGAAATCTATGTAACTCTCCTAACAAGTGTCACCCCAATAAACTTTAATTAAAAAAAACAGTGCCTGCCATTAACAATAAATATTAGCTTTTATTTTATTATGAATTTTGATTAAAGAAATCTCTCAGATCAATATATTCCCAAATGATCTATGGCACAGTAGAGTTTTATAACTAATATGAGAGTGACTGTTAATGAAAAGCAGTTGCAGAAACATATCTAAATACATTATTGTTCTTCTATATATTCTTTATATTCTAAATATTTTGTTACTTCTGCAACTATATATCTACTCTTTGATTTGCAAAATTTTACTACTAAAGGAAAAATAATAGATTATTATCTAGTCAAATTCCCTTACTTCACTGATGAAGAAGTTGCCACCCAAAAATATTAAGGAACATGTCTTTCATTCAAGTAGTTGTTTAAGAAATGCGAGAGTAATATTGGCATTTTATTGAGCAACTGGCCAAGAATAAGTAATAGCTTTGAAGACAGTATCTCATTTAATCCTTATAACAAGCAACTGAAATAAATATTTCTCCCTTTAAGAAGGTGAGAAAATGGGAGCTGGAAGAGCTTGAGTTAGTTCTCTAAGAGTGCACGTCAGAGAGATGGAGAGCCAATGTATAAACTGCAGTTTGATTCCAGAACTTGTGCCTCATCCTTGTGGTATGCTGCTTTCCATGTTAGTGTGTTTTGTTTTGTTTTTAAAGAAAATTGACAAAACTAAGGGAAATACAAACAAATGATCTCTTTTTGGTTAGTTGTGGATGAAGGTGAATTGAAAGTGTTTGATGAATCTAGACTCTCACTGGTGACCAATGCCAACAAGGAGAGGAGGCAGCTCATTTCACGGCTATGGAGCCGTGAGCTGACCCTGGGAGGCTCTGATCTATTCATTTAAATGGGAATAAACATACAGGATGAGGAATTAGCTGAGTTAGGATGGACAAAATATATAGACACACTTTCTGAAGGACATGTGAATTGATTTAAGGAGCCAAAAGAGACAGAATGTGTAATACACTGTGAAAATGACTTTTTGTTTTTTTCTCTGCTTAGAGATCCCAGAGTTTAACTTTTATCTCCCAGCAGAATCATCAAATTAACAAACAAACCTCAGGAACTTTAGTCTGACAAACCCAGTATAATGAATTAAAATAACTTTAAAATTGAGTAAAAGACAATTGAATTAATTTAATCGCTTTCTAATTAGATGAAAAGATCAACTTCTCCCTTTAATATTAAACTGTTGTAAAATTTATATCAAGTAATTTATCTAAAGTAATATGAGGTCTACTGGGCTTAATGATTTGAACAGCCAAATTTGATTTGGAGATGACATGAACTTTTGGGGGCCTTCTAGCTTGAAAAAACATCCACAAATAAATAAATCACTCAGTCCTAAATGGAGGTGCTGAAAGAAGGAATGAAAGATGAAGAAAGTTTATTCAAACAAATATGTTTTTTGTAGTTTACTGGATCCAAAGAGTATAAAATAAGATAGTTCTAGAAAATTCACATGAAAAGAGGTTACTTCTGGTACGGATGGGTCTATTGTTTCCTGTTGCTATTATAACAAATTACCACACACTTCATAGCTTAAAACAATGAAGATTTGTTATTTTATAGTTCTGTACACCAGAACTCTCATTGGGCTGGAAATCAAGGTGTCTGTAGCACTGCAATACTTCTGGATATTTTAGAGAAGAATCCATTTTCTTGCTTTTGTCAGCTTCTAGAGCATGCCTGCATTCCTTGACTTATAGCCCCCTTCCTCCTGTTGAAGGCAAGCCAGTGAGCATCTTCAAGTCTCTCTCCTTGACACACCGTCCTGCCTCCCTTTTCAACTTGTCAGGATCCTGAGGCAGCCAGCCTTTGCTGCAGAGACACAATCCCCTTGTGTTCTCCCTGTCTCCCCCGTGACCAGCCTTTCCCCATATCTCTCTTTCCACCTCCTCTTTCCTCAAGTCTTGGTAGCCACAGGTCCTGCTTTGAATTAATGATGTTCTCCTTTAGATAACTTAACATTTTATTGTACTCTGTTATCACCAGAGAGACTTTGTACACCAGGAAACAGATTTACTCAAGATGAAATTTGTATGGTCATCTGTCCTCTTGGGATTTTTGGCTAACCCAGAATCTTACAACAATGCCTTTGAATTTATTTTCTGAAAGATGGTTGTGTGTCACCGCTTGTGTTGTTCATTCCATCCTCACCGCATAATTCCTACTGTTCAGAGTTACCTGGCTTAAAGCTAGTTTTCCATTTCTATTTTACCATGTGCACAGTTGCTTACAATGTCTGTGTGTGTACTGACACTCACGATATCTGAATGGCTATACAGACACACACATATAGTTATATGTACTTCATGGACATAAACATTTGTCAAGAACACACTCACTTAAGAGAAAAATAATATTTAGAACTTGTGCTATATATTCAGATAGTTTGAAAGATGAATTATGTGGAACCAGTTATTGTGAAATTATATAAATGATTTTCTCAAAAGATGTTGGTTGACAGAAGACCATTCTATCTGTATAAAAAGCAAACTTCGGTCTTTGGAACCCAGGCAAGTTCCACTGACAGAAGGTAAATCTTATCACAAACTCCTAGGAATATTTAATCACCAGCAAGTCAACCCATAGAAGCAGTACAGTCTTATTTTAAAATTGATCACTAGTTGTGAATTAATGGTAGAAACTAGATGTTATTTTACCATTCATTTTATCACTTAATATAAACTGTGTTGTGAAAGAAATAAGCCTATGCCTGTTATATTCAGATTCAATAAATGGTAATTTTTTTCTTGTTGAAGTTTGGTAAATAATTTAATAAATCTCCTACCAGAATCCCATGGAATTCCAAATAAATCAGCAGATTTTCAGTTTAGCTGTTTAGCACTCGTAATGAATCCTTAATCTCCAACAGCATCTACGGTGTACAGTTGCCTGGGGTCTCTAAAACAGTATGAGATGAAATGATTGTTCTGGTCCTTGGTGGATGGCTGTCATAGAATTAAAGTGTTGCATGAATTTCATATTTGAGCAAGTGACTTCCATTCTTCAGTCTCTTGTGGGAAAGGAAAACTAGATGGAGCTGCATTTAATGGCATGCTGTCTTGTCTAGATTGAATTTGTTCTGAATTGCATGGTTCTCAATTGTACTCTCAAGCGTCCTTAAAACAACCACAGATTCTATGGGACACATATTTTGTTCTTTGCTGAACACTGAGAGTGTATAAATGATGATTTAAGGGCCATGAAATTGAAGTTTGTATAAGGCTACAAACAGTATGTTAATTTTGTTTAGAAACATAAAAGAAAGCTTGTTTTGAATATCCTTAAAAGTTTAATAAGAGTTCCTTTCAAGGCACTATAGAAAAGCAGCTCCACAGAAAAATAAATGTGTATCCATTAGCCTTTGCTAAAATGTACCCAGATTTCCAATTATAAAATTCTTGTAAAGCCGATGATTTCCTGCTTTTTAAAACAAGTGATAAGAATTATATTGTTATTTAAATAGGGAACATTCATGTATATAGAATGAATTTCTGTCTAAATTTAGGAGATTGCAAGAATTAAACCTAATTCTATTTGAATACTTTGGAGAATTCATCAGGAGAAATCAAAACAGCACAGAAGAGTGAGTTAGCTAGCTGGGCTCTGGGGGATAATTGGTCACTAACCTTGTCTATGAACTCAGATAATTAAGTTCACTCAGCAAATCTCCACTGAGGTCCTATTAAGGCTATACTTTGTTCTAGGCACTGGGGATACAGTGCTGTGCATATGAGGCGATGTCCCTGCTGTGGTGGCATTTATTTTTTACTAGGCTGACAGACAAAACTCATAAATTGACATGCAATATGCTGTCAGGTAGTTATTCACAAGAGCTATGAGATAAAACAAAGCAAGGTCAGGGACAAAAATGATAGGAGTATGACCTGATTGTCCCAGGTTTAACTTTTGTCACAAAGAGCTTTACCTTATGATTTCGATTTGCATAGGAATTTAAAGCAACTTATAAAAATACACAAGGCACAGAATAATTAAATAAATATTCCAGGAAGTTGGCCATAAGGTTAGGAAAACTATTACATTCCAGGATCAAATTAGAATCACAGAAATGTCGATTTTATAGCCTGGTACAATTGCTTCACGTTCCCACAAACTTGACACTAAACCTGTGGCCAAAGCCAAGAGGAATGTTCAAAACATTTCATAAGACGGTCTATCTCCAAAACATGAATACTGCCCAGGGCTTCCTGAGAAGAACATTCTGCTGCAATAGAGACCCAGAAAGATTGTCTGGTATGGAACAGGTACCGTGCAAGAGAGTGGGTGATTCTTTGACACTCCTCAGTGAAGGCCACTAGTGCATCACTAAGACCCGTTTGACAAAAGTAATTGAAGATCAAATTATTTCAGCATGATTGTTCATTTTCTCTTGGTCTTTTTTGTTTGTTTGGGGTGTGTGTGTGTGTGTGCGTGTGTGTGTATGAATGTGCACTGTAGGGAAATGTCATACATCTCCTTGAGATTTTAATGAAAATTGTGGAGCCTGTCCTCAGATTATATCCGTCCAGAACTTGGCACACAGTATGAGGGTGGTCAAGAGGGTTTTGAAGACCAAGAAAAAATTGGAGAATATTCATTTTGCCCTTATAATATCATTAAAAAGGGAGTAAAATGCTCAGTGTATGCTATAATTTATTTTTTGTTTTAATTTTAAATTTATTAAATTATTTAAATTAATTACAGTTGACATACAAAATTACATTATTTCAGGTACAACATAGTGATTAGACATTTATATAATCATACAAAGTGATCAGCCTGATAAGTCTAGTACCCATCTGACACCATACATTGTTATTATAATATTATCGTCGATTTCTCTAAGCTATATTCTACATCCATGTAACTATTTTTATTACTGGCAATTTGTACTTCCGAATGCTTTTCAACTTATTAACCCCCCCCCAAAGTCTCCCTACCATCTGATGACCATCAACTTTTTCTCTGTATATTTTAGTTTACGTCTGTGTTTTTTGTTGTTGTTCATTTATTATTATGTTTTTAGTTTTCACAGATAAGTGAGACCACATGGTACATGTCTTTCTGTGTCTGACCGATTTCACGTAGCGTAACAACTTCTAGGTCCATCCATGTTCTCACAAATGGTAAAATTTCATTCTTTTTGTGGCTGAGTAATATTATACTGTGTACATGTACCATCTGTTCTCTACCCATTTGTCTATCAATGGACACTTAGTTTACTTTCACATCTTGGCTATTGTAAATAATGCTACAATTAACATAGGGGTGCATATATCTTTTCAAGTGTTTCGGATGTATTTGGAGAGATACCCAGAAATAGAATTTCTGGTCATATGGTAGTTCTATTTTTAATTTTTTAATTTTTTAAAAAATTAATTAATTTAATTAATTAATTTTTAATATTTTTAATTTTTTGTTTTCCATAGTGGCTGCACAAATTTGCACAAAATAATTTGCACAAAATAATGATAGCCATTATGACAGGTGTAAGGTGATATCTCATTGTGGTTTTAATTTGCATTTCCCTGATGATGAGTGATGTTGAGCATCTTTTCATATGTCTATTGGCCATCTGTATGTCATCTTTGAAGAAATGTCTACGCATGTCCTCTGCCCTTTTTAAAATCAGATTGTTTGGGGTTTTTTTTGGTGTTAAGTTGCATGAGATCCTTGTATATTTTAGATATTAACCACTTATCAGATTTATCACTGGCAAATATGTTCTCCAATTCAGTAAAATGCGTTTTTGTTTTGTTGATTGTTTCCTTCACTGGGGAAAACCTTTTAGCTTGAAGTAGTCCCATTTGCTGTTTTTTTTTTTTTTCTGTTTCCCTTGCCCAGGGAGACATATCCAAAAAAATATTGCTAAGAGCAATGTCAATTTACTGCCTATGTTTTCACCTAGGAGTTTTATGGTTTCAGATCTTATATTTAAGTCTTTAATCCATTTTGAGTTTATTTTGAATATGGAGGAAGACGGTTGTCCAGCTTCATTTTTTTTGCATGTATCTGTCCAGTTTTTCTAGCACCATTTATTGAATAGACTGTCTTTACCCCATTGTATATTCTTGCCTCCTTTCTCATAGATTAAATGGCCATATAGGTGTGGGTTTATTTCTGGGCTCTCTATTCTGTTCCATTGATCTATGTGTCTGGAAATACCATGCTTCTTTGATTACTATAGCTTTGTAGTATAGTTTGATATCAGAGAGCATGCTGCTCCAACTTTGTTCTTCTTTGTCAATATGGCATGGGATATCGAGGATCTTTTGTGGTTTCGTATAAATTTTAGGATTATATGTTCCAGTTCTGTGAAAAATGCCATTGGTATTTGGATAGAGAGTGCATTTAATCTGTAGATTGTTTTGTGCAGTGTGGAAATTTTAATGCTGTTAATTCTTCCTATCCACGAGCACAGTATATTTTTCCATTAATTTGTATCCCCTTCAATTTCCTTCTTAAATGTGTTATTGTTTTATGAGTTCAGGGCTTTTACCTCCTTGTTTAAATATATTCCTAGGTATTTTTTGATGCAGTTGTAAATGGAATTGTTTTCTTAATGTTTCTTTCTGATAGTTTGTAATTGTTGTATAAACATGCAACAAATTTCTGAATATTAATTATGTCTCCTGCTCCTTTACTGAATTCATTTATTAGTTATAACAGGTTTCTGGTGGAATCATTAGGGTTCTCTATATTTGGTATCATAGCATCTGCAAATAATGACAGTTATACTTCTTTCTTTCCAATTTGAATGACTTTTATTTCTTTTTCTGTCTGATTGATGTGGCAAGGACTTATATGTCGAATAAAACTGTCAAAAGTCTACATCCTTGTCATGTTCCTGATCTTAAAGGTAAAATTTTCACCTTTTTCCCATTGAGTATGATGTTAGCTGTGCATTGTCACATAGGGCCTTTATTATGTTGAGGTATATTCCACCAATCTCCACTTTTCTGAGAGTTTTTTAATCATAAGTGGATGTTGGATTTTGTCAAATTTTTTTTGCATCTATTGATATGATCATATGATTTTTATCCCTCATTTTTGTTTATGTAGTGTATCACATTAAAAGATTTGTGGATATTGCTCTAACCTTGCATATCAGGAATAAATCCCTCCTGATCATGGTGTATGATCATTTTAATGTATTGCTTAACTCAGTTTGCTAATATTTTGTTGAAGGTTTTTGCATCTATGTTCATTAGGGATATTAACCTGTAATTTAAGTTTTTTGTAAAGCCTTAGTTTTGGTATCAGGGTAATGCTGGCCTCATAAAATGAGCTTTGGAGCTTCCCTCCTCATAAGATTTTTGGAATAGTTTGAGAAGAATAGGTATTGATTCTTTGAATGTTTGGAAACATTCACCTGTGAAGCCATCTGACTTTTGTTTTGGGGGAGTTTTTGATTACTGATTCAATTTTATTAGTAATCAGTTGTCCTTTCAGAGTTTATGTTTCTTCCTGATTCAGTCTTGCTTAATTGTATGTTTCTAAGAATCTATCCATTTCTTCCAGGCTGTCCCAATTGTTCATAGTATAATCCTTATAATTCTTTGTTTTTCTATGGTGTCAGTTATAGTTCTCCCCTTTCTATTCTGATTGTATTTATTTGGGTCCTTTCTCTTTTTCTTTTCCCTAGGTGAGTATGACTAGAGGTTTATGAATCTTATCTTTTCAAAGAATTAGCTTTCAGATTCATTGACCTTTTGTATTTTTTTAAGACTCTATTTTGTTATTTATACTCTATTCTTATTATTTACTTTCTCACTTTGAGCTTTCTTTTCTTTCCTTTAGGTGTAAGATTATATTGTTTATTTAAACTTTTTTCTTGTTTCTTGAGGTTGACCTGTAGTACTATGAATTTTCCTCTTAGAACTGCTTTGGCAATATCCCACATATTTTAGGTCACTGTGTTTTCATTGTCATTTTTCTCACCTTTTGATTTCTTCTTTGATCTCATTGTTAACGATTTTTTGTTTATTAGCATGTCATTTAACCTCCATATGTTTGCATGTTTTGATTTTTCTTCCTGTAACTGATTCCTGGTTTCATACCATTGTGATCAGACAAAACGCTTGATATGATTTCAATCCTTTTAAATTTGTTAAGACTTGTTTTGTGGCCTAACATATAGTCTATCTTGAAAAATACTCCATATGCTCTTTAAAATAATGTATATTCTGCTGCTTTTGTGTGAAATGTTCTAATAATGTCAATCAAGTCCATCTGACCTATTTTGTTGTTGATTTTCTGTCTAAATGATCTATACATTGGTGTTAGTGGGTGTGTTAAAGTCCCCTACTATTATTGTGTTACTGTTGATCTGTCTTTTTAAGTCTGTCAAAACTTGCTTTATGTTTTTAGGTCCTCCTACATTGGGTCTGTAGATGTTTACAAATTATATCCTCCTGATGGATTGATCCCTTTATCATCATGAAATACCCTTCTCGTCTCTTGTTATAGCCTTTGTTTTAAAGTCTACTTTTGTCTCATATATGTATTGCTAACTCAGCCTTTTTTTTTTCATTCCATTTGCATGAAATATCTTTTCCAATCCCATTTCTTTCAGTCTGTATGTGTTTTTTGATCTGAAGGGTGTCTCTTGTAGGCAGTGTATGTACAGGTCTTGTTTTATTTTTAAAATCCTTTCATCCATCCTATGGCTTTTTAGTAGAGCATTTAGTCCATTTACATTAAAATATTTACTTATAAGTATATAGTTATTGCCATTTAATTAATTGGTTTCTGATTGGTTATGTAGTTCTGTTCAGTCCCTTTCTTATTCTTTTGCTGTCATTTCTTACATGTTAATGACTTTCTATAATGTTATATTTGGATTCATTGTTCTCTATTTCTTGTATATTTCTTATGGATTTTTGGTTTGTGGTTACCATGTGCTTCATATATACCAAGATATATTTATGGCAGTCTATTTTATGTTGATGGTGTCTTGAATAAAAACACATTCTAAAATCACTATGATTTTTCTGTACCCCCTTCAAGTTTATGTTCTTGTAATAATTTTTAACTTCTTTTCTGTGTATCCCTTAATTTATTGTTGCAACTACACATGATCTTCTTACTTTTGTCTTTTAACCATTGTATTAGCTTTAGAGTTAATTGATCCACTGTTTGCCTTTGTCAGTGAAAATTTTTTCTTTCCTATATTGTCTTATTCTTCTTTTTGATCTTTTCCTTTCTACTTAAAGAAGTTCCTTTAACATTTCTTGTAATACTGGTTTAGTGTTGATAAACTCCTTTATTTTTTCCTTGTCTGGGTAATCTTTATCTCTCCTTTAATTCTATATGATAGCCTTGCTGGATAGCGTAATCTTGTTTGTGGATCTTTGCCTTTCATCACTGAATATTTTGTGTCATTCAATTCTGGCATGCAAGGTTTCTGTTGAGAAACCAGCTGACATTTTTATAGGAACTAATTGTACATCACAAGTGCTTTTACTGCATTTAAAATTTATCCTTTTGTCTTTAAACTTTTGCATTTTAATTATCTTTTGGTATGAACCTCTTTGGGTTCATCATGTTTGGGGCTCTCTTCACTTCCTGGACTTGTATGTCTATTTCCTTTGCCAGGCTAGGGAAATTTTCAGTCATTATTTCTTCAAATAGAGTTTCAATCCTTTTCTTTCTCTTTCCCTCTTGATATCCGTATGATGTGAATGTTGGTACACTTGATGCTGTCCCAGAAGTCCCTTAAACTATCCTCATTTTTTAAATTCTATTTTCTTTTTGATGTGCTCATTGGGTATTTTCACTATCTTGTCTTAAAGATTGCTGATTTAATCCTCTGCTTTATATAATTTGATGTGATTCCCTATAGTGATTTTTTTAATTTCAGTTATTGTATTCTTCATTTCTGACTGGCTCTTTTTTATGTTTTTTTGTTGTTGTTGTTGTTGTTGTTGTTGTTGTTTGTCTCCTATCTCTTTTTTGAAGTTCTCACTGAGTTCATTTTTTCTGGCTGCTGCTTGTTTGGGGTTTGTGGACCTTTGATAATTTTTGAAAAGTCTCCAGCATGAGCTGAGGTAGGTCACTTGTGTGGAGGAGTCACTGGATGAGGTACAGGGTGTTTGAGGAATTTGGTGGGGCAGGGTGTCAAGGCATCAACAGGGCAAGGCAAAGGGTGTTAGCCATAGTAATGGAGAGCTCAGGTTTGATGCCTACCTATGCTGGGCCACCTGGGTGGGAGAAGAGCTCGACAAAAGAATGATGGTGTCTGCCAGCTCTTCTGTCCCCAGAGAGTTTTGCCCTGAGCCCTACTCCTCCAGCCCTCACCATGGAGTTATTCAACTTAGTTCCTCTCTGTATGTCCCTTGCACTTTTTGAACTGCTGCTCCAGTTCTGGAGCTTAGACTGAGTAAGTTTGTGAGTGATTGAGTCTTTCTGTAGGCCTGTTAATAGCAATTCTTCAGTCTCTAGTAGCTATTTATCTTTCTTGGACACAATCCTGGCTGATTTTCACAGCCAATGTTATGGGGCCTTCTCTTCCCAACACTGGTGCCCTGGGCTGAAGAGCCCGGTGTGGAACTGGCACTTTTCACCCTTCATGTGGTACCTCCTCAGGGGAGACCTCTGCAGACAAGATGTCCCTCCCATTTCTGTATTGCCACACTGTGGTAGTGGGACCTGCCCATTCAGTGTTTCTACTTCTCCTGTCATTCTCATTTTTTTTTTGTTTTTATATCCCTAATTATAGGAATTCTGTTCAGCTAATATTCAGCTGAATCTCAATGATGGTTACTCTATAATTTAGTTGTAATTTTGATGTAATCATGGAAGGAGAGTACAGAATTGATCTACTCTGCCATCTTGGCTAGAAGTCTCTTGCATGCTCTGATTTTTAAAAAATCATGTGAGGTATTAATAGAACCATATACTTTGAAAATTAAGAACTTCTGTGAGAAATTAAGAAGCCAAGCAAAGTACTGGCATCTGACAGTATGCTAACAGGTTGGACAAAACAATTTTCATATTCCACCTAAATCCATTGCCGTTTTTGTCTACACTGTCTAGTGACTACATTTTCTATTTCGTTTACTTTTATAGCTTAAGGAAGATAGAAAGGATTTCTGTGAAAGTGATATATGCTTGTTATTATGATTTCATAGCTTTATATATATGAATTAACCTAACTAATAGAATAAAATTTAATACAGTTTAACAAAATCCCTCTAGTTGAGTCAAAATTGAGTCTCAAATCACAGAAAGCTCTATAATGAACATCAAAAGAAATTGTACCAATTTCGGTGGATAAATGTCTTAATTGCCAAGCATTACTTTTTAACAGTTTGATTTGGAGTCATTAAGATGATTTCATATTACTTCATCTACTAGGATTCATTCAATCAAGCCCACAACATTTACCCACCTGACCTGCCTAAACAAAATTAAATAAATCAGAATAAAAATGCTCATTATAACATGATATAACTTTACCCATTATTTTTGAGCAGTTCATTTTCTATGCTCTCTTCTTTTTCAATTTTCTTCCCCTTAGAATTCAAAACCTGTATTGGAAGCCAAGAAAGCTGAGGGTGGGCGAGTCATTAGTTAGTTACCATGAAAGAGGAGTAAGGTCTTTGCATGAGGCACACAAGTCTTTGGTACTCAGTGGTGGTACTGAGTTAACGAATTGTAAATGCTTGCTTCTGTTTTACTGCCTCACAATGGTAATACCCAGCAGGAGAAAAAAAACACTTTTTTTAAGAACATAATTCTTTATAGTGTGAATTTCTCTTCAGGTACACTTGCATAAGCACTTGTTTTATATGAGTGGATGTTTTGTTATATAATAGGTGTGCTTTTTAAAAGTTCAATACCCCTGAGATATTTCTAACTTGAGTTCTGTTTTCCCAGAGAATTTGACTAGATATTCAGAAAACTTTTTATTTGTTACTTGCTAGTGTGCTGATCATTGCTTAAGAGAATCAGAAACCATAATTAAATAATTATATCCTTACAGCTGCTAGTTTGGGAATATTCTCTAGGATTGCTCACACGAAAAGCAGTTCGCAGTAAATCAGTGCCTGATATCCAAGGTGTCTTCCCTTATGTCTTTGATTTAGGCATGTTTTTGAACTACAGTTAGTGCTCTGTTCTGTTGGTGTATTAATAAGCTGTGACTTAATTTCCCTGATCATTAGTTTGCTTATTGTAAAAGGTGATAAAAGTAGTACCTGTCACATAGAATTGTGGTGAGGATTAAATGAACTGATAACCTGTAAATTCCATGGAACAGTGCTGCACATAGGAAGCACCCAACAGAGCTGGCAATCATAATATGAGGATTATAGCTTTCTCTCTTGATTTGCAAATTCATAGATTTCTCTTTATACCTCAGCTCAGTTCTAGCTGTGCTGAAGGATGGCAGTCTATCTTTTTTGATGGGTCCCACTTTTGCATATATAACTTAACAGATATTTATCTATCTATCATCTATCTATCTATCTATCTATCTATCTATCTATCTATCTATCTATCTATCTATCTATCATCTCTCTATCCATCCACCTAATTACAGTTGCTGATATGATGGATGGTTCCTATGAAGCTGATGGTATCCTACCTCAAATGCCACTAGGATCTCTCCACTATTTTTCCTTAAGACTTTTCCCAAAGCCGTGAACAGTTCTTACATTCAGGGAAGTTAATACTCACGGCAAATCTTAACCATTGGAGGATGAGAGTCTATGTGTAAATGTCCCCACCTCTCTAGTTTTTGTAAGGGCCATTCTGAAACACATTCTACATAGTTCTCAGATATTCCCTGGAAGTAAGAGCCTAGGTGCTTACATCCATGACCAGTTCAGTAATGCAGATTAATTAGCTTTTTCTCCTTCCATCCTTTCTGCTTCCTGGAATCACCTCTCAAATAAATTACCCAAGACTTGGTCTTGAACTCTTGTGGAGAAATTCAACTTTAGAAATCCAACTATAGAACATAGCCTATATTTTCACTCATACCATCAGTTATACTCTCCAAAACTGGTGAAAATTTATCCAGATATTTTCTGTGTAAAGCAGTAACAAGGAGACAAACTGATGGAAATCTAATTTATATAAAGAAATCCATAAACTTAAGTACCACTTCTTGAATGTTTTTATGAGCCTCCTCATATTAAATGAATTATCCGTAAATAAGCACTTAGGTATCCTAAAGATGCTTATTTATTAATTATATTAATCTTTCCATCAAAGAAAAACATCCTATTTATAGTGTTGATTATGTCTTTACTTGTCTATTTTCTAGGTTTAGATATTTGAGTGGTTCTTATGATTTACAACCAATGAGTAATTTTACTTAGAAGCTGAAAATGAATGGAGTCTTTGGGAGAAATATAAATTGAAGGAAAGGAAAAGAAAATCAAATTTCAACTTGTGGCCGGGTTAATCAGTCAGCCCAACCATGACTTCTGCTGTTCACCATTTGGCCAGTGTAATAGACTAGTAATAGAGAATCTCTTAAGTTAGGCTGAGACACCTCAAATCTCAGTTGACTAAAGCTCCTCTGCAAAACCATTCAGACATTTTTGCAGGATCCTGCCTCTGTCTTTCAGTCTGTCTATCTTTGTCTATCATGAACACTTTATTTAACTTTTTCCTTGGAGGGGCATACATGAGACTAGCAGTTATTCTTCAGAGAGAAAATCAATTATGATAAGGACCCATGCAACCTGATCCTACCTTTATGAAAACTTAGTATGCAACAATAAGCCCTAAAGGGATAAATCTTAACCAATATAGCTTTTGTTATCCAAACTAATACCTTGTAAATTGGATTCCACTGGGAAATATTTTGGTTTGGCCTACACAGTAATGATGATGTTTTTTATTTGAATTTCTTTTCATTTAAATACCAAAGTGTTTTAAACAAAAATAAATATTTTAAGCTTCTGATACATGGGAGGCTCTCACAAACCCAGGTCTCTTACTGCAATACACACATAGGCTAGCGCTCAGTAGCAGATGTCCTTCAGTCAAAGGTCACCACGAACCCTCACAGGTGGCCACTTCTTATTCTTTTTTGAGGGTTGTTAGCTCATTTGGAGCTACATGCCCATCTTTATTTTTTTTTAAGTATTATCTTTAAAAAAAAAAAGATCTTATTGGGGGAAGGGAACAGGACTTTATTGGGGAACAGTGTGTACTTCCAGGACTTTTTCCAAGTCAAGTGTTGTCCTTTCAGTCTTAGTTGTGGAGGGCGCAGCTCAGCTCCAGGTCCAGTTGCTGTTGTTAGTTGTAGGGGTGCAGCCCACCATCCCTTGTGGGAGTCGAGGAATCGAACTGGCAACCTTGTGGTTGAGAGCCTGTGCTCCAACTAACCAAGCCATCCGGGAAATCAGTGGCAGCTCAGTGGCAGCTCAGCTCAAGGTGCCGTGTTCAATCTTAGTTGCAGGGGGCGGAGCCCACCATCTCTTGCGGGGATTCTAGGAGTCGAGTCAGCCACCTTGTGGTTGAGAGCCCACTGGCCCATGTGGGAATTGAACTGGCAGCCTTCAGCGTTGGAGCACGGAACTCTAACCACCTGAGCCACCGGGCTGGCCCCCATCTTTAATTTTTTAAACCAGATTTATTGGGGTAAAATCGGTTAGTAAAATTATGTAGGTTTCAAATGTACAATTCTGTAATATATCATCTGTATCTCACATTGTGTTCACTACCCAGACTCAGTTCTCCTTCCATCACCATATATTGACCCCCTTCACACTCTTCTACCACCCCCCTTACCCTCTGGTAACCACTAAACTATTGTCTGTGTCTGTGGGTTTTTGTTTCTTGTTTTTCTTGTTCCTTTGTTGCTTTCAGTTTTACAGCCCACATATCAATGAAGTCAAATGGTTCTCGACTTTCTGTCTGATTTATTTCACTTAGCATGATAATCTCAAGATCCATCCATGTTGTTGCAAATTCCTATATTTCATCTTTTCTTATGGTAGAGTAGTATTCCACTGTATGTATATACCACATCTTTATCCAGTCATCTATCGAAGGACACTTTGGTTGTTTCCAGGTCTTGGCCACCGTAAATAAAGCTGCTTGACTTTGTTTTCCTTACTCTTCATCTGCTTCACTCATTTATTCCATTAGCCTAGCCCTTATAAGATTTGACTAAGATCTCAATGTTAATATTAGAGAAGACACAAATTAAAATAACTTCCTTATTTTAAAGCCAAAATAAACCTAGGATACAATTGCTTATTTAAATCAGCTAACTCTAGAGCTTACTGGGGACTTCATGATTTGACAGACTCTCTTAATTTACTGATATGGAAACTGAAGAACAGAGAAGTTAATTTCTTCATTAGGGTCATCTAGATAGCTAATGATAAAGTATGTCAGCACTCAAGTGGTCTCAATAAGACTTGAAAATGCTTCACTTTTGCCCGTGGAGTGGGAAGGTCACAGACCATGTCTTTCTCCAGGATTTTGGTTATTTAAAAAATTACTCTTTTTGGATCAAATAGACGTTGATTGGAAGAGAACTGACTCTGGGTGGTGAACACACAATGTGATATATAGATGATGTATTACATAATTTTACACCTGAAACCTATGTAACTTTACTAACAATTGTCACCCCAATAAACTTTAATTTTAAAAAATTACCGTTTTTAAAATCAAGGTATTTATAAAACTCAAATTACAAAATTCAAAATATCTTTCAAACAGCCAAGAAATAAAACTTTTGTGTTTTAAAGCAATCTGGGTAGATATTATGAGTATATTGTTAAGATGTTTGATCAACAGGAAGGTGAGAACACACACTGAATGAAAGGGAATGTGCTTTCAAAAGGTTAAACACATTATTCTTTTCTAAATATTACTTGTTAGGTCATTATTAACCCTTGTATTTTGTTTTATTCTTCACATTTGAAATTTTTTCCACTGTAAGATGTAGTCTTTATATAAAAACATAATATATGTCCTAATATATTTTAGGACCTTCTTAAAGGTCACACTGAGAATGATCTGAGAGCTTTCACAGGACATGCGCACTAGAGTCCTCATTAGCTACTCAAACAGAAACTCTAACAATTCAAAGAATTCTGAGTTGGTGTTAGAATGAATAAAGGGACCTTCGTCTCTTCCAAAAGCAACCAAGAAATCAGAACTCACATGGATGGTCCGCAGAGGCCATAAAAATGTCAAGGGGTGACATGTGCTTGATTGACAAATTGGCTATGCATGTAGGTGAGTGGAGGGGAAGATGATGCCACTCAGAGGTAATATAACTCATATTAAATAAGAGCTGTTCTCTAAGAATGCCAAACTTTCAAGACACCAATTAACTCAGATACTATGTACATATATATTTAGATATTGTATATATATATTTGTTTTCTTTGAACTAACCCAAGTGCTCCTCAGCCCTCCAAAGGCACGCTGTGTCATGTGTAACATATACTAGTTCACATGTGCTTTTATATAGGTTCTTCTCATTATGCAGTTTTTCTTTCAACAGTCTCACAACCAGTCTCTCTGCTTCAACTTGTCATTCCTTACCGTCTATTCTCAACCCAACAGTTACAGCATTCCGCTAACACACAAGTCCTATTGTGTCACTCCTCTGCTCTAACTCTCTAGTAGCTTTTAGCTCACTTGGAACAAAGAGCTAAGTCATTACCATGCCCTACCACAATGGTTCTCAAAATGTGGTCCCTGGACCAACAGTATCAGCATCAGGTACTTGTTAGACATGCCTATTCTCAGGCTCTTCCCTAAATTAACTGAATCAGAAATTGATGTTCTGGGTGGGCCCAGTAATCTGTGTTTTAACAAGTCCATCAGGTAATTATGATGTGCTGCTCAAGTTTGAGCATTACTGTGACTCCGTAGTACCCAGATCTCATTCCCCTTGGACTCCGTTGACTACTCTCCCTGTGCTCCCCCTACCCCGGCAACCCTGGCTTCCTGGCAGCCGCACAGATAGGCTAGGTCTACTCTTACTTTAGATCCTTTGTGCTTACTTTTGCCTGTCACTCCAGAGAGCCACATGGGTGTCTCCCTCACCACCGTCAGCTCTTTTCTCAACAGTCATCCTCACACTTTATGACTCCCTGCCCTCTACATTAGTTTCCTAGGGCTACCGTTGCAAAGTACCACAGACTGGATGTCTTCAAACAACAGATATTTACTCTCCCACAGTTCTGGAAGCCAGAAGTCACAAAGTCAAGGTCTCAGTAGGGCCACGTCTCCACTGTAGCTCTTGGTGGAACCCTTCTTTGTCTGTTCCTAGCGTCTGGTGATGGTCAGATATCCTTGGTGCCCCTTGGCCTGTAAGTGCATCACTCCTCTTCGTCTCGTTGTCACATGGCACTATCCCTGTCGTATTGGTTTAAAAGCCACCCTCCCCCACCCCAGTCAGGCATGTTATCTTAATGAATTACATCTGTAAAGGCTCTATTTCTAAATAAGGTCACATTCTCAAGTATTAGGGGTTAGGACTTCAGTATACTTTTTGAGGGAAATACAATTCAACCCATGACATTCACCTTATTTAGAATTGCTCCCTGCCTTCATCACTCCCTATCCGGCTTCTGTTTTTTCTCTTTTTTGTTGTTTATCACCTCCTTACATATGCTATATTTTATTAGGTTGGTGCAGAAGTAATTGCAGTTTTTGAAATTATTTTTAGCCTTTTAAACCGCCATTACTTTTGCACCAACCTAATACTTATTATTTGGTTCACTGTCTAGCTCTGTCCTCTGGAATCTAAGTTCCATATGATCAATTCTTTTCATCCTTACAGTCCCACAGCTTTTCATCCTTACAATCCCACAGCTTTTACAATGTACTTGGTACATCATGGGAGCTCAATAAATATTTTTTGAATGAATAAAAATGGTAGACCATTAACAACATCATTTCATTGTTAAAAAGTTTGATGACTTACCTTTATTTCAAGGCACAAAAAATAATCTCTATTTTTTTTTCATGCCCTGGTAGGCTAGGTATGGAGAGAATACATAAAAGTACCCCCTGGGAAAGGTAAGCTTATTCTGAAACTAATGGTAAGCTTGTAGGTGGACAGGGCTTTCTATAGGGAAGAAGGACCCCAGGAAAGCTTTGGAACTACGGATCATATTGGGTTAATCATTAAACTGTCAACTAGAAATCAAGGAATAGACAGATAGCAGCAATGATGTTGGTCAAAACAACTGGATCATAACATCTTTGCTCACTCATTCAGTCACTCACTTATTCACTCACGTATTTGTTCATTGAGCAAATATTTGGATCTAATCACCAAGCTGTGGGCTTCAAGCTTGGGATATAAAACTAGGTCTCTATGGAACTTATGATCTTGGACTATTAAGGGATTAAGTATAAGTGAGTGCTTTGTTACCCCACATGGGGCAAGGCCTGCTTATATTACCTTTGTATGCACCAAAAGAAAAATCAACTTCCTTTTATCCAGTCCAAGCACAAAGTAATACAGGTGGTCACATGGAAATTGACCAAAATAGAATCGTGGATTGGAATTTCAAAGGTAAAGCTGCAGTTGCTCAGGTTTTGTTACTGAAGTCCCAGCGTCCCCCTGAGTAATAGAATTAAAGAAGGAGCTGATTAGTAAAGTAGGTTAAAATGTGGGATTATTAACCTTCTACCCAAGTTTGCATTTCTGCTCAGCCATTTATGAACTGTGTAACTTCAGAAAAGATATGTAACCTGTCTGAGACTTTGTTCATCTTTCAGTTTTGTCAGGGTAACACAGTTAAAGAGTATAAGCATTTAGCACATGGCTGGTTCACACTGATCACTCAATAAGGTTATTAAAGGAAAACACAAATCCAGACATGGCATATTCAAGAGGTTGGTGGCTCTTTGCTTCTTTTTAGTGGTGTCATGGGATAAAAGAGATGGAGCTGTGAAAACAATGTGAGCTAGAAATTTGAATGTGACACACAAATCAAGAAGCAGACAATTGTGTCAGGAACAGCATGGGAAATTACAAAATTATCTTTTATTTATTTTTTAGGGGAGTGTTTAAATTTGATCAGTTATGAGTTTCAGGTGACAAATTTAAGGCAAGTTTCATAAAAACCACAGGGAAGTGACACATAATATTAAAGCATGAGGTTTCATCCTGGTATTGTTAAAATCCGGCAAAGTGGCTTTGGAATCTTCCTCTTTAGCAGATCGCTTAACCACTTTGCTTATAAAAGACAGCAGTGAATTGAAACTGAACAGTAAACTGCTCTTACCATCTGTCTTGAAAGAAGTATGACATAAGAGTGGCTGTCATTGAGACTGTTTGGGAAGAAACACCATTTATAAGTTTTACTGGCCTTGAGCTGAGCACTTTGTATAGAGATGGAACCAAACAATTAAAAATGCCTTCTAATGTTATTTCCTGGGCCAGCATTTCAATAGGCATGCTTTGACAGTAAGTAAAGTTTAAGCTGTTCATTATTGATAATTCAAATTATTGTATTAGACTGGGCTAATTAAAACACTGAAGGTAAGAAATGCTCTTTCATCCCCCCATGGTCTGTTTTTTTTTTCTTTAGATTTCCTCCAATTGATCACTGAAATTTGGATAGGATGTTGGGGGCAATTCAAACCATCAGTAATTAACAACCATGGTTTTTGCTAATCGTGGCTTTTTAAAAAATTCTATCTGTAGCCACAATCAGGTTTGAAGCTGTGAGAATAATAATAATTATATATACATACACATATATATATATATATATATATATATATATATATATATATATATATATAATTTAAATTCTGGACCTACACAAACAAGTGTACTTTAGTAGAGCAAGACAGTCATTTGTGTTTTAGAAATGAGACAGGGAATGGCTAAGTCCAAGACCCTTCCACCCTCTTTTCCTAGATCCTCCAACTTGCTGTCAAGATATCAGCTTGCTGGCGCACTTCTGAGTACACATAAAGCTCTATCTTCACAGGTAAAGTATTGATATACATTTTTCTATTCTGGAAACACGAGCAGTGGCCTTGGTAGGTCAAATATCTAGGTCTGTGTTATAGATGGCACAGAGCAATTGCTTTTATAAACCGATTACTGTTCTGGCTGCTTACCCTAGAGCAGAGACGTTCAATCCGAACACGCAGCTTTCTGCTAAACGACTTTTGCTCAGCCCTCCTCTTGTGATAACTTCCCAACATGGCTACAGCACTGGATGAAACTAGGCTTTGTGTCTATTTGATAACTCCTGAGCAGTGGATCTTTAAAATGTAAAGCAATACAGAAGAACTCCGTTTTGTTGCCAGTATCAGGGGGATGGTTTTATGAGGAGACATAATTTGACTTAGAATATTCCCTCTTCTTGTAACAGTGTGCTGTATTTTAATCAAGTTCCCATATATTATGCAAACGAAATGTTTTACAGACTTGTCACAGATGGCAGTTGGAAGTGACTACTGCACGATCACTCCATACCACCCTCTTCTTAAAAACCATGAGCTTGATTTGTGTGCCCATGATCCTTAAATTGAGGATCATAAGCCATAGAATTAAGAAAAACTTCAAAAGAGTTACACAGTTCTTTAAAGAATGACTAGGAGAAAATATCTTCCTATGTGGTTTCTGAAAGACAGAATTTCATGCCTCCACTAATAAGTATTATTATTATTATCTTTTACTGTATATTATGCATTGTGCTGAGAAGATGATGAAAGGAGGAGAAGATAAACATGTTTGAGAGCCATGGGGGCTATTTATTTCCTACACAGTTAAGCACTTCTCATTAGCATAATTGTAGATCAAATTATCCTATCCTAGTCGTCTTTTTTAGGTCCTCCTGGACCAATTTTGGAGCATCCCCCAAACTGCATGTTTTCTGGAATCCACTTTCTGCTTCAGGTGCCATTCACATCCCTCTGCCAGCAGCTAAAGGCCATCTGGCCTCTATTTCCTGAAAGCAGAGCCTTTCCTCTATTTTTATTTATTACTCCTGTTTCTAACTCTGGTTACCATTAACATCTCCATGGAGTTTAGCTTAGTTATTGAATGAGCTGCTCTTTGTTTTAGTGAATACAATTTGGCTGAAATAAATCTAGTTACGCTAGTTTAAGTAGAAATGGAGGTTGTTGATAGGACACAGAGAAATTTTATAGAAATCATGAACAGGAAATACTGTAATGCTAGAGCCTCATGGGAGATGAAACTGGAGATTGAGTCTGGACTAAATAGCTTTGAGAGCCTCAAAAGTCACAAAGTCCACAGACTTCACTCAAATGCTTTGACGTCACTATGCATGGGCAGCTTTTTATATAGATCCTTAATTTTGGGCACGGCCACCAACTCAGCCATTTTTTCACAATCCCAAATCCAAATTCCTTACAAGCAAGCTGGTTGTCCTGACTCACCTTTTTCCTTTATTTTCCAGATCTGTAGCCATCCTAGGGTTGATCTTTGAGTCAAGTGTTCACTTCTGGTCCAGTCAGGTGAAGTTGTATTAGGATGCATTAGGGAGAGAGTACGGAGGAGTTACATACACTTGGCGTATCAGAGGCTATGGGCAGCAACACGTAGTTTGAAAGAGGGGTATAGGTATATCCTCTAAGATAAGCTAGTCACATTTGTCTCCAGGGCCCTTTATGGAATAACTAATGTGGTTTTTCAGGAAAGGTAGAGTTTTTTGAAGAGGCTAAAGGTGGGCATGGTGGCCTTCACTAGTAATATTGAATAAGCATTTCCTAATTGGCCCAGAGTCTATTCCTGACAACAATTAGAAAATAGAAGACTTTTATATGTTGTGTGTGTGTGTGTGTGTGTGTGTGTATGTGCGCGCGTGTGCTCATGTGCATACAGTAGAAACAGGAGAGGAAGTAGTATAAACTTTTAGTACCAAGAGACCTTAGAGATCCTCTGGTCCAACCCACACATTTCACAGATGAAGAAATCCTGACTTACAAAGTTTGCGTGGCTAGCGTAAGGGCATACACCTTTTAAGTGGCAGAAAGGAGACTTAGAATCCTCATCCAATGAGCTTTATAACCCAGCTCTATTATATTTTTGTCTCCATAAAGGAAGTCGTTATCAACTGAAACAGACTCAAGTATATATCATACTTTTTTCTTTTTTTTTGATTTGTCATCACTTGGCTTCAGGTTCTAGCTCAAAAGTACCCATTCCAAGGTGGTACCTGACCACTCACGGCTTAAAGTTGGTCCTACTTTTTGTCCCCAGACTTTCTACTACATCGTTATTTTCATAGCTTTATATCACTTACCCAGATATTTAATCACCATGTTTGTTTTCTCATTTTTCTCCTCAACTAAAACAGAGTTTACACAAAGGTAAAGACTGTTTCTCTGCTTCGTGTCTATATCCTCAGCTCCTGTAATTGTGCCCAGCACATAGTAGGTACACATAAATAATCATGCCTGTGCGCATTTAACAAGTATAACTATTAAAATAATACATATTTTGAGTGAACATGCAGATTCTTTTCTGGTCATACATACTTTCTAATTATTGAGGTCATGCAAAGTTTAATATTCCTACGGTGTTAAATTTCTCTACAGGTCTTACGTATTTTTGTACGCCATGTCACAATTTCAGGCTAAAACAAAACCTAGAATTTATAGCAAAGGGAGCCAGCAACATCTGATTCAGATGTGACTTTACCTGTGTGGGTGCATTCCATATAAACTGTGATTGTGTTCGTGACAGAGAGTGACTTGGCTTGGAGATGCTGCACCTCCACTATCCTCTTTGTTTATGAATGTTCCTGTGACTCGCTGACAGTAGGAACTGTTCATTCTTATTTCTGGCTCTTGGCAGCCTACAGATGCTTCCTGTTAGTGCTCCTGGCAGGTTACTGGTGAGGCCTGTTGTTTATTGCCCTATCTATCAAGTCCTATTTATTTTTAAAATAAACTTTAAGTATACTGTAAACTCCCTTCACAAACAGATTTTTCCTCCTCTTTTATACTTGACAAGGCTCTAAAAGGAATAGTAACTCTGTCTCATAAATATTTGAACCTGAACCTTTTAGGAAAGAATTATACTTAAGGTATCCAAGAACAGAAATGGTCTCAGTCTAAAATCTCCTTTCCAACTACTCATTCTCACATCTCATTCTCTCTCTCCTCATCTTCCTCTCTCTCTCTCTCTCTCTCTCTCTCTCTCGCTCTCTCTCTCTCTCTCTCTCTCTCTCAATCTCTCTCTTTCCATGCTTTCTTCTTTTTCTTAACTGCATTGTCTCATTCCTGTTTCTATACAGCCCTCCCCTCCCACAAATCATCCTACCCAATGCCCAATTCTCTAGTGAAAACTATCATCCATATGATTCTTAAATACTTCTTACATAACGAAAATGTCCTTATCAAAAGATGAAATCACTTTCTATTTGCAAGGTCATCAAGCCTAAACATTTCACATCTCTTTTTTGGTACTCCATTATGTAAACCTGCTATTCATTTTATCAGTAAACTCTAGTATTTTCCAGCCCAAAGCCAATGAGAAAGTACATGACATGGTACAACATAAAAGAAGTTAGAATTTAGAGTTATACTGACTTGGCGTCAATTCAAACACTACTACTTATTAGCTTACGGCCTTGAGGAATTCTCCTAACTTCCCTCACTGTATTTCCTCATTGGGAAGGTGAAGACTAATAATACCTACTTGGGTAAACATCCCTGGTATTCTCTAAATATCTCCATCTCTTATCCTTCTGAGCTCATGATAGTGTTATTCTGCACCAGTGCTTTTTAACTTAGTCATGGTTATGAGATTTCTTTGGCTAATGAAACATGAGTGGAAGTAATGTGCTTCACCCACGGACATAGGCTTTTAGAGGCAGCATGTGATTTGCCATTACCCCTTCTCTCAATGAAGCAATTATGGAAGCATGTATTGGGAAGGAGATGTCATCATCCTAGGATCTTAGCTGTCTACAATAAGTAGAGCCTTCTACTGATCCACTATAACTATGTAGCATGAGATATCAGTGTTTGTTACTGCAGCAAAACTTAACCTATCCTGACTGATACATTTACTTTACAAGGTTGTTTGGTGAGTAACAATATGAATAAAGTAGCAACATAATATGAAATCAGTAATTGATAGCTGCCATCATTAGGAGCATTTTTATCATTATGGGTACCACTGTTATCTTGTTAGGTTTATGTGTTCTTTCTATTCCATATTACATTTTTCCCCACTATCTTATTGTGCTTTAAGTATGTATTTACCTTTCTGGTCCTTTAGTAAAGTATAAGATCTTTAAAGAGGATGAGGTATTTCATGAGTCCTCATTCAGGCATACCCTACTTGGTGTGGTACTTGTTTCAAGGAAACTTTACTACTGTAGCATGAAAACAGATATAGACAATACATAAACAATGGGTGTATTTGTGTTCTAATAAAACTTAATTTACCAAAACAAGAGGCAGACCATAGTTTGCGGATCCCTGATTTAGATTCTAATCTTTTTTTCCTTCCTCCTCCTTTTACATCTTTCAGTTCTAGTTTGTCTTTTTTTCTTCTTGGTGTAACTGTGTTCTCTATGGCTGCAGGCATATTTTTTCCTCATGACAGATGGAAATGGTCACCAGTAACCCCAAGCCTATGCTCTAATGGAAGTAAATCCCTTTCTCCCTAGTGTTCTTTTTGTATAATATGCCCACCTTTGAAACAATCTCTGTTGACACGGAAATTCCTGAGTCATGTGACTACCCCTGCGACCAGAGAATGGTGAGACACTATGACTGATGAGCCTTTAGAACCATTAGGTGTGAGGATAGGAGAAAGAGGGATGCTTGGTAGATATAACAGAATGCACATTATAAGCCTCACTTTGCAGAAAAGCAGGGAAGAACCTAGTTCAAAGGGCCACTGCCAGAAATTCTTCATTGTGTAGTAGATGTGATACTTTGTAGCCAGTCTCCCTGGTCATTCCTCAAAGACCCTTTGTGGGGTCTGGAAATAAAAGCATTGGCTAAGATGGGTTGTAAATGAGAAGCAAGAAAGACCCAAGTTTCTGTCCTAAGCACTTGAGTGAATAGAGTCAGCCTGTATTTAGATGGTTAAAAATCATTTCCAAAATTGTAGGGGAAGCTGCAACATGGATAATCCTCAATTGGCTTGTAAGTGTTTTTCTAATAATCTCAGAAAATTCACAAAACTTTACAAAAGGTAATAAACAAAGCAATATGATGGTATATGAGTCAGGACATTCTGGAAGTTATCCAAATTCCTCTCCGCAATATGGAGAACACCTGCAAATTCCTAATATGAAATGTCATAAAAGGAAAAAAAAAAGTTATTCTTGTTATTCCTGGCCATATAATGCCTAAAGGGCATTACTGACTACCATGGATATGGGTTGGGCACTCGAAAAATGAGTCAGTCTGACTCTATTTTTATTTGACTCAGAAAATTTAATGAAATTATACAAATCCCTGAAATCTAATATTTTTATGTGATAAGATTGTGTAAGAGGAGGAGGTGGAAGTGAAGTTTGGAAAATATGGTGACAGATGGCAAGTGGGCTCAGGCACATAGCGTTCCTATATATAGGGGAGGGGACGATCTGGTTAATCAAGGGGAGGGGGACGTTTTTAAATTTAGATTGAAGTATTTGATATATTCAGCAACATCATTTACTGAAGCAGCCTAGCTGGATAGAACTTTATTTTTTTTTCTTTTTTTGGGGGGGTGGGTTGTATGATGTATGTTTTCAACAGTTTTACATATTCTTTCATGATGTCTACATTTAAAAATCAAACAGTATCTATAGGCTTTGAGCATGTCTTTTGAGAGAGGGTTGAGAATATCTATTTCTAGAGAGAGTTCCTTCTAAGGAAATTTAATGACATTTAAAAATTAGGGTCATCACAGCTATTTTGGCAGCACTGGAAAATTAAAGTGAATATTCACAGTGAAGATGACTATAATTTAGTATTAGGTTGGTGCAAAAGTAATTGAGGTTTAAAAGGTTAAAAATAATTGCAAAAACTGCAATTACTTTTGCACCAACCTAATAGAATGAGCTATGCGGCTGGCAATTAGGACACCTGAGATTGAGGCCCAGTTCTAATATATGGTCAGATGGAAGGTGTTACCTTGCATAAGTCACTTCAGCTCTTTAATCTTAATCTTATTTTAAAAATGAGAGTTCTGAATAAATAATCTTTGGGATATTTTTAGTTTTATATTTCGATTGTTGTAAGCTGTCTCTTAATGCTCTGCTAATTGGGATACTTTTTGTTGCAAGTAACAGAAAGCCCACCTCCAGCTGCCTCAGCCTATATCAGGGAAAGTCTTGTGTTGAATGGACTTCAGGATTGGTTTGATTCAGCAAAGGACATTTCCCCACTTGTTCACTCTGCTTTCCATGGTACCAGTGTCGAGGTAAAGATGTCATTCCTTCACGGTCTCCAAATGTCTGTTAATGACTCTAGTCAAGGACCTGGTTTCTTGTTCAGGTCTGGATGAAAAGAGAAAATCATTTCTTGAAGCTATTTTTGACAAATAAGGAAATGTCTTTCCCAGAGACCTTTGCAAACCTGTCCTTGGATATCATTGGCACAAATTGGCTTTTGTGCTCATCTCTGATCAAGGCCAGGCCTATCGTGAGCCACCGGAGAGACTCCTACATCCAGCAATTAGCTCAACAAAGGGAGATGTGGCTAAAATACTAAAAATCTAGAAGGGGGGCACGTATGGGCGGCACCCATGAAGTCTGCTAATCATTGCTTTGAACATTGTTTCATATAATCTATGCAGTTCAATTAATGAAATAGAGGTTTTATATGGTAGCTATTATCACATCAAGCACATAGTAAGCATTCAATAAAGATGTATACATTAGGCTAACCTTAAATCTGTTAAACACAGAGAAGGTTCCTCCTCATTGGCAACTAATTAACAAGAAACCACAGGTAGTCCTGGGGTTGCCATAGTGACCAGAGGCCTGTAGTAATTTTTTGTTTTTGTGCAGTGGTTTTCAAACTTGGCTGCAAATTGAAACCACCTAGGGAGCTTTGAATAACACTGTTGCCTGAGTCCCACCTCCAGAGATCCTGATTTGATTGATCTGGGGTGAGGGCCTTTAGAGTTTTAAAACTCCCCAGGTTATTGTAATTCACAGCCAAGATGGAGGAGCTCTGGTTAGGGACTCTTTAAGTATGGGCATGCTCAAATGCATTCTCCCACCTCCTTCAGTCATGTCCAAGGTTTCCACTGAACTCCTTTTCATAATTCTCTTCTCCTCTACTCTAAGCTAGTAACTGCGAGTTTCTCCTCTCTAAACTGGGACTCCCAGAGATTCCACATGTTCTCCATTCTCATAAAAAAAAAAAAAAAAAAAAAAAAAAACACCAAAAAAAAAAGACCTGAATGTGAGGGTGGAAATCAAGAGTGGGGAAGGCCTACTGTCAATATGGTGTGTTAGGAGAAAGGGACAAAAGTGTAGGTGAAAGAAAACAAGAAGCAATGCAAAAGTCTTTCTCTCTGGCGCGGGGGTGTGGTTGGAGATGCACGTTTAGGCATTCTCAGACTCAGATTCCCACACAGACACCCATACACATACAGACACATCATCTGAAATGCTTCCCAGCCTCCTCCTCCCTGCTCAGCCCACTGCCAACCGCTTGCTCAGAATACTGCTGCAAATTCATAAAAAACCTAAAACTGAATAAATGAGAAGTGACTATTTCTGGTTTATTCATTCACTCACACATTCATTTATCTATCTATTCTATCAATATTAATTAAGCACCTACTATGGGCCAGGTACATTGACAGATGGTCAATGAACAGCAATGAATAAAACAGGAGCTTATAGGATGTACAAAGTCCCTGAATCTGGAAAGTATTTGAAGTGTGTAAGATAAGGCGATGATTATCTTGTTCCCCAGTTCTAGAGTTCTAGTCTATGTACCCTGTTTACTGCATGAATACTTGCTGAATGGATGAATACCTGAATGCATTACTGAAGGCAGACCAGACTGACTAGCGTGTGGTAAGTGTGGGAGTGTGTAGGGAAGAGTAGGTAAATATGGGCAGACAGTTATGCTGGGCCTTGTGGTCTATGGCTTTAAAAAATAATTCAGACATTTTATTCTGTGCATTGAAAAACCATTGCATGTTTTCCAACAGGGAATGATAAGATCAGGGAAAGTATCTCTGAGACCAGAGAGATAAAAAGGACTCATTGGGTCAGAGGATAGGATGGAAGAATGTTCCAGAAAGAGGGAACCAGATGTGAGAAAGCTTGTAGTCAAACAGGGCATGTTTGAAGAATGGAAAGGCTTTACTTGGAGGTAAGGAGATGAAAGATAGTCTAGTGGAGAGACAGGTAAACTGACGAACATGGCACAGAGCGGTAGATGCGGAATCTCACAGGAGTGTAGAGGAGTGATGTCTACCCTAGACTTGGGAAGCCAAGAAAACCTCCACGGAAAATGATGCACCAGAACCCACTCTAGAAAAGTGGGAGTGGGTTAATTTAGGAGAAAGAAGGGGCGGAAGAAAGGTAAGAAAATAGAAAGGGAAGCAAAGATGTGGCAAATAGAAAAAGTTAAATATACAAAAGCTAGAGAACTAAGAAAGCATCTTAAAATTTAGAGCAAATCTTGGTTATAGCATAGAAATCAAGTTTAATTTTAAAAGTTTATAGGGACCTACAACATGCCAGTCATGCTGATATGCACCCTAACAATAGTCCTTTGAATTAGGTATCAGGGAGGTGGCTGGTGAAGTTACTTGCATACAATCCAACAGTTAGTAAGTGGTGTTGCTGAAGTAAGGACTCAAGCTGTCTGACTCCAGAGTCCATTCTCTTAGCTGTTCTATTATTTTACTGCCTCACTGACCAAGTTAAAAAATAAGGAAATAAAAGGAGGGAGGCCATGGAGATATGGATTAAAATATATACGTAGTATATCTTCCTATATATTTTCTGTTTCTGGAAATCATCTCTTTCCTATAATTAAAATTCAAAGAAAACGAAAGAGTAAAGATAATCGACCATATTAACGATAAGACAAAAGCCAGAAGAGAAATTTACTTGAAGGCAAATCAGATACAAACTTAGGGTGTCAAGAAAAGTTAATAGGACTAAAGCCCATACAGGAAAGGGGATTTGTTTTTCTGTTGTATCGTGTAGGACCTGGTATCATGCATAATCCTACAGAAGAAGATAAACATTCCTGTTGTTAATTTGCTGACTTGCATAGCAGGAAATTTGCTGTCATAAAAGTAAGATTAACCACAATTTACAAGCAACAAATAGATGTGGAATATTTAGAGAAAAGAAAGTACTTTAGATTGGTTAAATAGGTTAAGGTCACCATTAGAGGAATAGTTACTGACATTGGAATGTGTGATATTTTCATTTAAAAAAAAGAAAAATCATAAAATATATTATACATTAAATACAAGTTTTAAAAAAAGCAAGAAAACCAAATAGGAGTGTTTGTGAAAGTGTTAGGGGTATGTATACTTTAATGTGAGTACTGGTAACTTTTCTGTGGCAGATTATTGAGGACAGATTATTAATTTTTTTTTCTATTTATATCTTGCATTTTCTACCTTTTAAAATATGTATATATTACTTTAAAATTTAAAATAATTATAAAACTATCAAAGTACTTTAGTTTTAAAAGTACATTTGAAAACATAACTAGCTTTAGTCAATACTGTGATAATGTCTTTCCTGTTTGTTCCCTTTTTCTCATTATTGCCCTAATGTTTTTAAGAAACCACACCTCTGTCACTCCATGCACCTCTTTTAGGGGAAGCTAATTTCTGTCATGATTTAGACATGCTCTGAGTGTCATTGTCATGCGGGACAGCCTGCAGGGTCTCAGCTCCAGCTCTCCGCATAAGAACGCAGGATATGGTGAGGCCGAAAGGGAACACCCACGGAGCCATAGATAGGGGAGTCATACCACTATATGCTCGCTGGCCACTGGGTTGGAGACACAGGAAGCAGGAGCCACACTGTTCGCAACCCTCACTGTGCCGCTTGCAGGCTCAGCCGCCATCTTCTTGCTGGCCCCCACTTTTTTTCCTGCTAGCGTAGCCACAGCAGTTATATTAGTGGCCAATGGCTCACTGGTTACAGCTGACGGCCAACTAGCCACAGCTGATGGCCATCCAATCACAGTTGATGGCCATTTACTACCCGAGTGAGTGCCTTTCCACTTGAGGGCAAGAGCCTGGAAACTGCACTCTTGGCTCTGTCCCCACACTTGGTCAGAGGAAAAGATCACATTATTTGGCTAAGAACTGTACCATATTGTGGGGACAGAGGCAGGAGTGCAGTTTCCAGGCTCTCGACCTCACGTGGAAAGGTGCTGGCTCAGGTAGTAAATGGCCATCAACTGTGATTGGATGGCCATCAGCTGTGGCTAGTTGGCCGTCAGCTGTAACCAGTGAGCCACTGGCCACTGATATAACTGCAGTGGCTACGCTAGCGGAAAATGGGGGCTAGCAAGAAGATGGTGGCTGAGCTAGCAAGCAGCGGAGGGTGGCGAAGTGTGGATTGCTGATTCTGTGGCTCCTGCTTCCTGTGTCTCCAACCCAGCCGCCAGTGAGACTATAGTGGTATGACTCCCCTATCTATGGCTCTGTGGGTGTTCCTTTTTGGCCTCACCATATCCTGCATTCTTATGTGGGGAGTGGGACCAGAGGACCCACAGGCCGCCCCGTGTGACACCAAGGTAACTGGCTCAAGCTGTGACCCAAGTCAAACTAAGGAGACATGAGAAGTGGTTTGCTGGAGGAAGCTAGGAAAGTATCTTTTCTTATCTGAGAGACCTTCCCCAAACAATCCCTTCTTTTGCCATCATATAGATGAGGAAGCGCTTAGTCCAGACGGCTGTTGGCAGCCCTGTTTCATCCTTCATGGGGAGCCTGCCTTAGAATGGATACCTTCAAAGGCAAAGAAAGAGTTGGGAATGAGCTAGGACTTAATGGCTTAGTGGAGATGCCGAATCAAACCCACTTGGAAGTGACCCCACCTGTGGACTGTCAACCTATAAAAACCATTCATCCTTTATCATTTGCTACAGTTTGAATTGTTTAGAAAAACAATTCACTTGGTTAACAATTAACTTGGTTAATTGTAACCAAGTGCAATTTACCTCATTTTTATTTTATCCTTATTATAGAACGACTAAGAGGTAATTCAAGATTTTTCTTCTAGCTTATTAAAAAAATTATTTAATGTCACAGGTTTTATTTTCCTTGATCTAGCTGGTGTATTCTAAATGGTGCTCTTCAATGCAGTATCCATTAATCATATGTGGCTATTTGAATTTTTAAATTAGTTAAAATTAAATAAAATAATTAATTTCTTCAGTTGCACTAATCATATTTCAAATGTTTTATAGCCATATGTGGATAGTGGCTACAGTCTTGGCCAGCAGATATAGAACATTTCCAGCACCACAGAAAGTAGTACATAGTACTGTGAGAGAGAAGCAGAGAGAGAGGGAGGAAGGGAAGGATGGAAGAGGGAGAGGGTGAGAAGAAAGAGAAAAACATTAAATGAGGAGATATATTCAGTGGGGAGAAGTCTCTTCTAGGTTCAATATAATAGAATTCTATGTGTTTTCATTTGATTTTTAACATTTGTAAAGTACTTTTTATTCTTTAATGTTTAGCTGTGACTTCTATCATCAGATCATTTTTGGATATCAAACACTGAGAACCAGGGCTAACAATTCAGGACCGTTTCATTTTTTTCTTCTAGGAAAAAAATCCAACACAAATTTAGTAGCAGGTAGGTATGGGTTTAAACAAATATCTATGCCAATTTCCTTTATTTACTGTCATAGCAATAGAGTAACACAGAACAAGACAGTCACCTTAAATACATGTCACCACTTCACACATGCATGCTATTGGCTGTTAAAATAATTAGCAAAGTCTATTGGGGGGTGTACAAAAGCCACTATTTCTGGAAAAAAACAATTCATTGTGCATGCCTTGTTGATAGTGAACCTATTTTGAATCATTAATTACTAATTTATTCATGCAAACATTTGAGTGCCTACTATAATATAGCAGATACAGCAGTGAATAACATGCTGGTTCTCCTTGCTCTTATGGCGATTCTAGAAAGGAGATAAAGCATATATCAAACAGATAATTCCAGAAGTAGTGAATTACAATGGTAGTTAAGGTTTTACAGATGATATCTTGGGAGCTGTAAGAGTATAAACCGCGGTGACTTGATATGGTTTGGAGCATTAGCGAAGGCTACTAGGGAAAAGTTCCTCTGTCCCATTCAAGGACCCGAGAAGAGTGTAGTAGAAACCAAGAGTGGCAATGTTTGTAAGAGATGAGGCTAAAAAATAAGTAGGGCCACAGCTCATGCAAAGCACTGTCAACCACAGTCATGAATTTGGTCTTAATTTTAAGGTCAATAGGAAACCTTTGAAAGGTTTTTAAATAACAGTAGTGGCATGATCAACACAGCATCTCAAACACATTCTTTCTGGCTGCAGAGTGAAGAAGAGTTAAGTGGGAAGCATACATTTGAAGGCAAGTGGAGTAGTTAGGAAAGTATTTTTCTAATTCAGGTGAATGATGGTAACCTAGGCATTGGTGTTTGAATGGAGAGGGACAGAATAGAGATTTAAGGCATGTATAGGAAGTCAAATTAATAGGAAGTGACTGATTGGATGTGGGAGTTCATGGAAAGGGGATGGCAAAGAGAGGATTCGTTTCTGGCTTGAACCACCAAGTGGGTGAAGGACCAGATCTTAGAGTGACTTTGGGGGACAGTGATTGTGAGTCCAGTTATGGACCTGACAGTTTTACTAACCAAAGAAATCGTGTTATTGCCTTTAGAATAATCAAAGCAGTCATTTTCTTGACCTTCATGTGCTTATGATATGTATTTATATTCTTGTAATAAAGAGACCACGTAGTGTCTAACATGGCAATTTATTTATCACTTTGATTAGAGAGAAGGAGGTGAAGCTGTTGTGGTTTCAACTTTCTTTTCTAAAGGAGAATAAAGAGATGAGAAGTGGATGAAGACAACGAATGGCCTTATACTTTTTTATTTTCTTCTGCCTAGGAGACAGACGAGATAAGCAATGAAGAATTATAATTGATAAAGTAATTGTAGAGATAGGCTGCTAGAGGTGAAAAATGAGATTGCTACATGAAGGTTATCTTTTCTTTCAGCCTAAGGGAAACCTTGTCTTCCATTTCCCTTTTCTTACAGTTTATTGAAAATTCTGCCTTATATATCCAGATACAAATTACAGCATTGAGTATCACCAGCTTTATAAAAGAGGATTTGGCTTCTGCTCATTTTCTGTTGCTATTAATGATTTTTATTCTCTCTTGAGCAGCAGTTTAGTTTTTCTGTTTGCTTTTGTTATGTTTTTTACCTTGTGGATTCTGTGTATTTTAAAGAAATGATTGTTTCCTTCTCCACGTATACTGCTAGGAAGCTTAAAGTCAAAATAGTGCTTCCTCTGTATCACTTGAGGGTTTGCATTTCATGTTCAAGCTTCACGTCAGGCACGTCTTACTTACTTTGCTTGCTTGGCATTTTAGCTTCATCACATAAAAATGTATTGTTTCTTGATGGTTTGTTTGCCTAGAATTCAGTTGCTTAGAGCTTAGGTTCTGGGAATCAAACATGAGTCTGATTTATAGTTCTTTAACCTTACTAGAGATGTCACATTAGTTCAGTCTGTTAATGTCTCTGAAGTTTGGGTTTTCATCCAGAAAATTGAGATCGCTGTAATACAGCCCTTTTAGCACTTGAGTGAGTATTAAATGAGACACTGTGTGTAATGGTTCAGCCAGGGCTTGGCACACAGAAAGATTCCTCCCAAAGTAGGTGTTAATACATCATCATCATTATCATCATCATGATATGATCATCAATTATCATCAATATTATATGTTATTGTTGTAACTCCCATTCTCTGGGAGTTATATTCATCTGCTTTCTCTTCATCATCCTTTTCCTCTTCTTAGCTTAAATACAAGTATATTTTGATACACTATAGGGTACAGAATAGAGAAGCAAGTAAGGCAAGTACATACACTTTATTTAGGTCCCAAAGTAAGGCTGACAATCCAATGATGTTGCTGGTAGTGTATCTGGTAGGGAGAAAATACTATCTTGTTTCCCCGAAAATAATACCAGGTCTTATATTAATTTTTGCTCCAAAAGACAGATTCGGACATATTTTCAGGGAATGTCTTATTTTTTCACGTACAACAATCTACATTTATTCAACAATCATGTCATCTTCTTCTGGAAAATCGTCATAACGTACTAAATGTGTCCATTCATCTGGCAGTCTTAACTGGGGGTTATTTTCGGGGTAGGTCTTATTTTCAGTGAAACACAGTAGGTAGGACCCTATGGCAGATGGGAAAATTTCAGGTGAGTTATAGAAAAAAAGTGATATAAATGATATGCAGTTATCTATGGGGAAAAATAGGGTAACGTTGTTCTTTACTCTAGTAAGTAGAGTTATTACTCTAGTAAGGAGATAAAGCAGATATCAAACAGATAATTCCAGAAGCAGTTAATTACAATGGTAGTTAAGGTTATACAGATGATGTCTTGGGAGCAAAGGTCTATTGCCTTCTCATAATCAGGGATTTAAAATAGACATTGTCAATCAAATGATAGGTAGCCCCAGTTACTACAGAAAAAGAAAAACTGTGATTCAATGCTACAGAAGGCATGTAGATCAGAGACAAGGTGCCATGACAATGGTCCTTTTATCCATGCCTCCATTTACATTAGTCAATTGAAACGGAACAAGAAAAAAACACCAGTGTTGTGAAATCACAACCAAAATGTGTTATTTCAAGAAATACTTAGAACTGATTTAAATGGTGTACATCTAAGCCACTTTAATCTGCATTGGACTGAAAGTTGGCATGTTTCTTAGTCCAGATGTAATTTATTTAAATTCTTTGGTTGTTTTTCAATTTAGAAATATGCATAGACATAAAATCTTGCATGTCTCAATCTTTTTCTACACATTTGTCAATTAAAATTAGCCAAATTATTATGTGGATTGTTCTTAAACTAAACTAAAAATGGCTTTTATTTCTAATGCCAAGAAATGAAAAGTGTGATAATGAGAGGAATGAGGGATTTGGGCCTACATGCAGGATTCAGGCCTCAGTGGATTCCCCAAGTAACTTAATAATGTAAAGAAGACGTGAGTTTTGGGGGCTTTTTTTTTTTTTAAGACTTTCATAATTATTTAGAGAGACACAGAGAAGTGTCATACACCATAGGATATAATTTCCCACAAAGAAATCCCCACTGGAAATTTCTATCCTCGGTCCTTTTCTTTCTGTTACTCTAATGTGTTTCTCTCTACCTCTGCCTATCTGCCCACCCCTTCACCATTTCTTTCTTCCTTCCAGGTTTCCACCCTATTACATATTCTATCCCCCATTCCTCCCTCCCCTTGCCTTTTATTACCCAGGGCAATTGGCTGAATATGCTTCATTATTTAAGTCTGATGAGTATTTCAGGTTTCACCCCCTATTATTTTCACTGGGTCTTTCTTATGAATAGATATGGTTTTTTCCATAGGGAATTCTGGTGAATAGGACTGTTTTTTTCTTTTTTGCATATACAAAGGTGCATATACATAGATACTGTATTTGAAATGTGTATCTTTAGGGATTTGGCCTGGATCATGATTTGAACACCCAACCCAACTCCTTAGGGTATCACAAATTCAAGAAACTGGATGGGCTAAAGTGATGGTGCTCTGGTCCTTTCCTTGCTGAAATACTGTGATTGTATAGCAAAATGGCTGAGCAGAACATGACCATGACCACATAAGTGATCAGGTTATAACCCCTGGCTTATCGGAACACTAAGGGATTCCAGTTGCAATAATCAATGCTTTAAATTTATCACTACTCTGATCAAAAAGCTCCAATGGATTTCTATGGCAGAGGACTCTGTGAAAGTAGGGACTTTGTCTGATGTATGTATTGCTGTCTCCTCAGGGCTAAGAACATAGTATGGAGCATAAAATGGATTTAATATATGAATAGTACAGGTTAAAATCTTCATCAGTCAGGGTAGACTAGGTTATGCTGCAATAACAAGTAACCCCCAAGTCTCAGTTGCTTAAAAAATATACAATTTCTTATTCATTATGTGCATTTATTATGGGTTGGTAGGGGAAGCGGGGGCCTCTGCTCTTTGCAGCCATTCAAGGATCCAGGCTGATAGTGCAACTAGTCCCTGTTCCAGAGGCTAAAAAAGATATAGAGGTGTCACTTCAACAGTTAAGTGCTCCAGGCTTAAAGCAATGCCATTAGAGTTCTGCTGACACCTCAATGGCCAGGACTTTCTGGCCCACCCAACCACAAAGTGGTCAGGAGGTACAATCCTATAGATGCCGAAGATAAAAGGCCCAAACTTCTTTGAAAGGTGTGAGAGTAGTTGCACTTTCAGTGGGGAGAATTGACTAAATTGCCTTAATGTCAATATCTGTTGGTGCTTATATTATTAAGACAAATGATCATTGGCTATAACACAATGGACTATAAGGTATTTGATAGAAAAAAAGGGGAATACTGTTGCTATTCTTGTTCCATCACATACATATACAGAAAGTTACTTAAAACTGAAAAGGCAAGTCTTTCTTCCATTTCTTTTTTTTTTTTTTTTTAATTTTCAACAATTCCTATCTGAGTGCCTTGAACATAATCAATAGTACATGTTTCCATATCATTAGATTGAGTTGAATTTTAGATAAGCAACTACGTTGAGCCTTAATTGAATCCCTAGAAATGAAGAGCATGATGGTTACAGTTTTTCAAAATGGTAATTTTTATTAGCAAATGTGAACTTCCTTTCAATTTTAATGCATTAGCGTAGTAAAAACAAAACCAAAAAACAATCATGGGACAAAAAACTACGTTCCACAGCATTGTTTTTCAAATGCCTGGAATGTATTCAGTCTATGCCATTTAAATGAGTGAATCATAATTGTTTGACTGTCTTAATGTTAAAAAAAAAATGTAATGGATAATTTTTCCCCATGAATTGTTTTATCTCTGTATTTAAGAGATGGGCTCTTGAGCCAGATCATTGGAGTTTGAAATCTGCACTATTACTAGACATGTTACCTTGAACAATTTCTTATCTCCCTGACCCCCCTCAGATTCTCCATTCATGAAACAATAATAATGCTTATCTGGGGTTAATCAACAGGATTAATAATGAGGTTAGTAAAAAGGATTGTGTTATACCTTACAAGCAACAACATATAGAGTAGTGCTAGCACATGATGAAGGTTTAATAAACATTAGCTGCTGCTACTGCTGTTCTGATTTTTGTGTTGACATTGCATAGTCTGTGTAATTACTCTGTATTTACAGAGGATGCCAAAAATGTACAGACATTTTAAGAAAGAAAAAAAAAACTATTAAAATTGTAATAATATATACTGATAACAAAAGATGACTGCAAGTCATGTGTAGACATTTTTTGGCAACCCCAATATTTATCAATACAATAATAATGAACCACAGAAAAGAAACATGCAATACCAACTACAACTTTGGTGTTTCTGACGTACGTTTAACTGGAAGATTAATAATTACTGTTATCTTGAAATTTGTGTATTGGTAAGGTTTAATAAAGTTGTTATATCACAAACAGCTATTATGTGTGCATTGTGCACTGTGAAAGACCATTGGGAAAGATTGATGAGTCTGAAGGGTACCTCACTCTCATTCTGTGTAACGTAAGGAAAGAGAATGGCTTCCCAAGATACACTGCAGCATGGAACCTTCTTTATAATGCCTATGAAAGGCAAGAGAGTATTCTGAGCATTTCAAAAGGTTTTCAAGGAAGGACAATTAGAAGAACTACCTTGATTTTGAAAACAACATGAAAGAATAGACAGTATGCTCTACAAGAGTGGAAATCACATTGATCTGGTTCTCTGCCTTGTTCCCATGTATCTAACCCATAGTAGGTGCTTTATAAGTGATTTATGAAATGACTGAATGAGTATTTCTGAGAATCATTGCTAGTATAATCTATAATTGAAAACTAGGTCACCTTACATGCATCATTGATGTTTAGGTACAATCATACCATATTTCTGAAGAAGAAAGTATTTGAACCATAGTACCAGAAATAAAATATTGAACTTCTGAGTGTTTCCTCTCGCCATCCCAGCATGCTATGTGAGGGAGAGGGAAATAAAAAAAAAAATGCCTTGAGCATTTTTTTTGTCAAAATGACACATTTCTATTTATTAAACATATTTAAAAAAACTCAGAAGATTTTTATTGGACTTCTGTATGTAAATGTTATATTGTATTTCAGATATACCATATATTCATAGTGAACTGACAAAACTATCGACAGACTTAAATTTATATAAACCTAACAATATTTTTGGTTAACTTATTGGTTATAAGAACATTAAGAGGTAAGAAGTGGCTTATATGTCACTTTCCCATTTACTATTAGAACTCTAACACCCATTAACACTATCAATATTTTATAGAATGTTTCTTTTTCTTTTGTTTCTCCTTCCTTCTTTACTCTTGTGGCAAATGAGTGCTACCAGTAAAACCTCTAACATAACATACCAGGCAATATAGTGTTACAGTGCTGCTTGAGTTGTGGAAGAGTTAGTGGGCAGGTATTACAATTCACTGTAGCTGTAATAGAGGGTAATGTCACTTTAAGACATGTGATACTTTACAGAGGAGGGATGTATTGAAACAGACTACTGCTACTTACAGCACCGTGTAGCAGCCCAGCTCCTGCATTTTGCTGCCTTACTCTGCCCTGAAAGCACTGAAGTGGGGATGGTCCGTCATTAACTCTGAACTGATTTTCATCAGGAAACTACACATTATCTCATCATCACTTCAAAGGTCTCGTCAGGCAGAGGTGACGCCAGGAGATGATTTAAAGGTGAAAATGACAAGGTTTCCACCCCTCAAACCTTGGCTTCTTTTCTGACAATACAGTCTGAATGAACCCGATGTCTCCTTTATTGTGGAAATAGCATTGGAAGAGAAAAACATATTTTTTTAAATCCTGATAAAGAAGATTATTGGGAAGCTCTTTTTAAAAAAATCTCGAATTGTGGCACAGATGGATTTTAGAAAGTGTTAGAGCTTTCCAATGAACACTAATAGAGTACTCTGCTCTTGGCTGGATTTTTCAGGTAAGAAGCCTCTTTTAAGGACTTAAGATTCAGAAAGCCGATTTGTAACCTAGAGAACTATGTAAGGCTGGATGTATTATATAGGGGAAAAGACCTATTAACATAGAGACAACCTCTTGGTAGCAGAGTGAGTAATGAGAACGATATGCAGGAACCTTGGAAGTAGTGCTGAGAATTAAAGAAAGTAAATGAAAAAAAAGAAAAAGAAGGAAAATGCTGCAAAGGTCAAGTCACAGTAATCTTTTTTTGAATGCTAAGATCAATGTGGGTAAAGAAATAAGCCAGAGAAAGCAGACATTGAAAAACTGTTAAGTTTTGATTGTGGTAGGCTTTTTTCAAGTTTAGATAAATTCCTAGTGCATTTTAACTAGAATTCACAAGCAGTCAATGCATGCCACAGTCACCTCTGTTTTGTCTTTCTGTAATTTTCACGGTATTTTGAAAAGGCCCCGAAATACATTCATTTCAGGAATCACAGAAGGGGCATTGCTACTTATCTCTACTGAACAGAATGTATATCTATGTTACCCTGATAATTCTGAAGACAATGAGGCTAGATCTGCTGTATAGAAAGTAAACAGTGAGCAGTGAAACTAATAATAAAGTGAATGGTCCATCTGAATCACAGACTGGGGCATGAAAGGTACCATGCTGTTGAAAATAATGTTTTCCTACTTTGCACTTAATGAAGGTTGTCACCGTTTGTCTATTATAGTCCTAAAACCTTTCTTGAAGACTATAGTTCTTTCCTAAAATCCATAAATTATCTCGTAGTATGTCTGCGTGCGCACACACACACACACACACACACACACAATGTATATTTTTTTTGCTTTCTGAACATCACAGTTTTTGAAAGTACCAATTTCCATGACTAGAGAAGTCACACCGGGAGGTCACCAGCAGGTATTAAATGTATAGTTGAAATACTTAAAGTGTATGATTTGACAGTGAAAACACTTAAAAAGAAATAATTTTGGTTCAAAGCTCTCTCTATTCAAAAGGTAAGCATATACTTAACCAGGTTCTTGTACTGAAAATGCCTCCCTATCCCTGGCTGAGTAAGGGTGTTGTCTCAAGTTTGATTAATTTGGCAATATGAAATGCAGCATAGGTGTTGTTTGAGGAACTGGACAGTATGTAGCGCAGCTGAGTGTCTGTGGCGCCTAAGCTCCTTACAGGTGCAGATAAGACTGCCAAAGTTTCAGCGCCTGTGAAAAGGTGTATGCTCATCCATAAATACATAGACCACCACCTGTATATGCATATTCACCAACACTGTAAAACAAATGCCACAATGGGATCTTATGAGGCAAAGCAATATTGTAAATTACAGCTTACTCTACAACAGAAGCATAGATCTTGCATCTGAAACTCACTCTGGCTGAAGACAATACCTTCTGATTTTAAGGCCAGCCAAAAAGACTGGTTCTATCAGAAGATTACAACATGCCTCTGAGAAATGATTACTTAGTTTAGAAGACAGCAGAGTGATTAAAAATTCATGACTGTAGAATTAAAAAAAGAAAAAGAATCCACTCTTTCAGGCTTATGTCAGACTTGCAATGAAGTTAAAATGAACAGGAGTATGCAGCTTTTCAATGCCTGGAATAACTATAATTTAAAGATCATTGTGTAAAATGGGATGTTTAGTTAGGATACTATGTAACTTTAATTTGTTTTGGCAATCCTTGGAATTTGGGTTTGCAGAATTTCAAAAATGAATTTGTGATCGCCTGAATAGTGAGATCCCACATCATGTCATGACCTCTGCTGGGTCATTTTTTTCTAGTAGCAAAGGGACATGACGTCTGAGACCTCCCTTCCCCCTCTTCTCTCATCAGTAGAATTGACAGCTGGGGGCTTGCAGCTGGGGCTAATCTTTCCTGTCTAATGTTCTCTTTAGAGAATGGCTATGGTCTCTGCGATGTCCTGGGTCCTGTACTTGTGGATAAGTGCTTGTGCAATGCTGCTCTGCCATGGATCTCTTCAGCACACTTTTCAGCAACACCACCTGCACAGACCAGGTAAGCCAGGTGCTGACTCCACTGCAGCCTCCAGTCTCACGGCTGTCTCCTTAACAGATGGTTGAAGGCAAGTGACAGAAAGTGCTTTAGTGTGGGCAGTTCTGAATTCCAAGACTTACTGTTGGCAGGATGCTTTGGGGGCTGGGGGTTACTAACATGATTTGGCGGTATTTCTATTAACTGCTCAGAAAAGAGGGTTTTCTAAAAGAGTCCTCCCACACCCTTCCACATTTAAAAAATAGAAATCTTTTGCTTTTGAATACTTTGGCCCAAAGTGAAGTATTCTGTAAAAGGTGGGATAATTGTCAAGACTTGAGGATGTTTGGTGGATGCAAAATATGATCTTTGCAACTGATTAAATACTGTGTGCATATTCTTGGGATGCATTTTAATCTAGCACTGATACTATAATCTCTGTGTGTATGTGGCTAAGGATTCTGTGGGAATGTTCGTGCCCAAACTGACTTTGGAAGTAGTTTGTCAACGACAAAGAAATTAAAAAGTAACTTACTATTTCTTGTCTGGTTTAATTTGTCTCCTTTCCTTTCTCCCTTTCTTCACTTTCTGTTCCTCCAGTATGCTCCGTGGGTTTTTGTTTTTTTTTTCTCTCTCTCCACAGTTTCAGGGACAAGTTCCCTTTAGTCTGTTTTTCTTTTTTCGTTTTCCTTCCCCCCCACCCCAATATTGAATTTTGAGTTCCAGATGCACTATGCTTTCTTGGTTTTTCTGTTCAAAATTAATTTCCTACCCTTTCATGGCCTCACTCTTCAATCTGGATTTTTCTCTCCTTCTTTGCCTCTCCAGCTTTCTCATTACTGTCCCCCAGCTTGACTGTCCTTACCCGCCCTGGTTCTCGGAAAGATTTCCTTCCGTTTTCTGCTTAGCTTCCGCCTCTGCCTCCATTTACCTCACCCTGCTGTCCTCAGCCCCCCTGCACCGGTCACCACGTGTGGGCCCGGGGACCAGTTGCGCGCCCAGGATTCTGCTCCGCAGTTTTCAGGTGCCCGCAGCCTCCCACCCTGTCTCCAAATCCCTTCCCGGCCTCCTCCCTCCTGCCCGGCTTGCTCCCGCCGCCAGGTCCAGCGTCCATGCCTTTGCCTTTCCCGGGCTCTGCAGCGGCCTGGGCACTGATCCTGGGCTCGTCTGCACCGTCCTCCAGCAACGTCTCCGGGCTCCGCTTCAGGCTGAGCGCAGGACCGAAGCGCGTCGTGCAATCCGGGGGCCTCCCGCGCGCCTGCACCAGGCTGCCAGGGAGCTCGCCTGTTCTTTTGCCAGAGCCCAGGTCTCCCCGGGAGGGGGCGTGGGGGGCGACCGGAGCTCCCGGCTGGGACCAGAGGGCGGCCTCAGGGCCCCAGCCACTCTTATCCCCCCCTCGGTGACCGGAGGAGGCTAGGCGAGGGGACGCTGGTGCCCCTGCAGGTGGGCGTGGAAAGTGCGCTGCCGATGCTGTGCGCTTGTATTTTTGCGGTGTGTGTCCTGAGCCTGGAGGGGACACCGCCAGACTCCGAGGCTTCAGTGCCCAGGTGGAGGGAAAACAAACGTGGGTTTTGGAGCCTCACGTTACCGCCGGTTAGTTGATCGCCAATCTGTTCTGGCAAAAATGTCTTGGACTCGTTACAAAGCCCCACAAGTAGCACGGGAAATCTGCATTCACTGTAACACTTAAAAATAAGACTACATAACAAAACAACTGTTGTGAGTATTGTAGTCGCGCTCTCAAGGTTAATTCCCATTATCTGGCTTGATCCTTCTACAAGGAGGTGTGATCTCCTCTCTCCCACGACCCTCCCAAGAGACTGAAGTTCCGAGGCACAGGGTGACTTGTCTGAAACCACACAGCCCATAACTGCCTGTTGGAGGTCAGGCTGGTCTGATCTCACCTCCTGAGTCTGTCTCCCAAGGAGGAAACATATACAGTGATGTCTCTCAGTGCACAGAGTAGTTGTGCCAAGAAGCCTCTTTGAGGAAGCGCCAGACCTTTGGCACAATTTGTGAAAACTTTCAAGTTATGTCAATCCATGGAATCATTTGAACTGCAAACCCAGTATGAAAGGAGGTAGCCATAGCAGAACTGGTGAGAGGTGGCACGAGGTGACAGCAGAGCTCAGGACTAGCCAGCATCTGTCACTTAACGTAATGGCATGACCTTGAACAAGTCACTTTTCTTCTCTGAGTTCAGTTGCTCCTTTACGGATGTTGTAGGGGTATAAATGACAATCTTGAAAATGCTTTGTAAACTGTAAAGCTCTTTATAAATATCAGGAATTACTGACACCATCCCCAGTTTAATAGACTAAAAATGTGTGTGTGAGAGATGTTGAAAGAGTGAAATTTTGCTGTTCACACAGCTGATCGTCCATCCACATAATCAGGACAACAACCTAGTATATACTCTTGTTGTTGCTTTTTAACTATGTGGTAGCTGGCTAGAATATACCACCAAATGCTGTGTGTTTTATTTTACTCTCTATACAGATAGTCATGAAAAACAGTACACTTTGCAATGAGCTTTCACAGATTGTCTCCATTAATCAGATAATAGATGAGCTTTTTTTGGTGTGGGGTCATGGCTATGCTGTTTGCAATAAGTAAACTCATGTCATGTCTGTTTGATGCTTATTATCAAAATATTATAATTTTAAACTGAGAAACACATCATTAGGTTTTGAATGAAATTAAACACAGTCTTTGTTTTTTCCATTGTCTATTCTTAGAAATTGCTTATTATCACCAATTCATAGTCAATTGGTATGTCACATACCCCAAGAAACTGCAGTACGGAGACCAATTTCAATCCCAAGTGCTTATGTATTTGAGACTCATTTCAGCTTCATTGATGAAATAGAGAAACTATAAATACTCATTTCTAGATACAGAAAGATTAAAATTATATTAAACTGAAAGTCCAATGTATATAATATGGTTATTCAACTTCCTTGGGTTTTCAAGAATTGCTGTAAAGATTAAAGCAATAGATCTTGGAAATAGCAATATTCTAATACTTTTAGTCAGAAATAGAATCTTCTTTGGTACAGTCTTCTGTTTTGATTTTAAGAGTAAATATATGCTTTTGGTGATGAGAGTTGGGATGTTTCTTTTTGTGGGTCTTAAATCTTTAGGGATGCTAATGAAATGTGTATGAAAACAAGAGGGAAATCAGGGCCAGTTATCTGTGACAATCCACCCCTAAATGAGCAAATAAATAAATAAATAGCTGGATAAATGAGCAAAAAAGAAAAACGTAATCTCATTTTCTCAAATCAGTTAAAATAAGTGACATGATGAGAAAAAATGAGACACCAGCAGACCCTGAGCTTTGCCACATTTGCCTAAGCTTGAAAAAATCACCTCTTTCATAAAGCAGGAGCAGACAGACACCCTGTGCATACCAAGTACCCAGGAAATGTGCAAAATGACAGATCTTTCACTCAGAGCCCTGAATAGAGGGCGAGTAAAGGCTTTCCAGCTGTCTCCTCACCTGCTTAGGAACTGCTGGCTCCTCTCATCAGCCTCTTACAGGCAACTTCACCATGCCCTACCCGGTAAGATGGATGGTGCTCTGCTCCCAGCAGCCAATTTCAGTCTCTCAAGAAATAATCCACTACACTGACAGATGAGTGGAATTTGATGTGATGTTCCCCTCGTTCAGATTGTGCAGCACCTGAACGGCACCAGCCAGCCCGAGTCCTTCAGAGGAAATGTTAGAGATTTGGGCCAATTTCTTCTGTCAAAACATGAAATCAGGACAATGTTTTTGTGAGACCATGAATTTGTGATGTCTTGTCAGTGTAGTGGGTTTTGTACACAAACAGAATGAGAATATGTTAACTAGAAAACTGATTGATTTTAATGTATTCCCCTGCAGTCCCTAAGTACTTCCTATTTTTCATATTTACAGTATTAGGAACGCACCATTTATTTTCAGTTAGTCACTAGTTAGGGAAGATTAAAAGTCAATCAAATAGAAGTGAATTTCAAAATTGCACAAATGAGTAAAATGTGCTATAGATTAACAGATTTGTAATTTCAATAATTTTAATATTTGGCTAAATCAAGTTTTTATTTTGGGAATGATGTAGAAAATTACTATAACAATTTGAAGAACATTCATGCCTTTTAAAAATATGCACAACACAGCTACTAGGAGGGCAATTAATTTAAAAAAGGCAGACTAAACAATGAAAACTCAAAAGTGGTGTTTCACCGTTTCAGGTAATTCAAATAGACAGGTTCAACTCTTTATAAGCACCAGTTGTGTAACAGGTAAAAAAGGATGAATGGTTTGCTAAATGTAACTTTCTAATTTAGGATTAGTTTTTTTCCCCTTGTGGATATATGAATTATGACAGCAATTTTAATGGTTACTTAATTTCAAGTGTGTGGGTGTGTGAGGATGTATGTGAGGGGTTGTTCTTGAAACATAATAAAATATGGATCATTTCAAAATACTTTAGGAGAAGATCCTTGAGATTCTCTAGTAATTTAAAATTATATAGATAAATTACAAGAGACAAGAGTTATAGTGCCTAATGAATCATTTATTCTGGAGTCACTGCTATTTTATTGATGGATGTATGGAAATTATATATGAAAAGATTACTCTGAATAGAATCATCTGTGTAACTTACACTTGGCCTGATTTAAAGCTGTATTAAGCAAACTGTATATTTACAGGTATTCATTCATGACGTAAATTATTACATACTGAACATCACCCTCCATTTTAAAGTGTTGTTTTATTAAAATACTAAAAAGCATTCTTGCGTGCTTTATACTTATTTTTACCTTATTGTTCAGTATTACTTTATTGAAAGCTGCTGCAGGCATGTGCATCAGAATGCCAAGGTACATTACAGAAAAGAATTGTTCGTAATTGTAATATAAGCTACACAGTGAGAACAATAGTGGTTGCATATTGGCTTCTTAAGAATGCATACTAGTACTAGGTTAAGTGTAGGCTAAGTGTAGTGAATTGGTGTAAGGATTAGAGCAGACAGGTTGTAATTCGGTGTAAACTGATGCTAGTGATAATCCATGGATCATCTGACTGATGATATTGACCTCATTCCAGAGTCAGAGTATAGCTAGGAACATTTGATAACACTCAAGTGTTAAAACCAAGTAGAGGTACAAATAAATATTTTCTGTCTGTCTCTTGAACTTGTAAGAGAATTATTACAGTGCTATATATTGTTATTTATATGCACTCGACCCTATAGCCTCAATTTGTGGCTAAGGAAAATAGATATTTTATCACAGTATAAACAAATGTTTAGAAGTTGCACAAATGAACATTAGCCTTCACTTGTTAATTTCTTAAAGTTCATTTATGGCAACTTGAACTCTTTAAAACACTGTGCAACAATGATTTTGATAACAAAAAAATTAGAGGGGGATTTCATCTCCATCAAAAGGGGATTGGTAAAACAAATTATGGTACATTTACAAAATGGAATTCAATATAGCTTTTCCAATGGATGAGATATGTTTATATGTACTTGTGTGCAAACATGCTCATCATATACTGTTGAGTGAAGAAAACAAGAAACAGAATACTCAGATTCAAAGTAATTTTGGGGGAAAAATATTTGCACATACATAAAAATGTCAGGAAGGCTATAGACATTCTTTATATAGTGTTAGTGTTTTTGAGTCATTTCTAGTGTGAGTATATATTGTTTATAATAAAAAGCTTATGATATTACCTACAGGGTATTTTATGGTAAAATTAGAAATACATCAAACAAATGTTTCCAATTTAAGGAACAAGAAGGAGACATAGGTAGGAAAATATCATGAAGCCCTTTTTTTTCTAAGCACCTTCAATATTGAACAAAATATCTAGGCTAGCATTTCCCAGTTCACAAAGTACTGTCCCCTCAAGATACTCCTTGGAAAAAAGCTTTTGGAATAACATTCACTGCGTGGTATGTTCTCCTCTTGGAGATTTGCAATGCATGTTAAGTGTATGAAAGTTTTGGAAAGATTTGCAGATAGGAAACCTGGTTGTGTTTAACTTAAATTTCCAAACATTTTTCATTTGGTCAGCATCACCAGTGCCTATTCATACCACATGCATTGAGATGTGTGGGCCAAGATAATTCTGGAATCCTGTGCTAGTCATCTTTTTATCTCTCACTTCTAGTGAGGAACTTGACATATAATAGGGTCTCAGAAAATATGTGTGAGATTATTAAGGAAAGAAATAATGGCTGTTCTGGTGGACTCTTATTCTCTCCTGTATTTGTTACTATTTGTGTGTGAGTGCTGGTGTGTGTATGGGATAGGTGCATATGTATGTGTTTGCGCATTTATAATTAGGAGATACAATGAATTGTAAGTATAATGTGTGCATTTATGTATGCTCTGTGTAATATCTTTGAGTGGGTATTTGACTTTATTCATTATTTGACAGTTAACCCATTAATCGAAATAATCCAAAGAATATACCTACAAATGTAGCAAAAAAATTAAATGCCTAGGGTTTTCAGTCAGGGCATGATTTTTTTTTTTTCCCTAGAGATTTAGAAGTATTATAAGTGTGGTCTTGAGGGACTGAAGAGAAAATTTACTTAGCAAGTAAGGAAAGGCCTTTTGCTTTCAAATCTTTTGCTATCAAGAGGAAAATTGACTTCATCTTTGTAGCAGCGAGAAAATAACACCAGACAAGCACATTTTCCTTTCTTTGGGGTAAAGAGAAGAAGAATCATTTTAACAATTTGTATAAACTAATTGAATTCTCCAAAGATGAGGTCCTCAAAGCACTTAGGGAACCTCTTGGCCCACTGTTTCTACTTCCCTGTCTTTATATAATAAAGGTTCAGAGACAGAAAAGGGAAATTGTATCATCACAGTTATTTTCTCTCAGAAGATGGACAGATGCTCTGAGGCATCTGCCGGTTCAGTAAGTTGATTCTTCCTCCCTGCAGGGAAGGAGTTAAACCAGTCCTCACCCTGAGTGTAGAAGGGAGGAAGACCTCCTATATCCTTAGCCAATGCCGTTGTTCTGCTAATGCAATTACCTGTATTCACTTTTACTACACCATTATTAGATCAAATTTTCTAGGCATACATCCATTTTACCCAGGAATAAATCCAAGCTCACTGAGTCTGTATGCATCCTAAGGATTTTCTGATTTCCCCTTTGCGTGGATGAAGAATGGACCGATTGAGTCATACGCTTTGACGTGAAGGCAGAATGCCAGCTCCCAAATTTAGATGAGGTACCACACCTACTACTCCGTGGGGGACAAAGCACTTAAGTGCTCTTGAAACTGACAGTGTATCTTGGATTAAGGTCAGCAGGCCAGCAGGTCATACTGAATAAATAGTGTGTAAGTATCCAAAAATTATTTTCTGATCCACTAGCAACAATTTTGTACACTCTAAAAATGACTACACAGAAAGGGAAGCAGCACATTAAGCCTTTTTTTTTTTTTAATATCTATTGGTAATGAGGGAAGAGCAGCAGTGTAGCAGTATGAAGCTGGAGCTCTCAGGGTCTCACATAAGGTGTCAGTTGCAAGGCTCCAGAGGAGAGGGTGGGAAGGAATCAATGATTTTCACAGGGCACCTAGCAGCCTCAGGAGGTGAGCCACGCATTCCACAAACAGTAAGGCTGTTCTGCCAGATAGTGAGGCTATAGGCTGCCCAAGGAACTGATTCATTGATTTTACCCATTTGATAGAGCAAGATTCAGTACAAAATCACCTTTGTGTATTTAAAAAAGCCGTCTGCTAAAACTATCTGAAAACTTCATGGATGATTTCACAGCTGAACTATATAAATACCTTCATAGACCAGGCAGTGAACAAAATTGATTGGACCAGCCAAGGGTACAGATATCACAAAATACTGAAAACTGTGGCAACTAACAAGCATATGCACATCTACAGGCCACAGCATATCCTAGGCTACACCTGAGATGGGTTCAATGTGACCAGAACATCTGATAGCTTAAAGAAAGCCAGATACCTAGAAGTTTATGTGTAATGTCCTTACCTTTGAAATGTCAGATGGGACAAGCAAATTTGACTCAGGGCTGTATCCCACCTGCCGACTGTCTGTGTGTGACCTCAGACAAGATTATTTCCAGCTCCCACATTTTATGATTCCTAAGGAATTTATCAAGTCCTTTTATGCAAGTAGGGTGGAGAGAGGTGACAGCAGTGGTGTCACGGGGGGTTTCTATGCATATCTTCCTTGGTCTGTGTTAGAATTATGCCCACGGTTTAGTCTTAGCCTGAGTTAGCCCCAACATGCTAAAACACTGTGTCTTTGAGCCTGTCGCATAATGCTACATGGTAGCACTGGGGTCTGATAGACAGTGAGCATTTATGTAATGAAGCCAATGGCCTAAACAGAAGTTTCATTTGAATCTTAGCCAAAAGTCAATTAATTTTCCTGTAAGTAGGGTTTAGGAGAAATAGTAATCTGCAAATGTAATAAAACAGAGGGACGCATCGGGCAGCATAGTGATGCCTTCATTTAATACTTTATTAACATTCTCAAACTCAAGTCTAAAGTCCACTAGTAGGTTGTAAATTTATCTTAAAACCCAAGGCTTTTTGTTGTTCTTTTGAGCAAATTATTTAAAATTTCATGTGTATTCATTTTGTGTATGGATATAGGCTACTTATTAGTACACCAATTGAGTTAAGATTCTACTAGGAATGACATGTAGCTAAGGCTCACTGAGCTTCCTTCATTCAGTATTCTACAAAGAAAACTGCCGCCAGCTCTTGAAAACATTGCAAAGCGCCTGCATGCAAATAATTACAATTCATGTAATTTGGGGAAAGATAATTTGTTATCAGTTTATCATGAGTGTTGTTTGGGTTGTTAGTGATTTTCAGTTGCTGTGGTCCTTGCTTTTAAATTATACATTAGTGTTGGTTTAGTTTTATCATTATCAATTAAGTTTGCTGTGGGCTGTTTCGTTAACCCTATAGTCTGTAATGATGCATTTTGCATATTTTGGATTTTAAATTTGGTCAAGACTGGACTTTAAGACATTCAGAAATGAATTGTGGTTCAGAAACTGGTCATCTATATCCTTGTTGTAAAACATGTACATATAAATCACTCAAATTTATTTGTATGTTGACACTTGTATAGTGACATCAATTATATGAGGTGTGATCAAAAAATTCAGTGAATATTTAAATAAAAAAAATCATTACGGTAAAAGATACATCACCATTAATCCCCCTCAAAACACTCCCCCTCTCTTTGAACACAATTATCCCATCGTTCTTTCCATTTTCTGAGGCAGTTCTGGAAGTCCTCTTTCATGAGTGTCTTTAGTTATGTTGTTGTGGCTGCCTCGATATCCTGAATGGATTCAAAACATTTACCTTTCATGGTGTACTGCCAGTGAACCTATGCAATGTAAGCCTCAAGGTAGGACACATGTTTGGTTTATCTTTATGTCCATAGGGCACATTTTATAAAACGTGAATATGTTAATAAACATAATTAGTGATTCATAAATGTACCCTTCCAAGTATTTATTACCTAAGTATTTTTCTATTGGGAAGTAGAAACAGGTAAGAATTGGATATTTCACTTCCTCAATGTGGTGTAGTAAAGAAGGTTTGAACATGAGTGTTCTATGACGGAATTGTAAACTAGAGACCAACCCTTCATAGAACTATGAATTGAAAAAATATGTGACACAGCAATATAATAATAATAATAATAAGCCATTTTTCTGAAATCAAATGCTAAAATATAAGACAGGAGAGCATGCTATTGGAAGCCTTTCCAGATGAGGTCTTAAGTTCAATTGTCTTTGTAGCTCCTTATATCTCTTTATCTGATGAAAATGTAAGATGCCACGTACCGGACATGTGCTTGAGAAGCTAGGTCACTGGGCGAACACTTGTAGGAAACATTTTGACAGTTACTCCCAGGATTGTTCAGAAGTAAAAGCAGATTTATGGTGTACATGCTGCCAATCCCCTGCCTTCTGTCAGAGGCCTAGGTAATCAATCACAGTGATTGTTCCCACAGAGCCTAGATATGATTTCATAATCTGTCTCAGTCCTTCTCCAGGTACCACCAATTAACTGATTGACACTGGCATGCAAGTTGAGAGTCTTTGACCATCCCTGAGGTCAGTTAATTGACTGAATTTCTCCAGAATCTCTCTCTCCTATCCAAAAACTGCATGACATAAAACACTTTATTTAAAAAAAATAAGAAAATGAACCAAATTGCAATTAAATCGAATTTAAATTTACATAGCAACATATGTCCAGTAACTACTATTTAAGATAGTGTAGCTTTAGGCAGTTCTGTCAACTTCTGAGAATTGCAAAATTTTCTTTTCATTTCTTCCAGAAATTTTTAATTCTTTTCCCTAGTCTTCTCTAACTCTGTCTAAGATGCCAAGTGGCTTGTGATGTGAGCTCTAACCCAACAGGGTGCTTCGTGATCACAAAGTAGGAAACAATTCATTCTAAAGAGAGAAGATTTGGGAAATCCTCAGGAAGATGGTGATTTTGTGTTGGGCTATGGGTACTGGATAGAAAGTGAACTAGTAAAAAGAATCAAGGGTGGCCTATTCAACCAAAGGGAACAGAAGAAGTAAAGACTTAGAGGCAGGTAAGGGGAATAAGGTTCGTTGGTGGTGGACCTGGATAGCTGTAAGCTCTAAACTAGAGAAACTTTATATTATTCCACTTAAAGGGAAAGCAGGATATTTTTTCCCATGTTACTGTTTTGTAAACTAATTTACATTGAGGACCACAGGTGGAAGGAAAGAGCCCCAGTATATAATTAGAGTTTCTATGGAAATAATTCAGTTAATTAACAAAAATGCAGCAACAACACTCTGGTCATACTCTCTGAGTCCCATGAGTAATTTCTCACTTTTGAATTATTGTTACCGTTGTGTGATAAAGGAGAAAATATGTCATACTCTTTATTTTATTTATTTTTAATTCAATTTATTAAGGTGACATTGGTTAGTAAAATTATACAGATTTCAAGTGTATAATTGTATGATACATCATCTATATATTGTATGTTTACCACCCAGAATGAATTCTCCTTCCATCACCATATATTTGACCCCCTTTGCCCTCCTCTACCATCCTTCTCCCCACTTACCTTCTGGTAACCATTAAACTGTTGTCTGTGTTTATGAGTTTTTGTTTCTTTGTCTTGTTCATGTGTTGCTTTCAATTTTATATCTTGCATATCAGTGAAGTCATATGATTCTTGACATTTTCTATCTGACTTATGTCACTTAGTATGATAATTTCAAGATCCATCCATGTTGTTGCAAATGGCAGTATTTCATCTTATGGCAGAGTAGTATTCCATTGTATATATGTCTCTCTTCTCTGTTATCCAATCATCTATCAGAGGACACTTGGTTGTTTCCATGTCTTGGTCACCATGAATAATGCTACAATGAACACAGGGATACATATAGCTTTATAGATAAATGTTCTCAGATTTTCGGGGTAGATATCCAGAAGAGGGATTGCTGGGTCATATGGTAATTCTATTCTTGATTTTTTGATGAACATCCATACTGTGTTCTATACTGGCTATACCAATTTACATTCCCATCAACAGCTTATGAGGGTTCCTTTTTCTCCAACACTTGTTATTATCTTATTGATAATAGTTACTCTAATAGGTGTGAGGTGGTATGTCATTGTGCTTTTGATTTGCATTTCCCTAATAGCTAGTGAAGTTGAACTGAGTAATGCTTTAGTCTTAATTTTGCTGTGCCAACAGGCTTGGCTGAGAGCATGCTTTCTTTTCTTATTGGGTTAACAGCATCTCATTTTCAGTTTGTTTTTTTTTAATAGGCTATTGTCTCCCAATAAATTTTTTTAGGCTTTGGAGAACCTTTTGATGCAGAGAAGTAACAGCATAGGATAAATCTACATTTCTTAGACTCAGTGTTAGTGTAGATTTTCTGTTTTACTTAAAATAAAGTTATGAATCATTCACACTGGAAGAAAACTCTCTGTAATGGCAATTTAAGTTTTTGATAAAAATTTTTGGCACGTATCATATTGAGACTTTATAAATTATCCATAATATTGTAAAGTGGGCTGACCTTTTCAGTAAGTGGTTTGATCATTTGCAGCAGTGTCTTCTTGCTAAAATATGGAATTTGCTGTCTTTCAAACAAAACTAGCTACACTCATAGCCCAATGACATGTTAGGTAGAAATTGCTTAAATAATCAGACCTGCAGTTTCCTTTTCAAATTCCCTCTCATCATCAAAACAAATATTTTTCCCTCTTCCAAAATATCTACATGGCCCAGTGATGGCAAATTTCTGACACATAGTGCACTCTTATGATTATGCCTTTTCAGACATTGCTAATCAATTATGATACTCTTTGTATTTGAATCCAGATTTAATCTCTGAATCCTTCTAAGCAGTGCTTTAATCATTGAGTTATTAAAGGAGATAGGAATGATTTCAAAAATAACAACCACCCTCAGAACCACCATTATCCAGCACCTACTATGTCATATACCTATGCAAACGACCTTACATGAACTTACTGGTTTAATTTTGAGATGAAACATATTATCCATTCTTGACCTAGGCAGTTCTTTTATGTAACTGATTTCCCACCTCAACGTGGACCATGTTATTAATTTAAAAATAATGATTTAAATGATTAATCAAATTAATACATGTAAAGTACTTGGATTCCTGGAACAGGGTAAGTCCGTGTCATATGTGTAGTATGTATGTACATCTTTGGGACTTAGGTAAAGGGTTGACTTGCTTGCAAGATTTTTACCTGACCTAACTTTCCTTGTCACTAGTGACTCTTGGCCAAGTAGCTGCAGGGATAGGAGTAGGTTGGTGTACTAGAAAAACCAGGAACTCATATTCTGGCTCTATTATTATCACATTATTTATTAGCTCTAAGTGTGAGCAAGGCAGTGTCACTTTTTCTGCTTTTCTGCATAAAATGGGGGTGCCTGTTTATAAATCCCCACTTTCCAGGCTTAAGTAAGAAATAATGGTGATGTCTATTCTACATCTGCCATAGAGTAATTGTCCAGCATGAGACGTCTTGTTATTTTGTTAGGTAAACATACGAGTGTCAAAGCAAAGATGGTATAGAGGGACTGCTTAGTTCCAACACATCCACACATACTATTTTACTATATAAAAAAGGAAGCACATAGAGATTTCACAATTAGGACTTGCTTTCACTTTATGGTCACATCTGAGTTTTCTGATAATTTTCCATGTACTCAGCATAGACAAGAGAGAGAGATTTGATGGCTTATCTCTACTCTAGAATCCGTTAATGGTTGGCCTTGAGTTCTAAGTCAATATGAACGGTCAATACTTACAATATCCTTCCTTCCAACAGCATGTTCTGTTTGTAATTACTGAGGAAGGTGCTCTAATCAGTAAGCTTCGTGGAGTCTGTATGATCCCAAATAAGAGGGAAGTTTGGTTAATTAATTTAAACATCTGGCCAATAACTCATTCATGGAAAATAGTCCAAAAGTCAGCATTGGTGCTTTGTGATTCTCAGAATGAATTGTAAGTCTATTATAACTCTATTAAAAGAGCTATTATTCAACTGAAATCTTATCCCATTTATCCATACTTCCTCAGGTGTTTTCTTTTTTTTTCTTTTCATTAATTGTGTTGTCCTTAAAATTACCTATTACCTTTTTATCATAGGACCCAACTACTGAAGGAAGAAACCCAGGTATATACAGGTAAACACATTAGTACCTAAATGTCATGGGTTTCATCCAGGGTATCCTTTTTGTGTACTCTTATGTGTATCCCATATTTTCTACTCCGAATACAAAATGATATATTTGTGTATTTTTAAGAGTTGCCTAAGTATCATGATGTCTAATATTTTGAGCCTTAGCTAAAAAAATAAATACATAAATGAATAAATAAGTGCCAATGGTCAGTTTCTTACGTTTTATGTCTTTAAGGAATTTGTGTTAGCATGAGAGAATAGCCTATGCAGTTAGAAGTATGGATTTAAGATATTAAATATGATGAATAATTTGCAATTAATGTTTCAGAGTCTGTTAAGAACCATACCCAACAGGTGAGAGCTCTCTACTGAAGAGGTCAGAGCTTTATAGAAGCCTTGCCAAGTTATTTGATAGAACTTTATTATCTGTGTTTTCTGTCCTCATTAACATACTTCAAAAATGTTATTATGTATTTCTGGCAAGCAGAGCATTGGAGTAATTTTGCAGTAGTGTAAAGGATTTATTAATTATAATCTTTTCATCAGTCTGTTTATATTCAATTGTGACATTAATAGGTTGCCAAATCAAACTCGAGTTAATTGTATTTAATTAAATTGTTGAAAACAAGTAAGGGTAGTTTATTATTATTGTAAGCAGAAGGACCTATTGATGTACGTTTGTATGCATAAGATCTGATATAACATTCTACGGGTACAGTAATATTCACCGACAGAAAGCAATGTAAAAAATGCTAATTCAAGAAAGTTGTCATTGGAATATTTGAAAGTAGAAGCTTCAGATAGTGTTTATAATCTTATATCCAGTGTTAGGTAAATACAGTGGGGTTCCTGCCAAGACAGACATCCTGGTCTTTCTATTATGCCCCTTGAGGAGCTCCAAGACCATCTGTCCATGGCCTTTCCTTCCTAGGAGGGTTTTTGTTTTTGTTTTTGTTTTTTTTTCAGTGGAGGTAATGGTCTAAGATCTGGGTCAAGGCTTCCAAAAAATATTTCAAATAACAAAGAAGTAGGAAGGGTTAAATAAGTGTTAGGGATGGAGTTTGGGCAACAAAGAATTCTAGGCAATATTAACAGAATTATAAATGTCTAGAGGCAGCAAGGAAGATACATTAGAAAATCTGAAAAAGGTCAGAAGAGCAGGGAAAATACATTTCTTTGTCACAGATTAATGCATATATGTAAATGCTTTGAAGACAGCAAGATAAAAGAATGGAAGAAAATTGATTTAGCACTTCTCCTCCTTGATTGTGTCTAAGATTTATATATACATTAAATACAGATTTTTATGAAGTACTTACTATGTGCCTGGCACTGTGTTGAAAATTCTGTATTATTTCATTTATCTTTACACTTACCACTGTGGGGCAGCTACCCTTGTTCTCTTCTTTCTACTGATGAGGGAAATAAAGTTCAGAGAGTTTAAATAACTTGCCCATTGTCTATAGCTAAAAGAAACGAAGCCAGGATTTGAACTGGGGTAATTTGGTTGCAGATCCCATGTTCTCAATGACTGTAAGATTGAAATTCTTTCCCTCTGCCGGCATCATGAGTTTTAGTTGTGATGGACAGTATTAAGATGGAAGTAAGTATACTTCAGAATAGGCTAGGTGATGCTATCATAACCAATCAGCTTCAGACCTGACTGGCTTAAGACAATAAAAGTTATTTCTTGCTCATGCTGCTGTCCACTGAGGTTGACTGGAGGCTGTGTTCCATGATATCTTCAATCTAGAATTAGGAGCAGCGTCTATTTGAAGTAATGCTGTTTGTCATCACACACACACACACACACACACACACACACACACACACACACACAAATATGCCCCCCCCCCAGAGAGAGGAGAGAGAGAGAGAGAGAGAGAGAGAGAGAGAGAGAGAGATTAAAGGTATGGAGGAAGAAAAACTAATTTCCTTTTATCCTTCTAAGTTCTTCTGGCTGGACAAAAGTCATATTAGCATGAGACAGAGTAATAGGAGGAAATGACCAGTTTATTACATATGAACATACAGGGGTTCCCTAAGAATATGAGACCCAAGGAAAAATCAGGTAGTTAAGGCTTATATGGCATCTTGAGCTAAGGAGAAATGGGGATAGTTGTTTGGGATTTCAAAGGGCAGAAAGGCAATTTACATGGAGATGGAAAAGTAAAAGCGTGATAAATAAAAGTTTTCTTGTCCATTTTAAACAATGGAACACAGAGTGGACTGTGACCAAACAGAACTTGCTAGGTTCCTCTCTGTCTATCACACACTAGTTCATATTACACTGTAGTGATCTATGATGATATCTCCCTTCTTGGAGCAGGCCCTCTATCTAAACTATTTTAGGCAGTGAGAGGGAATGTCAAAGGTTTTTCATGAGTCTTTTGTTTCTTGAAAATAACCAGCTGAAATAATCAATATCTAAAAAAAGGCATATTTTGGGCTGGCAAATTCTACTCCCCCCTCAGTCCCAGCTTTGAAACTTCAAATGAGAAGTTTCACGGTCCAAAAGCTAAGTTAGTTAGATTGCTCCATATTTCACTGAACCTATTACTCAGTCCTGAGCATAGGTCAGTTCAGTTAAACAGTTATGTTTCCTTTCAGGATGTGGTGATGCAGGTGGGCACACCAAATTCAGCCTATGTTGTGTAAGCAAGCAACCAGGTATTTAATAAAAGACATTTCTTATAATGGAAGCAAAAGAAAAATTAGAGAAAATTATTAATATGAAACCAGTGTCTGAGTCCTGCGCGATGCCAGTGGAGAAGAGATCTAGATGTCACGTTCAAAGCATCTTTTGCAGTTTGAAATGTCTCTGATGTCGTCATCGGGTGTTCAGGGAAATTTTTTTAGTGGCTTATACAACATCGATTGTCTAAGCCTGAGATATTGTGGCAATTTCTCTGAAGTTTATCTCAAGTCTAGCTAAAGTTTGCAGGACTTCAGGAAAAGGGCAGTTTTAGTTTTAAGTGATTCTAAGTCAAACGTGGGAGAACACTTGGAATGTTAGGTAGGAGCGTTGCAGCCAAATATTTGAGGAAACTAGAGGTATTTAGGATTCAGTCCAATTTACAGCTAAATAACAGAAATCTCAGGGAAGTTAATAGAACTAGAATTTAATATCCATAATTATATATTATAGTTGATAGTGAAACATAATTTTTCTCTCTAAAATGACCCATATTTTTACTAAAGATAGACAAATTAAGATTAATTGATTTGTAAAACAGTGTAGTATTAATAAACCTAACTTGTTATTTGTATAAATAAAACAAGAATAGCAAATGATCATATAGGCTCTTTTAAATCTGCTAGCCATCAGACTTTGATTGTAGTACCTTTAGATTTGGATGAATTCCTCTCTTCTCAAGGTTCCTAAAATATCCTGAGGTTCCTGAACCTGGCAGGAGGTGACTTTCCTTACTTACCTGGTAAAGCTGCCTGGAACACTGTAAGCAAGGTACCAAGCTGTTTTGCCAAGAAGATATTTATTGGCTTTCATAAGTCAATCTTGATTCCTTAGGTTGTGTGGTGAAATCTGAGTTTATGTATGTCTCACTCAATCATGACATGCCAGTCAAAGCCTTGGTAATGTAACCAGTTTCCAACTGTGCCCTGTGACAAAGAGAACATATTTTATTAAACTTATGCAAATAACTATATTGCCATGAGAAATAAGAATACATACTAAAAGTTTTCAAACTCTTGAGGGATGAGGGAGAAAAAGATAAATGTTTCAATTCTGCTTACAAAGGTATAATTTACCAATTTCTCTAACTCATAGATAGCTTAAGAGAAAAAATTTCCTTAAATCTGGAAAACAAAAGATTTAAAAAATCAGTAATATTTCAAACAAAAGTCATAAAAATTATAATCATCCTTATCAGTCCATTCAGTTTCATATAATTAATTTTTGTTTATCTTGATCTTTTGTTAGCAGCTTTATGAGGCATCAGCTTTTTTGCTGGAGTCCTTCAATTTTTCTTACCTAGTTAAATAGTATGATCTGAAAATTTATCAGAAACCTGTATTTCATACTAAGTGTCAGAGTCTTCTCTGTGAATCTCTCCGAAGATGAAACCTTTGCAAAACCCCCAGAGTGAGGCAATGACTCTATAAATGACAAAGGCTTAAGTACCCATGGTTAAAGATAATGCAATTGACAAGGAAATTTGCTTATGACACACGACATTTAAAAAAATAACTAGAATTACATGTGACAACTTTATACCAGGACATTATCAGAACTTCAGAAATTTCATAGTTTTTGGAATATTTATATTAATAATATTACCCATATAATATATCCTGGAAGTGTGTCATCACTTATTTGATAATGCTTTCCATGAAATCCAACACTCCAGATAAGGCTGATTAGTTTAATAATTCTCTTTTATACGGAGAGAGACTAAATCTTCTGAGGTGTTCCAGGGACCCTCTGGAATAACTCAAAATTATTTTCAGGTCAAGGAAAGACTCTTTTCCAAATTTGAATATTGGGAAGTTTGTCAAAAATATGTCAAAAGGTTTGGACACTTGACTGAAAAGATCACTGATCATTATGAAACATTACTTAACTATCCATTTAACCAAAGTAACAATAAAATATTTCAAAAACAAATACAGAAGGTTACATTATTGTTACCAAAACTAGCTTTTACTATTGAGAATTTTCTTTTTTTTAAAGTAATCAAGGACCTAATTAAGACAACATAAAACACAGAAAATTATTTTGATAAAACAGAGAACACTTGCTTTCTAGGAAGAAAAAATCTACAATGTCTTATCAAGAGCAGACTAATAGTCCAAGAAAATTATCTTTTTTAAAAAAAAGGAGGAAAACCATTTTTAATTTGTACCAGCTTGCTTTTGATATTTAAATTCATGTATTTAATTAAATTCATCCCAATCTCATTCAGTTTGACTCTTTTATCTTGTTCATGTAATGACCAGCTTATTTTAAAACAAACCACTTTTAAATTTCCTCAAAACAATGTATTTCTGTACATTACATCCTACTGAAAACATATATTATTTTTCTTTCATTTTAATTAGAATTTTTAACTCTTACAAAGCTAAATTTCTAATGAGAACTAAAGGTAATTATGAATCAGCATTCTATAGACTGGCAAGCCCACGCATACATGTCATAACCTCTAGAAACATAGGCTCTTTCATTGACAAATATATTTCAAAATTTTTAGAAATATGTTCTTCCTCAACAAAAGCACAAGATGTTTTTATTAACAGATTCAAATTTATCTTTTAATATCTCTATAATAAGAAGTCAAAAGTAGAGAAACTTAGACTTACTTAGCAATCACCATTTCAATATTTTATCTTATTTGGAAATGATCTAGATATTTACTACATTTTACCATTTAACTTACTAGTAAAACTTTCACGATTTTAAGTTGCTAAAAGATTTTGGAAACTTTTTTTAAATTAAAGTTTATTGGGGTGACAATTGTTAGTAAAGTTACATAGATTTCAAGTGTACAATTCTGTAACACATCATCTGTATATCATGTTGTATGTGTTCACCACCTAGAGTCAGTTCTCCTTCCATCACCATATATTTGATCCCCCTTACCCTCATCTACCACCTCCCCACCCCCTTACCCTCTGGTAACCACTAAACTATTGTCTGTGTCTATGAGTTTTAGTTTCTTTGTCTTTTTGGATAGATCTAGAGATTATTATGGAAAATATATTTAAGTACATATACTATAACTTATAATCATTGCTAAAATATGTTTACCCAAAAAATACCTCTGTATCCTACTTACATCTACCTAGTTTATTAATCCTTACCAATTATGTTTAGATTACCCATGAAAATTCCATGAGTTATCAAAGTCAGTTATTATCCCAAGCTATTTTTCCTGCTGAAAAATTTTGTAAGAAATAATATGAACTTAGTTTTGTAAACCCAGATAAAATAAAAGTATTATATTTAAATCTGATAATTCTAAATACACGCTTATTTTAATTAAAACAACAAAGAAAAAGTAGCTTTAATACTGAATATTTTTCTAAAATCTCACAAGCCGGAAAAGCATTTGTGTTAGTTTCTACTATAGTTTGGAAAATTTTTATGTAAGTGCTTGTTTAAGTCAATTACATAGTGTTGTTTTACAAATTTGCAATACCATCCGGAGGTAGGAAAATATCATATCATACATACAGATAAACAAGCATAGACATCACAAACACAAACAGAATCACTAATATTTGTAGAGAACACTTAATATTTTTTATTTGCCCCTGACAAACAATTTTTAAGAATGCAGTGGCAGAGGCAGAGCTAGATTTAGGCAAGGAAGACTTTTCAGCCACTTGCTCTTTTAAGAAGCTTTCCTTTCCCATTTTTCCCTTCGGTTTGCTCAGTGTCAAGCAGTTGTGGGCTGTGTTTACATTCCTCATTACCCACAGGAGGGCATGGGGAGTTGTTAATGAGGCTTTAAAAAATTCCTAGTAGATTTTGAAATACCAGCTTTTGCCAAATTTCTGATCATAGAGTTATTAATGCCTTTGAAAATATCTTATTAAGTTTCTCATTGTAATCTCTGCCTTCCAGTCTAAAATTTCTCCAAAGTGGGGTAAATAGGGAGGACTTGTTTGGGGCCCTTCAATGTTAGAGACAGGGCCTCTTTGGCCCATCAGTTCTTGGTAGTGCTGTCTCAAAACTTTCCTCTTAATCCCAGCAACGTCCTTTTTATTCATCCCATGTTTAAAGAATCATCTAAAGATTTTCATCCTGGGGGGATGAGTCCTATAACTCTCCCTTTTGTGTGTCCTCTTTGTTCCATTTCTGTTAATATTTAGTTTATTCACCTTATTTTTTTCTTCTTAAGTGCTAGAACATTATACTTCCAATGTCCTGATTCTTTTGTTTGTTTGTTTGTTTGTTACCAATCTGCAAATGTCTGAAGGCCAATAGGAAGGGGTATGCGTGAACTTTGATTTTGGTTCTAATTTCTGTCCTTCCATCTTGTTCAAAAGAGTCTTAATGCTTAATCATTTTCCCTATATGGGAACTTTCTAAAATATTTTCAGTTTAGAAGTTTCTCTAGTTCAATGACTCCATCATTTGGCCATTGACAATGAGTAGGATTTTAACAGTGACTCAAACCAATAAGCCTTTTATAGCTCTATCAGGGAATCAAGAGATGTCCACAAGAGAGTACAAATGATGCAGCCCTTTGACCCTAAAAATTCACTCCAGAAGTTAGCCTAAGAAAGATGAAGGGTCCTGTCTTTCAGCAGCTGTTCCAAACTCAAAGAATCACTGTTTTTTTTTCCCCTTTGAACATAATAAGGTATAAGATGAGGATGGAAAAGGGGCACAGGTTAAATCTGACAGGGTCAGGACTGAAAATAACCACATAAGATGACATGAACATAAAAAAAAAAATTCATAACTAAGGTGGGCTATGGAGGGAAGTCACATCTTTGGCCTGAAGCTTCCTTCATAAAGTCAATCTTCATCTTAAGTGAGCCTGTCTATTGCCTTTTTGCACCTAAGATGACATCTTTGAAATGTCAGTAATCCCTTTTTCTGGACCAGAGAAGGAAAGTACAGAATCCCTCATTATTATTCCTGTCCCTTGACCAACATCTCTATGTGAACTATTAACTATCCTGTATCCACCTATGTGAAAGAAGTACCTGTTTCTCTAATTTACTTTTATCCAATCCCAGAGATTTCCCTGCTTTGCTTTCTCCCACCCCCTTAATCTACCATTAGTGGATTTCATTTCACCCTCCTCCTTTGATTCTATGGTATGTATAAAATAAGCTGCAAACCGCCATTTTGCAGAACATTTTTTCAATCCGTTGAGATTTTGCTTCCTGGCAATTGTCAGTTTGGCTCAAATCAACTCGTATAAGCTTTCTCTTAGGCTAGATGTTTTTTGTCAACAAGGATTTCCTAAGTTTGGATCCACAGCCTATTTAGCTGCCTGTCAAATGCTTATGCATCTTATGGCTGGAATAGAAAGTAATAATGACCATCTCTAGGAGGAAAAGGCAACAGAAAACAAGAGTATTCAAATCAAATCTTTATCAGAGTCATATTTTCCCAAGAAACTAGTTTCACTCATATTTTCTCCTGCTAACCTAAATTTAGAAAGAGACAAAAATGTTATCACTTTCTTTTTTTCCCTCTGGCAGATAGACATTCCAGGAGACTAAAAAGGTATGAAAAAACCTTACCTGCTGACCGGGTGGATTGTCAGACACCCAGGTTCTCTCAGCTGCAGTAGTTTTAGGAAAAGCAGTTTTCCAGCTGAGAACTTCTTCTAGATGTCTCAGCAAAACTGGGGAGAAGGAAAAATGAATTTTTTCCTACCCTTCTAAGTTCTTCTGGCTGGTCAAATTAACATGAGATAGATTAGCAGAAGAAAATGACCTAGTTTATTATGTATTTACAAAAGGGGTTCCCTGAGAATATGGGACCCAAGGACAGGTAAGGCATGCCATCTTGAGCTAAGGAGGAAGGTGGAGGGTATTGGTTTGGGACTTCAAAGGGCAGGAATGCAATTTACATGGAGATGAAAAGCAAATAAATGTTTTCTGGGACAACTTTAACACTGGGACACAAAGTGGTCTTTGATCAATGGGCCTTGCTAGTTTCCTCCCTGCCTATCACACACTAGTTCATATTAAACTGTAGTAATCTATGATGATAGCTCCCTTCCTGGACCATGTCTTTTAACTAAATTCTTTTAGGCAGTAAGGAGAAAGGTCAAGTTTTTCTGTCTTTTGTTTCTTGAAAATAACTGGCTTAAAATAATATCTAAAAAAAGGTATATTTTGGAGGTGGCACACTCTTCTTCCACTCAAAAGTAACATTAGCCAATAAGTGCTTGCTCACCTTGGAAGTTATACATGTCACTTCTGCTCCAACTCATTGGCCAGACCTGGTCATGTGGCTCAATCCAATTGGTAGGGGCCAGACAGAGCAAAGCTACGATGTGCCCAGAAGGCAGACAGTGGGAGACATTTGGTCAACACCTTTCATGACAACCATAAAATGCCTTAGTGGTTAGAAAATAATATTTTCTCTACAGTAATCATCCATTTTTAGATATTCAAGTTTAGATATTTTAGTTTATTTCAGTATTTGGATAAAGCTCCAAAACGTTAGTCACTCAATTGATAAAGAAGAGGATGATCCAGTTAGTGAAGGCAAGAAACTAAACCAAAATAAAACAATGTGACACCAGGCATCCAGTTTTGTTCGTTTTGTTTTCACATAGCTGACTTTTGAATGAATGGGTGTCACGAGGCCCACCTCCACATTTGAATGAATATGAAGCATAACTTTGAGGCTACCCTTTTCTCCATTGAGTCTCTTTCTCATAGAAAACAGCTAAGGTTCTTGCTTGCTCTCCTTCATTCTATTCTCTCATTGGTGTGAATCTAATCTGTGAACTGATTCCCAGTTTTAAGAATTGCCACTGCTGAATTAAAGATCAAATCATTCAATACAGTATTTGGGATGCTGCTGTTTGCTTTAGATGAAATTTTTATAAGGCATATTTAGTAAGTAAATAATATTTTACATTTTTCTAGGTATTTTTAATTCTCTTTATTTTCATTTTCATAACTGTATCTGTTTCTATTTGGCAGGCAGAGAAATCAGTTATGGATCAAATGCACCCATTTGTCATGGATTAATGCATATAAACGCTTTGATGACAGCAGGAGACAAAGGCATGTAAGGGTAGATGCTGACTTTGGAAGAAGAAAATAATGAAGCTAGGAAAACAGTGATAGCAAAGAATATTGCAATTTTAGGTGCTAAATGACTTATTTTCAAACGCTAGGAATATGGTAATATTATTCTTCTCCCCCTTCCTTTAATTAAGTGTTCTCATAATCCATAGTGACCTCGGCTAAAGGAAAGTTGTTTTATAAAGAGTTAGTCTTCCTGAGAGCTATTATTTAATGAATAGGGTTTTTCCTTATTAGCTAAGAAAGTCTGTGTTGATGAGCAGAAAAAGCTGTAATTCACCTTTGTGAGTCTAAAAGAAGAGAAGAAAAAAATAGGAAGATTAACTTGGTCTGTCAACACTTCTATGTGTCACAAGTGTCATTAGCAAGTTTTACTTTCCCATGGTAGGTTCAGAAAGACAACACATATATCAGGTTTTGTTTTGTGAAATTTGGCTTTGCTATCTGACCTCCCACCTCTTAGAGATGGAATAAGGCTGAGGCAATTATTTTTTCAAGATTTTAAAGGACTCTCTAGATTATCCCCTCTCTCTCTCAATACACACACACACACACACACACACACACACACACACTCCATCATACATTTTAAGATACTTTAAAATCATATTTAGGTAACTTAAGAGTTAGAAATTACCTTAGCAATCATCTAAGCTTACTTCAGATACTTCATTTGCCTCAAAACATCCCCATCAAGTGATCATTCACTGATTGAATTTTCTGCCATATTGTTTTGAGGCATGCTGAAACAGGGACTCCTTTCTCTGGCCTAAATAAAATTCTTTTAGTCATAAAACTGATCTGCCCCTGCCTTGAACTCCCTTCCATCCATATTTTCCCCAACTCAGTGGCAATTACACCTTCTAAATCTTCACGTCAAAATCCTTGGTATCACCCTCAACTGATTCCTTTCTCTCAGATTTCCATTCATCTGTCAGTAAAGCCATTTCCCCTAGGATATATTCAGACTCCCACCACTTCTCACCATATCTGCTGCAGCTACCTGGGTCCAGCCACTATTTCCTCTGAGGTAGATTGATGCAGAATCCTATATTGCATCCCCTGCTTTCACCTTTGCCCTCTGCAGTCTACTCTCCACAGAGCAGATAGAATAGTAAGATGGAAAAGTCAGTCAGGTTGTCACTCATTGGTCTAAAACCCTCAGTGGTTTCATATTTCTCTCAGAGTTAATAGTCAAAGACCTTACAATGGCGTTACACAATGTGCCTCACACTTACCCCCACTATCTCTGTGACATCTTCTACTATTCTCTTCTTTAGTCACTCTCCTTGATCCACACTGGCCTCCTTGCTATCCTTTCAAAGACAGACACACTTCTGTGTTAATTGGCTCTTGCTCTGCCTGGAATGTTCTTCCCCAGATATCTATATAGTACACATCCTTGCCCCCTTCAAGTCTCTGCTCGAATATATGGCTTCCCCTGTGAGGCTGTCCATGACGCTTTATTTATTTTTATTTCACCCTCCTCCCAGCATTTCAGATATTCCTTATCCTACTTTACTATTTTTAAATTAAAGTTTATAGAGGTGACAATTGTTAATAAAGTTACATAGGTTTCAGGTGTATACACTGCTCCACTTTTTTAAAATTTAATTTTATTAGGGAACAGTGTGTTTCTTTAGGGCCCATCAGCTCCAAGTCATTGTCCTTCAATCCAGTTGTAGAGGGCGCAGCTCAGCTCCAAGTCCAGTCATCGTTTTCAATCTTTAGTTGAAGGGGCTCAGTGCACCATCCCATGCAGGAATTGAATGGGCAACCTTATTATTGAGAGCTTGTGCTCTAATCAACTGAGCCATCTGGCTGCCCCTCCGGAAACGCAGCGGTAGCTTGTTGTCTTCAGTCTAGTTGTGGAGGGCGCAGCTCATTGGCCCATGTGGGAATCGAACTGGTAACCCTGTTGTTCAGAGCTTGCGCTGTAATTAACTGAGCCATCTAGCCACCCCGTTCCTCTACATTTAAATAGCATTTGTTGCTTTTTATTGTACTACATCATTCACTTATTTATTAAATTTATTGTTTGCCTCTCCCAAATAAAATGTAAGTTCCACAAAGGTAGGTATTTGCATCAATTTTAGTTCCTGATGTATCACAGGGCACAAAGAAGGCTTTTAATACATATTTGTTGACTGCTTGAATAAAATAAAAGAAATATTTTAGAACCTCATAAGATAGAAAACATTCGCTTTATTCTCTATCAAATGTAATATAATAAGTGTTCATATATGCCCCCACAGCCTTCATTCAGCCCTGTGCTGAAAATATTTTTTTCCTAGCTCCAGTGGTCCTGGCCCCCTGAAGTGACACAACTCTATTGGCCCTAGGAGTGTACCCATAGCTCATGGCCATACCTGAGGACAATAACCTGAGAGAATAAGAATTTTTATTAGCCTAACTTTTTAAGCAAGGCAATAGAAGTGCAGAGAGGTTAAGTAATTTGCCCAATGTCACACAACTACTAAATGACAGAGCTAGGACTCAAACCCAAGCAGTCTGAATTTATAGCGTATGCTCCTAACTACTGTCTTGTACGCTCACTTGTGTAAATTTTGTTTCTAGAAAAACATACACAGTTATCTTGTGATGTCACTCTTAAGGAAAATGAACAATATTCTCAGAACCCATGAAAGGCACTTTCCTGAATCTCTTCTAGGAAGTGGGAAGTTGATTAATTTTTTGGTAGCCTGATTCAAGAGTGCATAGCTAAGGTCCTTATTCTTAGACCTTCCCCGTGATACTTAGCAGAATCCTGAGGAAATTTGGGCTAGGGAAAAACATCTGAAATATTTTTAATTTTATGGCAGTTTACAGGGCAAGCTCAATGTGCTTTCCATAGAAGAGACATTCAGATGTGAAGACAGTGTGTTTCTCCTAGGCCATCCCTTTTCAAGGCTGATTGATTGTCATATGAAGTGGTATAGCTGTGAGCTAGGACGGGACTATCACTTGTGGAACTCCAACTTTTATTTAAACAACCCAGGATCACAATAGCTATTTTGGCAACTCTACCACCCTGCCAATTCAGATTGAGTTTAGCATCGTTGAAAAGTCCCAGGCCTCTTTCACACATGCCATAATGAAGTCACATCTCCTCAAGTCTCTATTTTCACAGCTGGCTGTTTGTACATAAGTGAGGACATTAAAATTGTCCCAGTTACTTTCTATTTTGCTAGATTTCAATCTTCATTTACTCTTATTAGAAACTTTCAAAAGTCCAATTATCTCATTGAATACATTAAATAGACTTTCCAGCTTAATATTCTTGAGTGAATAGAAAAATCTACAAATTAAATATTAAAAAATTAGTTACTAAAGATGAATTGAGCACTACCACATTCTAGGAATTGTGGTAGCATGCCAACATTTTATCATTTGTGAATTTAAGAAGGGTTTAAAATTTCTTACTTATATTACCCAAGAGGTGGAAAATCTAGGGAAAATATCATTTGGAAAGACAATCTGATAGTTTATTCTGGAGTACTGAAGAAATAGAAATATAAGGAGAGCCTATATTTATAGCCTATATTCTATATTTATTGAAATATAAATACATGTAATTTAAAATGTTCTTGTAGTCAAATTTTAAAAACTTTTTTTAAACAAAAGGTGAAATATGTTTTAGAAATATTTTAACTCAACATATCCAAAATATTATTTTATTTGTTTCCTGTGGCTGCTGTAACAAGTTACCATAAACTGTGTTGCTTAAAACAATAGAAATTTATTCTCTTAGAGTTCTGGAGACAAGAAGTTCAAAATCACTGTGTAGTTAGGGCCCCACTCCCTCCGGAGGCTCAAAGGCAGAGTGCCCTCTTTCAGCTTCTTATGGCTGCTGCTGTTCCTTGACTTGTGCTGTGGCCACCTCACTTCAATCTCTCCTTCCACAGTCACACTGTCTCCTCTTCTGTGTGTCTAATCTCTCCTAGCCTCACACTTTCCTTTTTTTAATTAAGTATAGTAGTATAGAATATTGCATTAGTTTCAGGTGCGCAACATATTGATTCAACGTTTATATAACTTACAATGTGATCGCCACACTAAGTCTAGTAATCATTTGTCACCGTGCAAATTTATCATAATATTCTCCTTCCCCATTTTCACTTATCCTGCCACCACCCTCCCCTCTGGCAATCATCTCTTTGATCTCTGTTTCTATGAGCTTATTTCTGTTTTGTTTCGTTTGTTCATTTGTTTTGTTTTTTAGATACCACATATAAATGATATCGTATGCTACTTGTCTTTCTTTGTTTGACTTGTTTCCCTGAGTATAATACCCTCTAGATCTATCTGTGTTGTTGCAAATGGCAAGATTTCATTCTTTTATTTATTGCTGAGTAATATGCATTCTATATATAGATATATAGAATCTATATCTGTATCTGTATCTGTATCTGTATCTATATCTATATCTATATCTATATCTAACATCTTCTTTATCCATTCATCTCTCTGAAAGGACACTCATCATTGGAATTAGAGCCCACCTGGATAATACAGGCCAAGTGCCTCCTAAGATTCTTAATCACATTTTTTTTGCCATGTAAGGTAGTATGTATTCACTCATTTCCCACATAAGGTATTTTTCACAGATTCTTGGGATTAGGATATGGGCATATCTTTTGGGGGATCACCACTCAGCCTACTACAATGATCATGCCCATATATAATCAGTATAAAGAATTGTTAATGAGATAATTTACATTATTTTTTTTTGTACTAAGTCTTTGAAATCTGGTGTGCATTTCATACTTATATGTCATCTCAATTCAGACACAAAATTTTCATCGGAAATATTTAATCTGTATTTAGATTTTTATAAAATTTAAAGATGAAAAAAATAAATTCACATATTCAAGTTCCAAGTATATTTACATTTTCTAGTAAGAAATCAAATATTAGATTTTAAATTTAAATTAAATAACATTTAAAATGTGTTTCCTTGGTCTCACTTGCCACATGTCAAATGCTCAGTAGCCAAATGTAGCTAGTGGTTACTATATTGTATAATGCAGTGCTAGAGCTTACTTCAATTATTAAATATTAATTATAATGCAAAATGGCTGGTGTACTCTGTTATATAATGCCAGTATAACTTTAAGTAGCATTAAATTTTGTCATTTACTCTACAGGTATTTTTGAACACCTGTACGGTCTCAGGACCTGGAAGTCATATCGATTTTCTTACCTTGCCTATGCCCCAGTTATCAGAAGTTACTATGAGGTTATAGATAAGAAAACCAATGGGAACGTACAACAGAAAATGTTTGGCTAAGAAACCAATTTAATCTAAAGACATCCTGTGCTCAGAACCTTGGCGGAAGTTCGTTTTTACCTTTCCATCAAACATGATCTGAATGCCCTTCTAAGTTCCTCTAACTAACTTCTCTTCAGGATGTTAACTTGATGTTTTGTAAGATGAAGAAATAAGAGAATATACTTAAAATGTCAAGAGAATAAATATAACTGAAAATAAAATGGATAGCCTTATTAATAATGGCAAATAGTAATGTCATATCAGTAAAACAAGTTATAAAGATAAAACAAATTGATGCTTTTTTTGATAAGCACACAACTTAATGGAGTTTTAAGCCATCTATCTTCTATATAGTGCATTTTGCCTGAGAGGTTTTCCAAATAAGATGCTGATTGTTTGTTCCTAATAGCAATCCTCGGCTGAAATATACCCTTCCTAGGAAGAGAAAGTTTGTCCCCTTTTTAGTGGTTTAAAAAAGAACACACATCAGCTCATATATTATATTATGAGAGCTTAGATTCAAGAATTGAACCAACAAAAAATATTGCAGCTTTTGAGATGGTCAAGCTACAAACACATGTTGCTTCTATTTGGCTGTTATATATCAATTCCAATCTTTGGAACTGTTTTGTATCTTGACTCAGAAGTTCCTATCCAGAATCAATTCCCAGGAAGTTCTAGGGGGGAAAATGCTTTTTAAGAGTAGAAATGTGCAGGTCTCAGTTGTAAATACTTTGTTACAATCCCTCTTGGGGAAAGATAAATGCTCAGTATGTATTAGGGCCTGGAATTATCTATATTGAGAGACTGATGTTGAAGTAATTTTCTTCTGGGATAGCTGATGACCAATTTGATGTTCTGTCTGATTTCTGATTTAATTCCTCCAAGTTTTATGTGGTGCTGTCCTAACACTGTTAGGTGCTGAAAGAGAAGAATAAAAGTAGACCTTATCACCAGACTCTTATGATGAAAGGGGCAATGCCTACAGAAGAACAATAATATAAGGCAAGGACAAGTAAATACTGAATAGAGGTGAGCGGAAGAGGAGAGAACAATTATTCTAACCTAGAGTTAGGGAAGACATGACTCGTGGCTGAGGAGTGGGCCTGGCAGAAAGAAGAGAATAATCATTTCCATTGGTGAAGTTGTTTCCATTGGAGGGGCTTGTAATAAATCCCAAAGGCTAGTACAGAGTGGCTAATGATTTAAAACGGTGTTAAATAAATAAAATAAGCAATTAAAAAGGTTTTATTTAAAAAAAAATTAATGGTGTAAACATTCATTACGAATAATGCAAAGCTATACTATTTTTGTCAGAAGGTTAGTTTCAATGTTTTGTGTCTTCTATTATATTTCCTATGGTCTCTACTTTCAGTTCTAATCCGAATACTGTTTGAGTCCTAGCCCATTGTGATAAACCAAGCCAGAACTGCGGAGGCATGGTTTTCATACTTAATCTCTAAGTTATACCTATTTGACTCTTATAGATATTACTTGTCTAAGTTGCGGGGTTTATTTGCTTATTGGACAAAGTAAAAATTGAGTATGGGCATTTTTCTTTTCCCTGAGATTTCTTTGTGTTTTTAATCTTTAGCCTCATTCAAGTGCTGTCATGTCTTTTCAGACGATTTTTGGGTTTGGATAGCCTTCTCTTTGCAGAACAAACCAAGAGCTTGTCTGGTCTGTGTCTGAGGTTCATTAGTCGAAGCTTTTAAAATACGTTCGTATTTTTACAGTACTCTAGAAAGCAGACAAATCTCTATAGATGAGCAAGTGCACTAAAATACAAAGAGGAAATATGCAAGATTTGCTAAAATTACCAAATGATAGCACACTTAGTCTACTATTGTTTTGGTCTCTTATTTCTCATCTCCTCCCTCCTACTCTGCCCAATGTAAGTTGTAGACGGCTAGCTCTTATCCAAAAGCCCATTTCAGCCCACTAACGTGTCCAAAAGAAACACCAATCGATGGCAAAAGTTTTAGAAGGCAACGAAGGCCTTTGCTGACAGCCTCTTATAGAAGTAACACAAAGGGAATTGCCTATTATGACATGAAGTGAGACGCCGCTAAAGTCCTCCTTCCCAATCCAGTCCTCCCAGCAGCTGCCTGTGTCCTTGTCCAAGTTCTTCCGACTCCCAAACCACTCTTTTCCCAGTGCCCTGACTTTGCTTCCCTCCCCAATCCTACCTCCCCCCTCTTACCTCTGCTTCTCCCCTTCCAGACTCCTTTGTCTCCTTCAGGGGTATCACCAATCCATTTTTCAAACACAGAATCTGTTACTCTTGAGCCTAACCCTCATACCATCCTACCCAGTGGGGGGGGATCTTCCTTAGAACCCACATACCTAAGAACTTGGGGGATGGTAATACTTGAAAATTAACTATTTGCTCTGTTGCCCTTCCTTCTTTACCTCCTCACACTTCATCCTTTTCTCTTCTCCCAATTCTTCATTACATTCCTTTCCCTGCCTGTGTGTAATATCCTTGATTTTCTCCCCAAATTAACTCAGAGAAATGTGTGTGTGTGTGTGTGTGTGTGTGTAATGAAAAATGTATATACTTAACAGTCATTTTGGAAGGTAATTCCTTGTTGGAAAGCACTTTTATAGTAGTGAAAATGTGACTAAATTGCCTTCAGTTTTCAACACAGATAACATCTTTCATAATTTTCCACATTTTTCCATTGACCTAGTTGCTATTTGATTGTATGAAAGTGGAAACGTGTACATTTTTCTATGTCTAAGCTTTTGTATGCACTTCCTTTTCTGCCAACTTGCTCAGCTGTTCCCATCTTCACCTTCTCTCTGTTCTCACAGTTGGGGACTGTGCTTTTACTTTCAACACCTGATATATCTGGAACAATCTATCTCAAAGTCATTCATCTTTATATCTTTTAGGGGCATTGGATTACTAGAGGTTTATTTTTAGTTTTATACTTTTGCTTGTGTGATTTTCAATCCATTCACAATACAAGTACTTAGCTTCTGACATTGATATTGACTTCACATTACATGATAGACATTTCTCTTTTAAACCAGAACATTCTCCGTCCAATTTTAATACCGCCTATGATGGTATAGCACTTTTGTATGCATATAAGCCAGTATAATACAACCAGTACTACGTTATGATTTGCTGGATTAAATCTATACTGGATACCTCCTTACTAAGGCAATGGATAGAATGGAAAAATTAGCACTTAAGAAAGTTTTTTTTAAGTAGGCAGTATTTCTTCTTCTCTATAGAAAGTGTAACAAGAATGTGTTTCCCTATCATCGAATCTTTATTAAAGGACATCTTTGTCAGTGTATAAATGCTGGAAATACAGTTTACCACTTCCCTTGAGTTAGACTAGATAAACAAATAGACACTATCGTTGGGTTTCTGGTAGCACTGTTCAGTTTAGAATTTGGTGTACTTTTCAGATCAGTCCTTTTAATAAGGACAGACAAGTGACTGTATCACTGTAAAACAAATGAGAATATGATCGGACTAAAGAGAAGCAAAGAATATAGTCAGGAGCAAGGATAGTCATTGTGAAGTGACCTCTCACCTTTGACCTACAAACTAGACAGCAGTGTCCTTTGTGGGTATAGCACTGCCTACTTGCTAACCCATAGCTACCTCTAGTGTGCATGACCTAATTTATAGATTGCGCCAAATAAATCACACCTTGGGCTTATAGCAAAAATAAAGCCATGTGATTTTGCATAAAAGGAGACTTAGATCCCTAGAGTATTTTCTTCACTTGATATATGATAATGTTAATTAGAATGATAATAATCAATTTAAAAGTAATAACAGCTAACAAGCAACACTTTTCATGTTCCAGGCACTACCCTAACCTCCTTACTTCTGTAAATTCATTTTAACCTTTGTGTGAACTCATTTAACCCCACAACTCTATAAGATACTACTATTATTAACCTCATTTTTACTTAGAAGAACTGCAACACAGCTCTTCACATCTTGCCCAGCAACATCACATGCTTATTATGTAGGGAAAGTGGGATTTGAGTCTGATTCCAGACCCCACGCTCTTAAAGATGACCTTAAATTCAGTCTACTCTGGCTTGGCCTATTGTAGAAAGCCTAAGAGAGTTTCTTTATAAAGTTGTGCTTTCCGTCTCCAATTCTTGTCTTTCTTGGAAAGGAGAATGTAGAAGTCACTTTTATCTGTTCATGTCCTGGCTTGGTGAGTGAGAACACTTTCTGGTCCAGGATGTCAGGCCAAAGGCTCTTCTGTCCTTGTCCATGTGACAGTTTGGAGGAGAGAGACACTGGGAACACTATAGATCTGTGAGGATAGGAATGCTCAGATGAATGTTTGCCTGCACACATGGACCAGCAAATGTCTGATACAGTTTTAGGAAGGGGAAATTTTAAAAAATCTGCACTCCAAGTAGCTGTGTTACTTATTTATACTTGTTTACACATCTACCTTGCTTGGTGCACCAGGTTGGAGGCATCTTAAGGCTTATTCATGAATTCTCTTTATTTCTACCTGAAGATTATGCTTCCAAGTTACCTTTCCAACATTTCTAGATAAGGCTGCTGATACAGTGAACTTTGACATTCCGTCTATTTCACTATAACACTAGCTTGACTTCTTTTTTGTCTTTAATTATGATCCCCCCCCTTCCCCCAGATCTTGTCTCATCTTAGACCAGTTTTAAGAAAACAAGCATACCTTTGATTTATCATCTGAAATCTGACTTTGTTTTCTAGAGATTGGTGGTCCAGTCTAGCCTGTCAGCTTATCAGCCAATATTACTATTTCTTACACGTAGTCTTAAGGCATTTCTCACTTAGCACAAGGTTTCCATTTCACCTATAATTATATACTCTGACTTCTTAAATCCAAGACTCTCTATGGATACATTTCCTCACATTTCTTTTTCCTAATAATGAAATATTTAGCATATTTGGTAAAAAGAACACTGTTCCTTGTTACTGTAGCATTACTCCTACTAACTTATTTTTATCATTTTATACATAATTTTTGTTTATGTGTTTAAAATCCCACCTTCTGTTTCCAAGAATACCATCTCAAAGATTCTATAACTAGAATGGTAAAATCCAAAAAATCCTGGTAATAACAACTGTTGTTGAGGATGTGGAGCAACTATATGGGGATGAAAATGGCACAATTCCTTCCAATTGCAGTTTAACAGTTTCTTATAAAATTAAACATACACTTTGTATGACTCAACAAGCCCACATGTAGGTATTTGCCCAAGAGCAATGAAGTTTACGTTCACACAAGGGTCATGCATAATATTTATAGAAGTTGTCTTCACAATCACTAATAATGGAAAATACTTCAAATGTTTTTAATGGGTGAGTGTACATAAACAAAACTGTGGTACCTCTACACAATGGAGCAGCAATAAAGTGGAACAAACTACTGAAGCCTGCAACAACACTTGAGGCTCAGTCTCAACTTAACTATGCTACGTGGAAGAAGCCAGACTGAAAAGGTGGCCTCCTATATGAGTCCATTTTTAGGACATCCTGGAAAAGGCAAAATGGTAGGGACAAAAAAATGGATCAATGGTGTTCAGGGCTAGGATTAAGAATGGAGATTGACTATTACTGGGCAGCATGAGGAAATTTGGGGTGGGGGATGATGGAAATGCTCTATACTGTAACAGTTTTAGTGGTTATATGACTAAGAATTTGTCAAAACTCATACAACAGTTCACCACAAAGAATGAATTTTAAAGTAAATATGAAAATAGTGAATAAAATATAAAACAAGTATGCACCAGCATCATTTATAAGTTGATTTTATGGTTGCCTAAATTCATGGATCCTGTCACCTATCTTTATTTTGACCTTGTATCTTTGGAGTTGGGTAAAACTCTATGAGTCCATCAATTTCTGGATGTGTCCCTCTTTGGATGTAGGTATCAGCCATCTAGGAAGGCCTGGGAAATCCCTGTGAGGTCAGGCTAATTGCACAAGTATTGGTGAAGGCTTACGTACTTATATTCTACTCCTCCAATTGTTCTGTTCCCTCATCTTAGCCCTTTACTCCCCAGTAAATATTAGAGCATGAAGTCCACTTTGTCAAAAGATATTGACTTCTAGGGCAAATTAATTTTCAGAACCCCATGGCCATCTTGTGGTTACTCACTGTTTTCTAATCCCCTCACCTTCCCCCTTATCCCCACCCCCCTCAATCCAACAAAACTCAGTTTTTCCTCTGTGTCTCCAAAACTGTTTCTGATTAGTTCATTCACTTATTCTTTTCTTTAGATTCCACATATAAGTGAGATCATATGGTATTTGTCTTTCTCTGTCTGACTTATTTCACTTAACATAATGTTCTCTAGGTCCATCCATGTTGCTGCAAATGGTAAGATTTCTTTCTTCTTTATGGCTGAGTAATACTCCATTGTATAAAAGTACCACAGTTTCTTAATCCAGTCATCTACCGATGGACATTTTGGTTGTTTCCATGTCTTGGCTATTGTGTATACTGTTGCAATAAACATAGGAGTGTATAAAGTCTTTTGAATTAGAGTTTTGGATTTCTCCGGATAGATACCTAGGAATGGAATTGCTGGATCATAAGGTAGTTCCATTTTCAGATTTTTGAGATACCTCCATACTCTTTTCCATAGTGGCTACACCAATCTGCAATCCCACCAACAGTGCACAAGGGTTCCCTTTTCTCCATATCCACGCCAACACTTGTTGTTTTTTGATTAATTGATGATAGCCATTTTGACTGGTGTGAGGTGGTATATCATTGTGGTTTTTATTTGCATTTCTCTAATGATTAGTGAGTTTGAGCATTTTTTCATGTCTGTTTGCCATCTGTATTCATTTTCAGAAAAATGTCTCTTCATGTCCTCTGCCCATTTTTTAATTGGGTTGTTTGTTTGTTTTTTTTGGAGTTGTGTTGAGTGATTTTTTTATAAATTTGTGATATTAACCCCTTATCAGATATATCATTGGCAAATATCTTTTCCCATTCAGTAGGGTCCGTTTTTTGTTTTATTGATAGTTTCCTTTGCTGTGAAAAAACTTTTTAGTTTGATGTAATCCCACATGTTTATTTTTTCTCTTACTTCCCTTGCGCGAGGGGATATATCAGTAAAAATCTTACTCTGGGTAATGTCTGTGAAGTTTCTTCCTATATTTTCTTCTAGGAATTTTATGGTTTCAGATCTTACATTTAAGTCTTTAAGCCAATTTAAATTTATTTTTGTATATGGTGTAAGGAGGTGGTCCAGCTTCATTTTGTTGCATGTGTCTGTCCAGGTCTCCCTGCACAATTTATCGAATAGACTGTCTTTACCCCACCTTACATTCTAGCTTCCATTGTCGTAGATTAAATGGCCATATAGGCATGGATTTATTTCTGGACTCTCTATTCTGTTCCATTGATCTATGTGTCTGTTTTTATGCCAGTACCATGCTGTTTTTGTGTGTGTGTGTGTGTGTGTGTGTTTTGTTGTTTTTTTTTAGTACCATGCTGTTTTGATTACTGTAACCTTGTAGTATAATTTGGTGTCAGGTATTGTTATACCTCCCACTTTGTTCTTGTTTCTCAAGATTGCTGAGGCTATCCGGGGTCTTTTATGGTCCCATATAAATTTTAGGATTATATGTTCTACTTCTGTGAAAAACGTCGTTGGTAGTTTGATAGGAATTGCGTTGAATATGTATATTGCCTTAGGCAGCATGGACATTTTAACTATATTAATTCTTCCTATCCATGAAAGTGGTATGTGTTTCCATCTATTTGTATCTTCTTTCATTTCTTTCTTCAGTGTCTTATAATTTTCTGAGAACAGATCTTTTACTTCTTTGGTTAAATTTATTCCCAGGTATTTTATAGTCTTGGAAGCAATTGTAAATGGGATTGTTTTTTTAATTTCTTCTTCTGATATTTTATTATTGGTATATACAAATGCAACTGATTTCTGAATGTTAATTTTGTATCCTACTACTTTACTAAATTCATCTGTCAGCTCTAATAGTTTCTTGGTAGAGTCTTTGGGGTTCTATACATATTGTATCATGTCATCTGCATATAATGACAATTTTACTTCCTCCTTACCGATTTGGATGCCTTTTATTATTATTATTATTTTTTTTTTGTCTGATTGCTGTGGCTAGATCTTCCAGCACTATGTTGAATAGAAGTGGAGAAAGTGGGCAACCTTGCCTTGTTCCTGATATTAGGGGGAATGGCTTTAACTTTTCCCCATTGAGTATGATGTTACCTGAAGGTTTATCATATATGGCCTTTATTATGTTGAGATATGATCCCTCTATTCCCACTTTCTTAAGGGTTTTTATCATAAATGATTGCTGGATTTTGTCAAATGCTTTTTCTGCATCTATTGATATGATCATGTGATTTTTATTTTTCATTTTGTTAATGTGGTGTATCACATTAATTGATTTGCGGATGTTGAACCACCCCTGCATACCAGGGATGAATCCCACTTGATCATGGTTGTATGATCTTTTTAATGTATTGCTGAATTCTGTTCGCTAATATTCTGTTGAGGATTTTGGGATCTGTGTTCATTAGAGATATTGGCCTGTAGTTTTTTTTTTTTGTTTTTTTTTGTGGTGTGTTTGTCTGATTTTTGGATTAGGGTGATAGTGGCTTCATAAAAAGTGTTTGGGAGCCTTCCCTCTTTCTGGATTTTTTGGAAGAGCTTGAGGAGAATAGGTGATAATTCTTTTTTGAACGTTTTGTAAAATTTACCTGTAAAGCCATCTAGTCCAGGGCTTTTGTTTGTTGGGAGATTGTTGATTACTGATTCAATTTCCCGGGTGGTAATCAGTCTATTCAGGTTTTCTGTTTCTTCTTTAGTTAGCCTTGGAGGTTGTACGACTCTAGAAAATTGTCCATTTCTTCCAGATTGTGAATTTTGTTGGCATATAGTTGCTGATACTAATATATTAAAAATTTTGTATTTCTGCGGTGTCTGTTGTCACTCCTCTTTCATTTCTGATTTTATTAATTTGGGTCCTCTCCTTTTTTTAAATGAGTCTGGCTAAAGGTTTGTCGATTTTGTTTATCTTCTCTAAAAACCAACTCTTGGAATCATTGATCTTTTGTATTGTTTTTCTGGTTTTTATTTCATGTATTTCTGCTTTGATCTTTATTATCTCCTTACTTGTACCCCCTTTTGGCTTATTTTGCTGTTCTTTTTCCAGATCCCATAAGTGTGAAGATAAACTGTTGATTAATGATTTTTCTTGTTTCTTTAGGTAGGCCTGCTGTGCTATGAATTGCTCTCTTAGGACTGCTTTCGCTGTATCCCATAGATTTTGGGTCGTTGTGTTTTCATTTTGTTTGTCTCAATACATCTTTTGATTTCTTCCTTGATCTCCTGATTGACCCATTCATTATTTAGTAACATGTTATTCAGCCTCCATGAATTGGTGTTTCTTCCAGTTTTTTTCCTGTGGATCATTTCTAATTTCATAAAACTGTGATTAGAGAAGACAGTTGGTATGATTTCAATTTTCTTAAATTTATCAAGACTTGTTTTGTGGCCTGAAATGTGGTCTACTTTGGAAAATGTTCCATGAGCGCTTGAGAAGAACATGTATTTTGTAGCATTGGGGTGAAAGGCTCTGAAAATATCGATTAAATCCAAGTGGTCTAATGTGTCATTTAAGGCCATTGTTTCCATATTGATTTTTCGTCTGGAAGACCTGTCCCTTGTTGTCAGAGATGTGTTGAAATCCTCTACTAAGATAGTGTTACTGTTGATCTCTGTCTTTATGTCAGTCAGTACCTGTTTTACATATTTACGTGTTCCTATGTTGGGTGCAAAGATGTTTACTAGGGTTATGTCCTCTTGTTGGATCGATCCCTTTATTATTATATAGTACCCATCTTTGTCTTTTAATATGTTCTTCATTTTAAAGTCTATTTTGTCAGATATAAATATTGCAACTCCAGCTTTGTTCTCATTTCCATTTGCATAAAATATCTTACTCCAACCCTTCACTTTCAGGCTGTGTGTGTCTTTTGATCTGAGGTGAGTCCCTTGTATACACCATATAGAAGGGTCTTGCTTTCTTATCCACTCAGCCACCCTATGTCTCTTGATTGGAGCATTTAATCCATTTACATTAAAGTGATTGTTGATAGGTACATAGTTATTGCCATTTTTTAAATTTGTAGTTAGATTGTTTTCATCTTCTATTTATAGAAGTCCTTTTAGTGTTTCTTGCAATGCTGGCTTGGTGGTAATAAATTCCTTTAGCTTATTCTTTTCTGGAAAGCTCTTTATCTCTCCATCAACTTTAAATGATAGCCTTGCTGGATAAAGCAATCTAGGTTGTAGGCCTTTGTTTTCCATCACTTTGAGTATCTCCTGCCACTCCCACCTGGCCTTCAATGTTTCCGTAGAAAAGTCATTTGATAGTCTTATGCGAGTTCCCTTGCATGTTACCCTCTGTCTTTCTCTTGCTGGTTTTAGGAATCTCCTTCTCTTTAAGCTTTGCCATTTTAACTATAATGTGTCTTGGTGTGGACCTGTTTAGGTTTATCCTGGTTGGAACTCTCTGTACTTCCTGGGCTTGTATGTTGGTTTCCTTCGTCAGGTTAGGGAAGTTTTCAGACATTATTACTTCAAATATGTTCTCAATCCCTTGCTTCCTCTCTTCACCTTCTGGTATTCCTATGATGCGCATGTTGTTGTGCTTAATATTATCCCAGATGTCTCTTAAACCATCGTCATTGTTTTTTATTCTTTTTTCTTTCTGTTCTGTTTGGGTGATCTCTGCTAACTTGTTCTAAGTCTCTGATTCGATCATCTGCTTCATCTAACCTGCTGCTATTTCCTTCAAGTGAGTTCTTTATTTCAGTAATTGTGTCTTTTATTTCTAACTGGTTGTTCATTATGATTTCTCTATCCTTCTTTATGTCATCTCTAAGCTCCTTAAACATTTTTATCATCAGTGTTCTGAACTCAGTGTCTGATAGGTTTGTTACCTCTGTTTCATGTGCTTTCATTTCTGGAAGTTTCTTCTGTTCTTTTATTTGGGTCATGTTTCTTTGTTTCCCCATTCTGTCTGACTCTCTGTGTTTGCTTCGATGTATTATGTAGATTCCGTAGAGTTCTTAGTTCTTGCTGGGTTATCTTATGTAGTATGTGTCCTTTATATTTGACTTGCACTACTTCGTTCTTGTTGTCTGCGTGTCCTCCAAGGGTGACTGTGCGTTGTGTATATTGTCCTGTTAAAGAAGATCTTAAATTGCATTTTGCTTGTGAGTAGGTGGGATTAACTCCTAGGCTGACCAGTTGTGAGACTTGGTTCTGCCCACCACGGGGTGTTCTGTTGCGTGAGGGTTGACCACTTAAATGTGGTTTGGCCTTTATCGGCTCTTGTGTCTGTAGAGAATTCCCTCTGGGTGTGTCAGTTGTAGGACAAACCCAGTAGTACTCTGATTTAGTCTGGTGTTGGCCTCTGGGTGTGTTGAATCTTGTGCCTCTTAAGCTGGGCCCTGGTAGGGCAATTTCAGAACAAAGCAAATCACCAAGCAAAACAACAACAACAATAAAGAAAAATCAAATCCGTTTACATGTAAAAACAACCGACAACCCACACTCAACACTGGCAAAGATATCAAAGATATAAAGACAAAACAAAAGAAAGCAAAAATCAAAAAACAAAACAAACAATCAAAAAATTGCAGCGCCCGTCTTGGCTTAAGCCCACCTTGTAATCTCCAGGTTGTCCTCTGCTGTACCAGAGAGTCCTCTGTATATTGTGCAGGCAGAACCGGTCACCTGGTGCCCAGAGTGACGTTGGGACTGCAGATTTAGATGTGAGGATGAGGGATCTGGATGGTAGTTTTTACAAATTCAGTGCAGTTTCTGCCCTTGCCTGCACATATGCAAACTGAGAGTAAAACCACCAGCCCTGTGTCCAGTTCTGAGTCTTAGGGTACTTCTTCAGTTTGTGTGTGGGGGGGGGGAGGGGGTGGCAGGCAGGAGATTTCAAAGCTGCTGAAAGCCCAGAGCTGCGTCTGCTACCCACTGCTGATCCCTGGGAGTGCCTTCGCAGTTGTAATTGCCCGGCCCTAGGCAGGCAAGAAAGGGTGGGGGTTGGGGATAGAAGGGTCTTCTCTCTCCCAGCCCAGCTGTGTCACACTCCTCTTGCAGCCCTGAAAAGGTGGTGGCTGGGGGTGGAGGAGTCTCTTCTCTCTCAGCCCAACACAAATCACACTCTTCCTAGCCTCTTCCCTGGGTCAGAGCTGCACGCTTGTCTTCCCAGAGGCTGAGCACCAAGGTTCCTCTGTAATCTGACACTACTCCTCAGTTCAGGGGCCAGTTTAAATCTCTGGAAGGGCAGAGGTAGGGTTGGAAAAGCGGGGAGAGGGGCCCAGGTATGGAGTTTGTGTCCTTTGTCTGACCTAGGGCCCAACTGGCTGTCCCCTCGGCAGGAGAGATCAGCTGTGGGATGCAGGGACAGAGCCCACCTCCTGGCTTTTGTGTTCTCTGTTCCATCCTGGGATCCCCTGCGTCTCTGCAGCTGTGGATGCCGTCCGCGTTTCCACCGCCGCAGATGCAGGCCGCATCTCCACTCTGCTCCCTTCCCTCTTCTCCTGCTCGCCCAATTTGACCACCTTCAAGTAATTCTTGCACGAGTCTGTTAGCTGTTCTGCATGATGAGCAGAGAATCCTTTGCTGGTTGTAGATGTCCCGTTTGTGATAAGATCTGGAGGAGAACTCAAAAAGTACGCCCCGCTGCCGCCATTTCTATGACTTCCTATTTTGGAATTGCTTTTTAAATCCCATTTGTACAATCATTCATTTACTGAACACGTAGTGAGCACCACTGTGCTCTGTAAGTGCACTGTCCTGGGCCAGGATATCATGAAGTGACACCAAATCCTGCACTCTAACGTCCACAATCAGGTGCAGCAGACAGACATGCAGTGGTTCATGCAGCATGATAATTGCAGGAAATGCACAGAACTATGAGGAGGCAGTGATTCATTTTTTCTGTGGGGAAGGTCAGGGAGGAATGAACAGAAATGGTGGTAGCTGCACTAAGTCTTGAAGGATGAATACATTTCTTCCAGGCAGAGAAAGGTGGAAGGGCATTCCAGACAGAGGGAAGAGCAAGTAGAAAAGCAGTGAGGCATGAAAAGCACAGTGTGCTCTGGGAAATGTGAGCTGTGCAGAATTACTGGAAGGGGTTTGGTATGGGGATGATGCCATAGAGGTGAGGCCAGATCTGTAGGCCCTTGCGTAGCATGCCAAGGAACTCGAACTTTTATCTTGGAAGTCTGTGATGAGTAACCCAGGAGCCACTGGTCCCATATGACTCTACCTGAGCCCGCAATCTAGTTTCAGGTTGAAAAATTAGAAAGCTACCCTCTTGTTCCTACTTCTCAAAAGTGTATAGGTATTAACTTTAATGTATAAACTGCAGCTTCAATCTTTTCCAGTGATATTCCTCCATTCAATAATCTAGGTAATCTGTTTTTGGAAGAATAGACAGTGCATGCATAGGATTCGGTAAAACTATTTTCAGTATTAGTGGGGAAAAAATTAGTGAAACAAATTACAAAATATTGTAATACATTCCTGTGATAGGTGGAAAGGGTCCTTTTAAATGGTTTTTGGCAAGGAAGAAACACAGTGAGATTTGCATTTTAGAAAGATCACGCCAGAGGCAATGTGAGGAGGGAAGGTCTCCAGCAAGATGTATTTTATTGCTCAGGAGGCTCAATTTAAGCAAAGCTTTCTTTAAGCATCTTATGGTCAGACAGGACGACAGAGGATGAAAACATATTCTCACTGCATTCCATTCAATGCAAGTGGGAATGCAATCCTAATAAAATTATATGGTCTCTCTCTCCCTTCTCTCTGAGACAGAAAAATAAAGAAAAGAAAGACAAAGAAAACCACCAAGAACCTTTCCGTATAATTGCATAAAAGCCTGATGTCATTTGAATTATTATATTATACATGATTCTCAACTGATTTTACCATTAACAGACCACAGAAGAAGCATTAGGAAATTCCAAGTAATGCTGAATTTTTGCCTACAGTATATTTAGCTTAATGTACTTTTGTTTTCCCTTGTAGAATACTTTACCATATTTTATCATAATTTTAAAGACTGCCATTGTCACAGATAAGGACAATAGATCACTAAGTCTGAAAGTCTTCCTTATATTTTTTTAATGAGTCACTTTGGGAAGGTGAGGGGAAAGAAGGGATTTAGAAAATTGATACAAGTATTTAAAAGCTTTTGAAAATCAAGGTTTTGTGTTACAGGAATCGTCTGATTTCAGTATGACCAATGTAGAGTTCTCTGTTGAGGTTAGTGTAATAATTTTTCTAAGCTTTGCTTGATCAGTTTTCTTTCCTGGGCTGTCAGCTCTATGAAACGAGGGGCCTTGTCTCTCTCTGCTTTTAGCTGAATCCACAGCATGTGGCATGGAGCATAGACTCCAGCAGAAACTCAGTAAGTGTCCATTGCATGAATGAATGATGCCTGGGTGGCTGCAATATTTATCTAACCACCGAGTGGTCCAAAACAGTGATGAGATGATCTAAAATCTAATGTGGGGTAAGATGCTGGTTGGTCAAGTCTTCTGAGCTACAAATCATTTAAAGTAGAGGCCATTAAAAAAAAACAACACATAAGCAAAGAAACAAAATACTTATAATCTACACAAGGGTGAGTGCTTGTAGGAAAACATTTACATTAAAAGTAGAATAATAAGCTACTCCAGTTCCTTGTAGATGTTTAACCAAGATGGTTTTGAATGACTCTCACTACCCAGAGATCATCACGGTTACCATCTTGTTATATAACCTCCTATCTTCTTTACAATGCATCAATGTATTTGGTTTTACAATTGTTCTTTTGAAAATGCAGTGCTATTTACCTGCTGTTTAGTAGCCTATTTTTTCTACTGATCAATCATAAATATCTGCACTTTAACTCATATATAACTTGTGATCTGATTCTGCTTCAGTGTCATTCTTCCTTAATAGACTGTCAACTCTAAGTGGGCAGGAAATATGTCTCCCTTGTACTCAGCTCTATACTCAGGCCCTGCATCATTCTTGGTTGATTGATGACTACTGTTTTGTTTGTATTAGTTACATGGTTTCTTATCTTCTAAATATGTCATCATTCATTTGTTTAATCTTCTATTGTTAGAATCTTAGATTTTAATAAATGTTTCTTGTAGAAGCATCTATGAGTGATTTCAGTCATATCAATAGTAGGAATTATGCATACTTTAAATATTTTAGTAATTATAATTATAGAATAATGCATGAGTACATTCACCATATGAAAATGGGAATACTGCAAATAAGGTCTAACCACCTACCTGTCCAGGCAGGGAGAGTCATAGTTATCAGTTTGATTTGAATATTTCTAGATCACTTTCTCAGCTTTTATATAATATAGATACATTTATAAAAGTGTATATTATTTTTTGTGTATATGTCTTTTATATAATTGATATAATGTTGTTTTGGTTATTCTACAAATTTCTGCCCACTCAATGATTATGTTAGATTTCATCTTATAGATATACAATGATGGACAATTCATTTTTCTTTCTTATTATTTTAAACATTTTACTCAACAGCTGAATTCCCCCAGGTGCACATCTTGAAACAGGATTGGAGTAGCTATAGTTTACTTGGAGTCAACTGGTGATCTCAGGAATTACCAGTAGGGGAGTAGGGAAATGAGACAGGAAATAGAGGGAAGACAATGCGTGTTTCTTCCAAAAGCAGATTGTTGCTTGGGACAACTGGGACTCAGTCCCACTGGGGACTTCTGTGGGGACTGTGTGAAACACTCCTCAGTGAAGTCCCACTGGAGGGGTGAATAAAAGAGTGTGAACCCACCAACTCCAGCTTCTCTTTGGCGGTGGGCTGCTCCTTAGCGCTTCTGACCTGGCCCGTGGGTGACTGACCATGCCCCTGCATTCACATCCATATACATGTAGTTCTCACCTCCAGTGATCACCATAGGAAGAAGCCATTGGTGTGCAGGAACAATGACTGCTGAAAGGCAGGGCATGAGAACCTCTGCTACAACATTCGTGCCTGTGCCTTTTTTTGTGTTGTGTCCATATTTCAATATGTATTTCTCGGGGGGGGGATTAAATAATTGTTTTAACACTTTTAACGAGACCCTGTGTCTTGGCTTATGTTTTCCTGTGAAAAACACTCTGTTGCAGTTCAGTCTTACTCTCTGGCCTCATTGTTCAGTTCCAAGCAGAATCGTTTCTATTCCTTTTGATCATCATCTCCTGCTGACTCAGCCATTCACTTTAATTATCTTGAAACACTCTCTGGCTCTCCAGATAAACAATCCAACTCTGTAACTTTCTCCCAGGAGCATTCACTACTCCTATAGGTGGGTTTCAAGTGAAAAGAGTCAAGAAACTCAGTCACTGGCATAATGACTTTGAAGTTGAGTGCAGCCTGTGTCTCCAGGAAAATGTCTTTTTTAGTACTGACTGAGAAGACGGGAATTTTTGCTGGTGCACCAATGATGGTTTAATGATTTACACATAGCCACTAGAGCTTCATTCTGAGAAGAGTGTTATGGTTTCTTCTAGTCCAGTAGCTCACAAGTGTGGTCGTCATAGCAGCAGCACCAATATCGCCTGAGAAATTGAGGTGCACATTCGTGAGGCCCCCTCCTCCACACCTACCGAGTCAGAATCTCTAAAATGGAACTCAGAAATCTGTTTTGACAAGCTCTGAAGGAGATTTTTGATGTGCACTAAAGTTTGAGAACAGCTCTTATAGTCATTTACAATATATATTTGTTTCATTGTTTACGGTCTATTAATTTTTAGAAAATAAATATTTTTAGACCAAAATAGCAAATTCCTTCTTATTTTAAGAACTTATTTTTCCTTTAATAATACATCATTAATGCAGAGTCCAGCGCCCTCAATCTGCACATTTATGGATTTCACAACTGCAAAAACAAAATGTTATTTTGAAAATTGTATCAAGAAAATGCCTCTGTTTCTTCCAACATGTCAAGGATTATTAAAACCATACACATTAATTACATTATGATTATTATGTAATTATGATTATATATTTTAAATTATTTTCATAAAATCACATAATATTTGCAAGTATTATGGCTAGTAATTATAAAGGTATGTGCCTCACTATAAAGAAATATATAATCCAACGAAAAAACTTTTATTTCAGGAACCTTCCCCCAGTCCTATGTGATTGTTCACATTCCCAACACTTTCTTTGTTGAGGTTCTTTTACATAAAATGTATCTTTCCTTCTTGCTTATAAAATGATCTGATTAAAAAATAATGAAACTAACTGATTTAGTTTATCAAAATTTAGTTCCTATCCTCTCCAAGAGTTTGTACATGGATTAAAGTGAGAGAACACACACCTTTGCTTTTGAGTTGTCTGGAAGCATTCTTACGGAGAACATGAACCTGCTCCAATAGAGTAATTCATGCATCTTTGCTCTATCCTTGTGAAAGATGTATTTTTTTCTCTCCCATTTTCCTGATAGGAATAACTCAAATTTGGAGAGGTTCAGAAAATGAAGCTGGGTTGAAAAGGTTGGGAACCTAACATGTTGTTCATTACATCATTCAGTTATTGAAAAACATTTATTCAGTGTCTCCCCTGCTTGGTATTATGCTAGGTGCTGGGCTACACAGGGGAACAGAAGAGACACAAAGCACACTCCCAGGCCATAATGGGCAAAAGCCACGTTCCCTAGTACATTCCCCTTTACAGACCAATGTTTGTCCAACTTTTTACAAGAGTGGAAACAATTGGTTTAAAATGTATCTTATATACAAGTTCAATATCTAGAAGATAAAACTTAAGTTACTCTGATGAAAGGGAGTTGAAAGGACCCAAGAAGGTTTGGAGTGTTGAACACAGATGTTTTTCCTAATCTCCCAATCAACTCTTCATCTTTCATGAAGTATGGTTTGAAAACTTCTGACCTAGCCTGGAGGTTAAAAACATATCTTACACATTTTGCTGGATATCATGAGTATTGTCATCATATTAAAAACTTTTGAATTATTTACCAATATTTTACAAATTCAGAGAAATCCAAAGTTCCAGATTTCTGGAAAAAAATGTGACAGATCTGGCCACAATATACCATCATTTTCCTCTGATTGTCCAGAATTCACCATGTGGCTATTCTTCTCTTAGCCTAATTTAAACCACCTGCTTTGAACCTGTAAGGTATTCTGTTTATAGCCTTAACTTCCTATCTGGGAACCGAAACAACATGTAATATTCACAGTTGTGTGAGATAATAATAATCCTTTACATCTGTTTAGTGATTGCATTCCTGTGAGTCACGCATGGACAATGTTGTTTTTAGTTTTGATTAATGGAAACATTGAATTTTACATATTTATATTAAATGAAGTACCAGCTATAGGTGTACATAACCTATACAGGTGTGTATACTCATTTAATACAACACATCTTTTCAAACAGTTCTATTTTTCTTTTGTTTTACAGATGAGAGGTACAGAGGCTGGTGATTCTCATTCAAGTCCCCAAAATTTTAGGTGTGCAGTAATTTCCATTTTAAACATATTGCACTGTTCTGTATATAAACATATATGAAGATTTTTCTAAAATATAGCTGACATAGAATATTATATTAGTTTAAGATATATACCATAGTTATTCAACATTTATATACCTAAAGAAGTGATCACTTCTTGATAAGTCCGGTAATGATCTAACACCATATGATGTTGTCACAATCGGTGACTATATTCTCTATGTTGTACAATTACGTCCTCTCATGATGTATTTGCTTTATACCTGGAAATTTGGACCTCTTATTTCCCTTCCCCCCAATTATTTATTTATTTATTTATTTATTTATTTATTTACTATTAGTTTTAGGTGCACAAAACAAAGTAATAGTTAGACGTTTATTATTTGTATCCCTCACAGTGTCAACCACCCTCCCCACATCCACTATCCCTCTGACATCTCTCACAGCCATTACATTTCCACTATCTCTATCCCTAATGCTGTACTCTGCTTCTTGTAAATATATACATATATATACATATAAACTTGTAGTTGACATTCATTATTGTTCAGCTTCAGCTTCAGGTGTACAGTGCAGTGATCAGACATTTACATCTTCCTTGAGGTGGTCTCCCTAATGAGACAAGTGTCCATTGGATACTCTACAAAATCTTTACAACATTATTGATTACATTCCCCAAATTAGCTTTCATAACCCCATAGCAATCATGTGGTTACTGACTGTTTTCTAATCCCCTCACTTTCCCCCTTATCCCCACCAAACCCCTCCGATCTAGCAACCCTCAGCTTTTCCTTTGTGTCTCTGAAACTGTTTCTTATTAGTTCATTCACTTATTCTTTTCTTTAGATTCCATATATCAGTGAGATCATATGGTATTTATCTTTCTCTGTCTGACTTATTTCACTTAACATAATTTTTTCTAGGTCCATCCATGTTGTAATAAATAGTAAGATTTCCTTCTTCTTTATGACTGAGTAACACTCCATTGTATAACTGTACTACAGTTTCTTAATCCAGTCATCTTCCGATGGGCATTTTGTTTTTTTCCATGTCTTAGCTATTGTGTGGAGTGCTGCAATAAACATAGGAGTGCATAAAGTTTTTAGATTTAGAGTTTTGGATATCTCCGGATAGATACCTAAGAATGGAATTGCTGGATCATAAGGTAGTTCCATTTTCAGATTTCTGAGATACCTCCATACTGTTTTCCATAGTGGCTGCACCAATCTGCAATCCCACCAACAGTGCACAAAGGTTCCCTTTTCTCCACATCCTCGCCAGCACTTGTTGTTTGTTGATTTATTGATGATAGCCATTTTGACTGGGGTGAGGCGGTATATCATTGTTGTTTTTATTTGCATTTCTCTGATGGTTAGTGAGGTTGAGCATTTTTTCATATGTCTGTTCGCCATCTGTATGTCCTTTTCAGAAAAATGTCTCTTCATGTCCTCCTTTGCCCATTTTTTAATTGTTTTTTTTTTGTTTTTTGGAGTCGAGTTGAGTGAGTTTTTTATAAATTTGTGATACTAAACCCTTATCAGATATATCATTAGCAAATATCTTTTCCCATTCAGTAGGGTCCCTTTTTGTTTTATTGATGGTTTCCTTTGCTGTGAAAAAAACTTTTTAGTTTGATATAATCCCACATGTTTATTTTTTCTCTTACTTCCTTTGAGTAAAGGGATATATCAGTAAAAATCTTACTCCAGGTAACGTCTGTAAAGTTTTTTCCTATATTTTCTTCTAGGAATTTTATGGTTTCAGATTTTACATATAAGTCTTTAAGCCAATTTGAATTTATTTTGTGTATGGTGTAAGGAGGTGGTCCAGCTTCATTTTTTTTTTTTTGCATGTGTCTGTCCAGCTTTCCCAGCAGCATTTATTGAATAGACTGTCTTTACCCCACAGTAAATTCGTCCTTCTATTGTCATAGATTAAATGGCCATATAGTCATGGATTTATTTCTGGACTCTCTATTCTGTTCCATTGATCTATGTGTCTGTTTTTATGCCAGTACCATGCTGTTTTGATTACTGTAGCCTTGTAGTATAATTTGATGTCAGGTATTGTTATACCTCCCACTTTGTTCTTGTTTCTCAAGATTGCTGAGGCTATCCGGGGTCTTTTATGGTCCCATATAAATTTTAGGATTATATGTTCTACTTCTGTGAAAAACGTCGTTGGTAGTTTGATAGGAATTGCGTTGAATATGTATATTGCCTTAGGCAGTATGGACATTTTAACTATATTAATTCTTTCTATCCATGAACATGGTATGTGTCTCCATCTATTTGTATCTTCTTTCATTTCTTTCTTCAGTGTCTTGTAATTTTCTGAGTACAGATCTTTTACTTCTTTGGTTAAATTTATTCCCAGGTGTTTTATAGTCTTGGAAGCAATTGTAAATGGGATTGTTTTTAAATTTCTTCTTCTGATGTTTTATTATTGGTATATACAAATGCAACTGATTTCTGAATATTAATTTTGTATCCTGCTACTTTACTAAATTCATCTGTAAGCTCTAATAGTTTCTTGGTAGAGTCTTTAGGGTTCTATACATATTGTATCATGTCATCTGCATATAATGACAATTTTACTTCCTCCTTACCGATTTGGATGCCTTTTATTATTTTTTTTTCTTGTCTGATTACTGTGGCTAGATCTTCCAGCACTATGTTGAATAGAAGTGGAGAAAGTGAGCAACCTTGCCTTGTTCCTGATCTTAGGGGGAATGGTTTTAACTTTTCCCCATTGAGTATGATGTTACCTGAGGGTTTATCATATATGACCATTATTATGTTGAGATATGATCCCTCTATTCCCACTTTCTTAAGGGTTTTTATCATAAATGATTGCTGGATTATGTCAAATGCTTTTTCTGCATCTATTGATATGATCATGTGATTTTTATTTTTCATTTTGTTAATGTGATGTATCACATTAATTGATTTGCATATGTTGAACCACCCTTGCATATCAGGGATGAATCCCACTTGATCATGGTGTATGATCTTTTTAATGTATTTCTGATTTCTGTTCGCTAATATTTTGTTGAGGATTTTTGCTTCTATGTTCATTAGAGATATTGGCTTATAGTTTTCTTTTCTTGTGGTGTCTTTGTCTGACTTTGGGATCAGGGTGATAGTGGCTTCGTAAAAAGTGTTTAGGAGCCTTCCCACTTTCTGGATTTTTTAGAAGAGCTTGAGGAGAATAAGTGATAATTCTTTTTGAAATGTTTTGTTACATTCACCTGTAAAGCCATCTTGTCCAGGGCTTTTGTTTGTTGGGAGATTGTTGATTACTGATTCAATTTCCCTGGTGGTAATCAGTCTATTCAGGTTTTCTGTTTCTTCTTGAGTTATCCTTGGAAGGTTGTATGCTTCTAGAAAATTGTCCATTTTTTCCAGATTTGAAATTTGTTGGCATATAGTTGCTTATAGTAATATCTTAATTTTTTTTTGTATTTCTGTGGTATCTGTTGTCACGTCTCCTCTTTCATTTCTGATTTTATTAATTTGGGTTCTCTCCTTTTTTTCAATGAGTCTGGCTAAAGGTTTGTCAATTTTGTTTATCTTCTCTAAAAACCAACTCTTGGAATCATTGACCTTTTGTATTGTTTTTCTGGTTTCTATTTCATGTATTTCTGCTCTGATCTTTATTATCTCCTTACTTGTACTCCTTTGGGCTTATTTTGCTGTTCTTTTTCCAGATCCCATAAGTGTGATGATAAACTGTTGATTAGTGCTGTTTCTTGTTTCTTTAGATAGGCCTGTAATGCTATGAATTTCCCTCTTAGGACTGCTTTCGCTGTATCTCATACATTTTGGGTCGTCTTGTTTTCATTTTCGTTTGTCTCGATATATCTTTTGATTTCTTCCTTGATCTCCTAGTTGACCCATTCATTATTTAGTAACATGTTATTCAGCCTCCTTGAATTGGTGTGTCTCAAGTTTTTTTGTTATAGTTCATTTCTAATTTCATAGCACTGTAGTCAGAGAAGACAATTGGTATGATTTCAATTTTCTTAAATTTATGAAGACTTGTGTTGTGGCCTAACATTTTGTCTATCTTGGGAAATGTTCCATGTGCACTTGAGAAGAATGTGTATTCTACAGCTTTGGGATGAAATGCTCTGAAAATATCGATTAAATCCAAGTGGTCCAATGTGTCATTTAAGGCCATTGTTTCCATATTGATTTTCTGTCTAGAAGACCTGTCCCTTGTTTTCAGAGACGTGTTGAAGTCCCCTACTATGATAGTGTTACTGTTGATCTCTGTCTTTATGTCAGTCAATATCTGTTTTATATATTTAGGTGCTCCTATGTTGGGTACATAGATGTTTACTAGGGTTATATCCTCCTGTTGGATTGATCCCTTTATTATTATATAGTGCCCATTTTTGTCTTTTAATATGTTCTTCATTTTAAAGTCTACATTGTCAGATATAAATATTGCAACTCCAGCTTTGTTCTCATTTCCATTTGCATGAAATATCTTACTCCAACCCTTCACTTTCAGGCTATGTGTGTCTTTTGATCTGAGGTGAGTCCCTTGTATACACCATATAGAAGGGTCTTGCTTTCTTATCCACTCAGCCACACTATGTCTCTTGACTGCAGCATTTAACCATTTACATTTAAAATGATTGTTGATAGGTACATAGTTATTGCCATTTTTTAAATGTGTATTTAGATTGTTTTCATCTTTCTTCTGTTTATAGAAGTCCTTTTAATATTTCCTGCAATGCTGGCTTGGTGGTAATAAATTCCTTTAGCTTATTCTTTTCTGGAAAGCTCTTTATCTCTCCATCAACTTTAAATGATAGCCTTGCTGGATAAGCAATCTAGGTTGTAGGCCTTTGTTTTCCATCACTTTGAGTATCTCCTGCCACTCCCTCCTGGCCTTCAATGTTTCTGTAGAAAAGTCATTTGATAGTCTTATGGGAGTTCCCTTGCATGTTATCCTCTGTCTTTCTCTTGCTGGTTTTAGGAATCTCTCTTTGTCTTTAACCTTTGCCATTTTAACTATAATGTGTTTTCGTGTGGACCTGTTTGGGTTTATCCTGGTTGGAACTCTCTGCACTTCCTGGGCTTGTATGTTGGTTTCCTTCATCAGGTTAGGGAAGTTTTCAGACATTATTACTTCAAATATGTTCTCAGTCCCTTGCTTCCTCTCTTCACCTTCTGGTATTCCTATGATGCGCATGTTGTTGCGCTTGATATTATCCCAGAGTTCTCTTAAGCCATCGTCATTGTTTTTTATTCTTTTTCCTTTCTGTTGTTCTGTTTGGGTGATCTCTGCTAACTTGTTCTAAGTCTCTGATTCGATCCTCTGCTTCATCTAACCTGTTGGTAATTCCTTCAAGTGAGTTCTTTGTTTCAGTAATTGTATCCTTTAGTTCTAACTGGTTGTTCATTATGATTTGTTTATCCTTCTTTATGTCATCATTAAGCTCCTTAAACATTCTTATCTTCAGTGTTCTGAACTCTGTCTCTGATAGGTTGTTTACCTCTGTTTCATTTGGTTCCATTTCTGGAGGTTTCTTCTGTTCTTTCATTTGGGACGTTGTTTCCCTATTCTGTCTGACTCTGTGTCTGCTTCGATGTATTAGGTAGTTCCCCTAGGGTTCTTAGTTCTTGCTGGTTTATCTTATGTAGTATGTGTCCTTTATATTTGACTTGCACCACTTCCTTCTCCTCTGAGTGTGCCCCAAATGTGACTGTTGTGTATACTGTCCTGTTAAAGTTGATCTTTAATTTCTTTTAGCTTGTGACTAGGTGGGATTGACTCCTAGACTGACTACTTGTGAGACTTGGTTTTGCCCACAGCAGGATGTTCTGCTGGGTGAGGGTTGACCACTTAAATGAGGTTTGGCCTCTATCGGCTCTTGTGCCTGTAGAGAATTCCCTCTGGGTGTGTGACTTGTAGTTCAAATCCAATAGTACTCTGGTTGGCCTCTGGGTGTGTTGAATCTTGTGCCTCTTAAGCTGGGCCCTGGTGTAGGGCAATTTCAGAACAAAGCAAATCAAGCACAACAACAACAGCAACAACAACAAAGAAAAAAAACAAGGACATTCGCATGTAAAACACAACTGATAACCCCCACTCAACACAGGCAAAGATATCAAAGATATAAAAACAAAACAAAACAAAACAAAAAGCAGCACCAGTCTTGGATTAACCTCACCAAGTATTCTCTAGTTTGTCCTCTGATGTAGCAAATAATCCTCTGTATATTGTGCAAGCAGAGCCGGTCACCTGGTGCCCAGAGTGACCTTGGGACAGCAGATTTAGATGAGTGTGACTAAGTGGTCTGGATAGTAGTTTCTACAAAATCAGTGCAGTTTCTGCTCTTGCCTGCACATATGCGCACTGAGAGTAGCACCACCAGCATTGTGCCCAGTTCTCCTGAGTCTTAGGGTACTTCTTCCGTGTGTGTGTGTGTGTGTGTATGTGTCTGTGTGTGTTTGTGTGTGTGTGTGTGTGTGTATGTGGCGGGCAGGAGATTTCTGAGCTGCTAAAAGCCCAGAGCTGCATCTGCCGCTTACTGCTGATCCCTGGGTGTGTGGTCCCATTTGTAATTGCCCTGTGCTAGGCAGGCCAGACAGGGTGGGGGCTGGGCATGGAAGGGTCTGCTCTCTCCCATCCCAGCCGTGTCACACTCTTCCCTCATGGCAGAAAAGCTGGTGGTTGGGGGTGGAGGAGTCTCTTCTCTCCCAGCAGCAAAAATCACACTCTTTCCAGCTTCTTCCCTGGGTCAGAGATGCACGGCGGTCTTCCCAGAACCTGAGCACTAAGGATCCTCTGTAATCTGACACTACTCCTCAGTGCAGGGGCCAGTTTAAGTTTCTGGAAGAGCAAGGGTAGAATTGGAAGAGTGGGAGGAAGGGCCCAATTATGGAGTTTGTGTCCTTTGTACAGCTTAGGGCCCAGGTGGAGGTCTCACCTGAGGTTACTGCCTCAAATGCTGGATATGCTGCCCCCTCGGTGGGAGAGATCAGCTGTGGGACGCAGGGAAAGAGCCCACCTCCTGGCTTTAGTGTTTTCTGTTTCGTCCTGGAATCCCCGGCATCTCTGCAGCCACAGATGCAGCTGCATCTCCACTCCTCTCCCTTCCCTCTTCCCCTGCTCGCCCAATTTGCCCACCATCAAGTAATCCTTGCACGAGTGTCTTAGCTGTTCTGTGTGATGGGCAGAGAGTCCTTTGATGGGTTATAGATGTCCTGTTTGTGATAAGATCTGGAGGAGAGCCCAAAAAGTGCTCCGTGCTGCCACCATTCCTATGATGTCATTGCCTCCCCCACTTTATAAGTTTATCAATTACAGTTGCCATTCAATATTATTTTATAATTATTTCAAGTGTACAGCATAGTGGTTAGACATTTACTTAGTTTATGAGGTGATCTCTCAGACTGGTCTAGTACACACCTAGCACTATACAGTTTTTACCACATCACTGACTATATTCCCTATGCTTTACTTTATATCACCATGACTATTTTGTACTTCTTAATCCCTTCACCTGTTTTACCCTGCACACCAACACCCTTCCATCTGTCATCCCAACAAATCTAGTACCATCTGACACCATACATAGTTATTACACTATTATTGACTGTATTCCTTATGCTATAACCTACATGCCATAGCTATTTTTTAACAACAAATTTGTACTTCTTAATCCCTTCCCTTTTTTCACAAATATCCCCAACCCCCCTCCCACCTGGCAACCATCAAAATATTCCCTGTATCTATCAGTTTGTTTCTGTTTTGGTTGTGTGGTTTTTTCCTTCAGATTTCACATGTAAGTGAAATCACACTGCATCTGTCTTTCTGTCTTACACTCCACTCAGCACCGTACCTTCTAAGTCCATCCATGTCCCCCGAGATGGCAAGAACCCATTCTCTTCCATGGTTGAGCAATATTCCATTGTATATATGTACCACCTACTCTTTATCCATCCACCTTAGAGGAACACCCAAGCTGCCTCCACATCTTGGCCATTGTAAAAAATGCTGCAATGAACATATGGATGCACAGGTCTCCTCCAAGTAGTGTTTGGGTTTCTTCAGATAAATACCCTGATGTGGGATCACTGGGTCCTTCTATGTCTCTTGTTATAGCCTTTGTTTTAAAGTTTATTTTGTGGTATAAGTATTGCTACCATATGTTTTGTTTGTTTGTGTCCATTTTCATGAAATATCTTTTTCCATGCCTTTACTTTTTGTCTGTGTGTGTCTTTCAATCTGAAGTGATTGTCTTGTAGGCAGCATTTGTAAGGGTTTTGTTTTCTTATCAATTCCTCTCTCCTATGTCTTTTGACTGGAAAATTTAATCATTTGCATTGAAAGTAATTATTGGTGACATGTAGCGGTTGCCATTTTATTGTTATTTTGATTTTTCCCCCCCAACTTAAAGAACTCACTCCAATGTTTCCTGTAATACTGGTTTGGTGGTGATGAATTCTTTCAGCTTTTTCTTATCTGGGAAGCTCTTTATCTGTCCTTTGTTTCTAAATGATAGCTTTGTTGGGTAGAGTAATTTTGGTTGGAGTCCCTTGCTTTTCGTCACATTGAATATTTTGTGCCACTCCGTTCTGGCCTGCAAAGTTTCTGTTGAGAAATCAACAGACAGTCTTATAGGAGCTCCCTTATAAGTTACTAGTTGCCTTTCTCTTGCTGCTTTTAGGATTCTCTTTTTGTTTTTAACTTTGCCATTTTAATTAATATAAATTTTTAATTATATAATTATAATTTCATTTTAATTATATAATTAATATAATGGTTCTTAGTGTGGGCCTCTTTAGATTAATCTTATTTGGAACTCTCTGTGCTGTCTGGATTTGTATGTCTATTTCCTAGCCAGTTGAGAGAAATTTTCAGTCATTATGTCTTCAACTAATTTCTCAATCTCCTGCCTTCTCTCTTCTTCTTCTGATACCCCTACAATGTAAATGTTATGCTTGATGTTATTCCAGAGGTCTTTTAAACTGTCCTCATTTTTTGGATTTTTTTTCCCCTTTTGCTGTTCTGATTAGGTGTTTTCTGCTACATTGTCTTCTAAACTGCTGATTTGATCCTCTGCTTCATCTAGTCTGTTGGTGATTCCTTCTAGTGCATTTTTCATTTCAGTTACTGTATTCTTCACTTTGGACTGGTTCATTTTTATGGTTTCTATGTCCTGTTTTATGCTTGCTGTCTCTCTATTGAAGTTCTCACTAAGTTTCTTGAGCATCCTTATAACCATTCTTTTTGAACTCTATCTGGTAGATTGCTTGCTTCTATTAGATTTAGTTCTTTTTCTGGAATATTCTCCTGTTCTTTCCTCTGGGATGTATTATTTCTTTGTTTTCTCATTTTGGCTGCCTCTCCATTTTTTTATGTATTAGGTAGTTATGCTATGTCCCTCAGTCTTAGCTGGTGTGGCCTTTTGTAGTAGGTGCCCTGTGGGGCCCTGGCACAGTCTCCCTGATCACCTCCACATGCTCCGGGAGTGTCCCCTGTGTGGGTTATGTGTGCCCTAGTGTTAGAGTTGAGCCTTGATTGCTACTCCCGTGTCAGTGGGTGGGATTGACCCTCAGGCTTACTGGCTGTGGGGTTTGGCCATGTGGATAGGTTACAGGCTTTTGTGTGGGGGGCTTACCCCACTGAGTGGGATTCACCCCAGGAGGCTCTGGTTCCTTTTGAGACCATCTTTTGGGTGTGCTTCCCCTAGGGCTAACTGGGCAGCGCTCTCCTGTGGGCTTAGCCAGCCTCCAAGTGTGTTGTTTCTGGGTCCTCTTGCGAGCAGTTTCAGTGCAGGCCCAGGTCACCCACTGTCTGTGACCTGCTGTGGACTACCTGGTTGGAACCATAAAGCAATCCCCAGTTGTTTGCTGTCTGTGGTAACGCTCGAGGCAGGTGGGAGAGGCCACGCTGTGAACCGAGGACATCTGCCACCATTACTGGTCTGGGATAGCTCTGCAAAATGCCAGAATACCCAGAGACCTGCTGCCACCTGCTGTCTCCCTTAAGGTTCAGCCAGTGATAAAGGCTTGTGCGGAATAGAAGTTGGGTGGGGCAGAATCCCAATGAGTCAGCAGTGTGGAGTGAGCAGAGCTCACCAGGACAATCAAATTCAGATTTGGTCTGTGGGGGAAGGCTCAACATAGGAAAGATGGCATATGCCTGCTGCCTGCATGGGAAACGGGCCCCTCACTGGAAAAATGCTGACTGTCCTCCAGTCCTGCCTCTGAAGTCACACTCCTCAATCTTCCCCCTATATGTCTCTGATAACCCCTGACTGACTGTTCCTCTGCCGCAGCCCAAGGTAAGTGCCTGTGAGTGAGTGAGTCTATGTGCGGGCTGTTTAAGAGGACATTTGGGTTTCCCACAGTCTTTCGCCCACCTGGATCGTTGGAATCTTCACTGTTTTTCACAGCCAGATGTTGTGGGGGCTCTTCTTTCTGGCACCAGCACTCCAGGCTTGGGAGCCTGGTGTGTGTGTGGCGGAGGGCTGGGGACCCTTTCTCCTCCAGGGAGAATCTCCGCAGTTGAGATATTCCTCCCGGTTCTAACCACCACATGGAGCTTTGGAGTCAGCCCGTTTAGTGTCTCTGCCCCTTCTACCAGTCTTGATATGACTTTTTTTTATATCCCTAGTTATAAAACTTCTGTTCAGCTAGACTTCAGATGATTGTCCAGGTTTATTGTTCTATAATTTAGTTGTAACTTTAACGTGTTCATGGAAGGAAGCAGGCACAGTGTTTATCTACTCCACCATCTTGGCTCTCCTCCTGAGTTTATATATTAACAGAAGGAGAGTATGGTGTTTTATGTGAAAAACTAGCAGACTCTGTATTTTGCCTCAGCATTTGTTGTGCGACTCTGGTACTACTTGCATAAAAGGAAAGGTGCTACTATTGGAGGGAGAGAAGGAACTGTTAAAATGGTCTTCTTAACATTTAGGTCCCCTGTGCCACTATGAGTACTTCTATTTGAGGTCGGAGAAGTATTGTTTTTAAGCATTGATTGAAGGATTAACTTGCTATAAAGGATTTCCTTTGAAAGTAAAGAACTATACATATATAATAGGCAATGTTATTCATTTTCTAAGAAATTACTCACAAATTTTTATTTTGGGTGAAATATGTAAATACTATTTTAATACATATTTTTAAGGAAAATGATTGAAAGATTATCTAAGCCAAAACACATGAACATTTAATCTATTTTAGGAACTGAACTCATTTTCCTTAATAAGTATCAGAATTCTTCAAAGTAGGTTGATTTTTGCTCTTGCTTCTGAAGAAAAAGCTGAATCCACAACATAAAAAATAAAAAAAATGTGAGTTCATTATTCGTAGAATTTTCTGTGAGTTCTTTTTCTCTGGCATCTAAAAATGAGGCTGGAGTTTTGCTTCCCCCCTCCACTCCCCCCACCCCCCGAATCCTGGAAGGCCGTGGCTGCTCGTGGATTTAAATATTTTTTGTTGTTGTTTCCTAGATTTCTTTCTTCCTTGGTCATTCTATATAGGCTCTTGGATGCTTGTCTGAGTGAAAACTGCCTGCATTGTTGCTGATGGCATTTATTTTGAAGTAAGCTGTTTCTAAGGGTTACATCTGGGGATTCTTCAAGGAAAACTTATTCCTGTTTTTTGACCTAGAAGCTCTCCCATATCATCCTAGCCACCCTATCTACTCAGACATAAAGATGAGAAAATTCATAGCTCTCAATTTTAGGATTCTATCTGAAGACCCACATTTGGAACCATATTTGACAAACCATTATGTTATGCCTTTAGATTTGGGTGTGAGTCTTTCTTCTTTTTACCTTTGGATCTCAAATAATTATGTACTTCTCCTTCCTGGCAGTTATAGCAGTTATTTTTTACCTTTACTTTTGTTTTTTCAAGTAATATCTTGCCTTCATTCCCTGCACTGTCAACTCAATGATGGTAGGGACTTTTGTTCTTTTATTGCTCGCTCGCCATTGAAACCCTAGTTTCTAGCAAAGTGCTTATTAAATATCTGCTGAATGAATACATACATGGATGGATGAGCACATTCTGTGTCCCACATTTTGTGGCCCTCCATTTTGCTTACAGTAAAATCTGAATTTTCTACAGTGACCTGAGAAGCCCTGGACAACCCAGCCTTTGGTCATATCCCTGACCATCAATTCCTCCTACTTTCCCCTTTGCACTCTTCACTTCATCCTTGAGGAGTAAACCTTTATTCTGTAAAGAAAATTGATTTTTTCACATTGATATATGGATACTGATAACTAGGTAAGAGATAGATAGACAGACAGATAGACAGACAGATAGATAGATAAAGCACAAGTGTGTTGTTTAATAAAGAACGTGGAATTTTGCTATTAAACTAGAGTTGAAATCATAGTCCAGACACTTACTAGGTGTTAGACATTGGGCAAATTGTTAAAACATTCTGAGTCTCATTTCCCAATCTATAATGTGGGAATAATAAAACTGTTGTTGCAGAAGTATTGTGAAGATTAGACATAAAATGGCAAAATGCCTGTCACATAGAAGTTACCTGAGATAGTAATAATTATCATCACATACATCATACTTACATTAATCTGTTACTGCTGTGTAACAAATATTCACATAATCTCAGGGCATAAAAGATTAGCATGTTTTCATTCAGGCTTCTGTTAGTTGACTAGGGGCACCTTACACAGTTGACTGGGGGCACCTTAGCTGGCTCACTTATATAATGAGGAGTTTGCTTATCTTGATGGAGAAGTTTTGCTCAGAGCTGTGGGACAAGCCAACTCAGATTGATTATGTCTCTCATGGGCACTAGAGAAGGGAGTAGTGGCACAGATGACTTGTATTTGTTATGCATTATTTATTATTTGGCTACTATATGATCTCTTAAGTCTTCTTCAGATCTCTAATCATTCATTTCATTATTCTTCCAAGTTTTATTCCACTTTGAAAATAAAGTGCCAAAATTAACAAAGGAGAACATTGTTATTGTAAGAACACCTGTATCCTAGAGAAAAGTTCATTCATAAATGACTATGAGCTGTAAATAATCTGAACTAATATTCTAGTGATATTTTCATAAATTAATTACTAAAGTTTTGGGAATTAGCTTAGTGACATGTTTTAATTAACTTTCCCCATTGACAGCATATTTCTCTAATAGGTTTATACTTCCTCTTAGATTTCCTTCATTTTCCCTCTTATCTCCATTATTTATGTAAGCCCTATTTCCTTTGAGGATACTCACTTTTGCAACTGCAGTGTTGGATGGCATACAGTTATTTTGGCAGTGGTTTTCAGGATTTGAAGCAAATCCATGTCTTTATTTAGTTTCTGTACTATGTGAAAAATTGAAATACAGGTGTAGATAATTTTTTTGTATTGTTGCTTATAACTTAAGGTTATATTTAAGTGACTCTGATTGCAAAGTATAAAATAATTCATCACAAGATTCATCAAGAATCTTCATCACATAATTCATCACATAATTCATCAAGACAAAGACATGGCTAAGCAGACTCTTTAAAGTACTTCAGCTTCCTTAATTCCAGAATTTTCTTAATTTTGACTTTATTTAAAATTATTTTACATTAGTAAAACAGTGTCCTATTACTGTTCCTGAGTTTAAATGATATACTTTCAACATTTGAAGGAATTTATTGATTATGCATTTTAGAAGTAAATAAGCATTTTAGAAATAAATTAGCACAGTTGTTCAAGTTCAAGTTTCATTGTGTTGCTGTTAAAATCCATGCTGACTATGTTGAGTCTTTGAGGATGATAAATATTGACTGAGTACTTACTATGTTCAAGCATCGCGGTAAGTGTGATCCATAAATTATCTCATTTAATTCAAAGAAAACTCTATGTGGTAGGAACACCAACTGAATTTATAAGTAAACCACGATTCAGGGAGGTTAAGTAACTTAGCTGGTTAGACAGCCAACAAGTAGCAAAGCTGGGACCGAAGTGGGGGTAGACTGATTCCAAAATCTGCTTTAGATGCTGCTACTGTAGGTAGCATGATCATAATAAGGTAAAACATGATGATATGAATTTATCCTTGGTATGTAGTATCACATATGGCATATTGATTTTTAAAAGAAAAATACAATTTAAAATTCACCACTTATATCGGAAGTTCTTAGAAATATTAGGCAAGTGTTGTACTTAAAGATTAGGGGAAAGCTTTTGCCTCATTTGTCATTCTAGTGTGATACCTATGAAAACCTGTTTTAATACTCAAAATATTTGATCTTTATCTCTTCAATAGTCCCCACTCTCATGAAGGTAAGCAACCAGTGTGATTTGCACACATTAACTTCATAAAGTCCCTACACTTGAAAAAGTTTTCGTTTTTTTCCGACAACTCTAGGATGTGACATGGGGTACTTTCACATCTTTCAGCAGTAGGAAGCTCATGTATGGATTCAAAATGACCCTCTACAGGTGGTTATATAAAACCACATACCTGAACCCAGGTATGAAACAATTTTAAGCAATCTTCCGGTTGAAGTAAGACATACAGAAAATATGAGAGAAAAAAATAATAAATTAAAGAAGGGACTCATCACAAAGAAATAACATAGAAACCAAACAAATTTTTATGGAAGGTTATAAGGGAAAGTTTATTTTATATGGGTAGCAGGTACTACTGGTGAGGACTGAAAGACCTCATCTCTGGAATGCATTGGAATTAATGGATTCTGTTCTTTCTTTTGAAATGCAATGTAATTGCAATGTAATTTCAATAGATTCAATGTCCTTTTCTGGTAGCAGACAACTGAGTTGTTTTAGCAATTTGGGGATAAAGAACAGAAACTCACGTTATATGAACTATTGGGGGGTGAGGATACATTAGAAAGGTTTATATACGTGGAACCAAGGAGCAAAACAACCAGGCTTCAGGAAGAAACCAACTGTTGGAGGACTCTAGATGTGTGATAGCTCTACAGACTGCAGAAACCTATGCTTATGACTTTATTACTCTACTACAACAGAAGGGGACTCAGTGCTGCTAAGGGCCTCTCAGATTACGTGAATGGATCAATTTGGCCAGGTGTTTATGAGGCATGATGCTTGGAGCTGCGGTAGCCATCTTGTGACCAAGAGGCAGAGCCAAGGTAATTGCAGAGAAATCAGTCCAGAGCCCAGATATCATGGAATCATGAAAGAAGCAAACCAAACCCTTGAACCACCCTGTTTCCTTTCTTCCTGGTTTTTGAAATGTAACTGCTATTAGCTGAGTACTCTATTACTGCCAAACAGAAACATTCGGATACTGCCTAAAAGTCATTAACACTAAATAATATAATAGTTATGATTATAAGAATATATTGGGCAAGACAAATCCATACGGGATTCATGGATCTTGGAGATAGGCTTAAGGCACGGCTGCCATATACACTTGGACAAATTTTTCAGCTGTACAATTCTAAAGAACACTAATCACATACTCCACATTGCACAGCTCTGTGTATGAACCCAGGCTTAATTCCTCATTTTCTCTTTCTAAAACCACTTATATTACGAGAAATTTGCTTTTTACAACACAGGTTATTAAAAGAAAATAAACCCCATTTTTCCCTATAGTTTTTATGGTAGTCTGTTGAAGAAGCACTTTCCCCCCTGGAGAGCAACTCGTACACAGCCATCAGGATGTGTGTGCATGACAGGTAGCATGATTTTAATGCCTCTCATTTGAGGATTGTGGGCTGCAGATGAGGAATTGTGGCAGTAGTATATCAATCAAATGTGTGTGCGTGTTTTTAATCCCTAAGAGAAAGAGAATGATAGTCTGTTTCCCTATGCTGAAGGGGAATAGAAATGTGATTTTATGGGCACACATGGATTGTGCATCTCAGTAATGGAATCTGGTCTGAGTTTTATATCTATTGTAAGGCCTGGGAAAATGGTAACCCTGACTGTTTATTTGGAGTTCAAGGGAATATTTTTGGTCAGGGCTGGTAATAGAGCACAAGCAAAGAGAGTGTGTAGATGTTACTTTCTTAGACTAGAAAGTGGAAAGTTGTCCCTCTCTCTTGGGTTGGCACAAAAATTGACTCCTTCTTAGATAGAGAGGGGAAGAAGCAAAGAGAAGGCTCTCTCTCTCTCTCTCCCTCTCTCGCTCTCTCCCCCCCTCCCGTGTGTGTGTGTGTGTGTGTGTGTGTGTGTCCTCCTGAAATGGCTTTCATCACTCCCAGAATAAACTGAGATTGTGCTCATAGTTATTTATTTTTCCTGCACTGTAGAGAAAGGAGAACAGGACTATCCAGATATGCCCATGATTAGCTATTACTTGGGAATGGTTTGGTTAAGAGTGTGGACTGTGGAGCTAGATGGCATGGTTCAAATCCTAACACGACCAATTCTCAGTGGTGTGACTTTGGGCTAGTTATATAACCTCTTAGTTCTCTGCCTGAAAAATGACATATCTTAGACACAGATTCTGAGATAAGAATTCAAGTACAGGTAGTTTATCTGGGAGATGTTTCCAGGAATCATAGTTTGGGAATTGGGGAAATGAGAGAGGGAAAGGAGAAATCCAATGAAGGATGCCTTATAAAACCAGTCAACACTGAGGGAAACTGTGAACTTGGGGATTGAGTGTAGAAGAGACCTCAGATTTATCCCAGTACAGTATGAAGACTGAGGAATTTGTCACTAAGCCTTTGAAAGTTCCTTATGTGTCCTTTATTCTCTGGTTCTTCCCCCTGGCCCTATTCTTGGGCCACATGTGTTCCCAAAGCAAAGGAAGAAAAGTCCTCAGTGTGTAGATAGGAATGCTGCAGTGATATGGGCTGGACACTGATAGTGCTTTTCACGCACATCATAATACCTCTTTGGGGTATCGGGTGGATTAAGTGAGCTGCCATATAAGAATGTGTAGAGGAGAGCATGGCACACAGTAAGCTGTGACTCTGTGCTTGTGCCATTCCTTATGGTGCTCACCAGAGCTCTGTGGGTAAGAGCCTGGTATGGAATCGGGCTGATCCACTTCTGGCTCTACCACTTACCATTTTGAGGGGCCAGCTTCTCAGCCTCTAAAACAGGGATCTGCATAGATATTTTTTTTTTTGCATAAAAGGCCACATAGTAATTATTTTCATCTTTGTGAGCCCTACAGCCTCTGTCTCTACTACTCAATTTGTTTTTCCTGAGTGAAAGCAGCCATGTAAAGGAATGGGTGTGGCTGTGTTCCAATACAACTTTATTTACTAAAGTAGGTGATGGGTTGGATTTAAGCTATGGTTCATTGGCCCATGGGCCAAAGTGTCTTTTCCCCACAGCTGTCTAATGTGAGATAATGATAGTGTTTATTTCACAGGAGACAGTAGAGTATAGACATTAAAAGTAGAATCTGTGTCAGCCTGCCTGGTTTGCGATCGCAGCTGGTGTACTTTCTGCTTTGGTAATTTTATGCAAAACATTTCTTTTTTCTAACCCTCCATTTTCCCATCTATAACATGGGCATGATAGGAATATTTGCCTCATAGGGTTATTGTGGGGGTTACATGTGTTGATCCATGTATTAAGTGTAGTGTAGTGTCTGACACATAATCAGAACTCAATAAATGTTTCTATTACATTCATTTTGGTTTCTACTACTCTCTGCTTTTTCATTAGAAGAAGTCACTGGACTTCTGTTGGGGAAAAGTTGACTAGATAGTTTTTGAGATCCTTGCTAAGATTCAGATTTGATACCAATATTATTAGATAAATTTGAAGAACCTATTAGAACTGCATGGGCATAGGTCAGTGGTTCTTAACTAGGGGTGATGTTGTCACCCAGGAGTCATTTGGCAATGCCTGGATATTTTTTCAGTTGCCCTAACTATGGAAGAGGAGGCTACTGGCATCTAATCAGTAGAGGAAAGGATGCTGATAAATATTGTACAATGAACAGGATAGTTCTGTGCAACAAAGACTTATCTGGCCCAAAATGTCACCAGTGCTGAGGCTGAAAAACCCTGGTTTAGATTGGATATGTCATTTCTGAACTTTTACCCTCCAATATTTGGCACTGTGTATGCTATAAGATTTAGATGATTTTTAAAATTGTCATCATGATTTGTCTGGTCTACAGGCTTCAAAAAGATGCATGGAAATATATTGGCATGATAAATAGATTTATGTGTGGAATGTTATTTTTTTGAAGATGCTATTATAGTTTAAAAATACACCAGGTGCTTAGTTGACAAAAGCACATATTTTATTTTCTTTTAAAATAATTCTAACCGTTGAAGAATCTTTTTAACAATACAAAATGATGTTCTTTACATTCCATATCTTTCTATCAATCTATGACAGTTTGAGATGATAGAGAATAGCCTATCAAATCCTTCATCGTTGTTGTGACTTAAGGAAGACTTTCTCCATAAATTACTGAAGTATCTGGCAATAAGAAGCATGCAAAGCTATTATTTATACCTGTTTAACTCTCAATATTATGACAGCATGATTCTTAAAATGGACTATTCCAATTCAAAATGCTTTCTGTTCGGAATTTCACCACAGTGGAGTGATTGTTAATAGCTCTTCACTGTCGAGAATTCATGATGGCCTCCCTCTTTCTCTTATTTTTAAGTGTTGAGATCTTATCCCAACTTGACAGATGAATTTTCTAGATAACTTTTATAAAAAAGGATGTAAATAGGCCACCTCCTTCAAAATATCCCTTCTTAATGACACTTTCTTTTGTTTTGGTGCTTTCAACTAAATCACCCCACATTTCTATGACTGCTCTGGGTCTTCCAATGTCCTTATAGTGTTCTCATATCTTCCCCTAGTCCACATGGATGCTTTGGGTAATTAAAGAAAGGTATCTTTTACCTTAAGAAAGTATACCCCCAGAACCCAGGACACAGAGCCTCGACAGGGAGCTCTTACACAATGCACAACTTGTAGACCCTTACAGGGCATTCTGAAAGTTATATTCTAACTAGGCTTGCCCCTGGTATTCTATCCTATTAGGCCATCTCCATTTATTTCATTTCTTTATTCATTTGATGATTTATTCATTCAGGCAGCACATACATATCAAGGTCCTTCTCTGTGCCTGTACAATGTGGAACATGGCACTGTTCCCTTTCTGGTACACTTTTGGCTCTCGTGTCTAGTGTTAAAGGAGATGCTTCAAAAAAGTAAAACCATGACTCACACAAACACAAAATGAACACATGTCAAAGATTTAATTGAACTCTTAATTAATGAGTAAACCAGTAATATTTTTACACCTGGTTCCAATGAGAACTGGATTTGAGAAGATTTATAATCTCTACCGGACAATATTCATTTCCATTGCCACAGGCAGGAATCATTTGCCTTGCTTTTTAAAGAAAACATTGATTTCACCAGCACCATCCACAGTTTAACTTTTGCTTCTCCGAGTTGCAAAATAGATTGGTAAAAGACAGTCAAATGTGTCACATCAGACAGTCAGATTGTCCCTGGAGGACCCATTAGACGTCATCCAGCATTCTACAGCAGTCATTTTTGGTTCATTCAAAAGTCTTCACAGCTTCTCTAGCACTAGCACAGACAATTTCCAAATACACAAACATTCCAGATCATTATAAGTGCAATTACAGAGATAAAGCTGAGTGCCGTGAAAGAGAGTGGTTGGGTAGAGGTGGGAAATCCAAGGAGAATCCCACTGTGGATTTTTTAACGAATACTCCCAGTAGAGTGAATGTTTAAATTTTAACATGTGTTATAAAGACCTTATTCTACAGGTGAAAATTGTCAACATTTAAGGCATAAGTGTAGGTGCATAGTGGAGTCCACTGGTACTTTTCCCTGTAGGAATAAAAACAAAAACAGATTTAACTACTATTTTCTTTGCATTTCTATGCATCTCTTTGCATTTCTTCTCCCCGAACTTGGTGTCCATATTTTAATGTATGTATTTATTTTATGTGTATGCAATGTAATCTTTCTCTGCTCATTTCGTAAAATTTTATTTTATACTAATTCATGTGGTATAGATTTACCAAAATAGCAAATTAAACTTTCAGGAAAGCAGGGATATCAAAAATGAGAAAATACAGTGTTTAAGAAAATAGATTTATACTTTGAACAGCCATCAGAACTATTGATACAGTTAATATTTATATTATAAATACTATCAATACAGATAAATAATATAGTTAATATTGATACAGCCATCAGAGCCTTGACATCAGTAAATTTGAACATTTCTGGATTTCCTTTCACTTATTTGAAGTATTGGCATGGTTTCATTTTTAATTTGCACCAGGGTTTGGGACTCTATGGCCTAAGGGCCAAATCTGGCCTTCTGCCTTTTTTGGAAATAACTTTTTATTGGAATACAGTTATACTCATTTGTTTACATATTATCTATGACTACTTTCACTTTACTAGGGATGAAGTGACTAGTTATGACAGATACTGTGTGACATACAAAGCCCAAAATATAAAAAAAAAAAAATTAGCCCTTCACAAACAAAGTTTTATAATCCTCAAGGTTTTAATATGATACTCAGTACATTTTTCTCTCTCTCTCTTTTTTTTTTAATTTTTGAGATGATAGATTAAAGAATGTGCTCTACAGTTTTAGTAATAAGATATTTACTTCCACGTTTTGGTTTGGGTTCTCTAAGAAGCAGACTCTCAGGCGGAGGTTTGGATGCAAACATTTATTTGGGTGATAAAGGAAACACACCCAGGAGTGGGGCAAGAGGAAAGGGAAGAGAAGGCAGTTAATAGACCGTACATGATTAAGCCACTTGCCGTAGAGGGTGACTGGAGCTTAATCCGATGGGAAAATTCCGAGAAATGTACAAAACACACCGCTCAGAAATGGCCCTTCTAAGGGACAGGAGAGTGGGAATGTTTATACACCAATTCCCAAGAGTCATTAATTGATGTCTACGTGTGTGTGTGTGTGTGTGTGTGTGTGTGTGTGTGTGTTAGGAAGAGGCAGTATTAATTTCTTAGCATTTCTGGTTTGCCTTGTGTGGGACATGCTTGATACCTATAAACCCTCCCTTACCCAGGATTCATTTTGTTACCCTTTTCTACCCCAACCTGCAGCTTCCTCAAGATCCATTACCAGGCATGTTTCCCCATTTCCTGCAGATTTTTATTAGCCAGGTCCCGAAGCTCTGTTGTTGAATAATGATTTTCTTCCTGAAGCAGTTAGTACTGCTCCAGTCAAGCCATACTGAAACTTGACCCTCATTATCAACTTTCATGGGAAGGTGGGGGCGTATTTTGAGAAAGGAAAGTATCATTTTGCAAGGTCTTCTCCAAAGTAAAGCTTCTGCTTGGTCTCCAGGCAAGGACAGGATGTTATCTTTTAACAATGGGAGGTAGGTGACTTCTTCAGTCATAGAGGGTTCAGAGGAATCTGAGAGTTTGAGTGTCTAGAGTCCATTTTCCCAGATTGCTCTGACTGTAACATAGCAGATTTGGTGGGGCTGCGACTTACACATTCCCCACAATTCTTCTCTCACATCAGGTCCTGGACCTGATTTTCAGCATGATCATAAATCAACCTGCAGAAGATGAGGGTTTCTCTAGATAAGGGGTGTCCAACTTTTTTCAACGTTTCTCACCAAGGGCCATATGCGGTAAAATACACAAACAGTCAGGCCACTCACTCGGGGTGAAGTACATATTGCCTCACCTGGTTTATTTAAATAAACTAAACATATTTTTGGAATTTGCTACGGGCCAATTAACAATGGATCATGGGCTGCAGTTGACCCGCAGGCCGCAGTTGGGACACCCCTGCTCTAGATGCTGTCAGGAATGCATTCTGAAATTCCCACTGTGCCTTGGTTTATTCAACTCACTTGAGCCTGTCATTTCTTTTTTCAGGTCATTAATGATATTCAACATCACTAGCCAATTCTGCAGCCCTTTTAATGGTCATTGTCACTATATTTCTCTAGTGCTGAAGAGATTGCATAAGCTAGTGTATCCTCTTCCAGCTGTGTCCATCCCAATTCAACCTCACATGAGAGTTTTAGTAATTGTGATATCATAGCACACTACTCCACTTGCTACCAGCAATGGTGATTGTATTGCCATTTTGCCAGTTTCTAGCAGCAGAAACCAATTCCAAAGATGTATTTCCTAGAAATCCTTTGGATTCCAGCTAGGGTGACTAATTCATCCTGGTTTTCTTAGAACTTTTTCAGATTGTACTATTGAAATATCTACATCCTGAAAAAGCCTTCAGTTCCAGACAAATGTGAGATGGTTTTCCCGGGACTGTCTTGGTTTTAAATTGAAAGTCCCATGTTCTAGGAATGCCCTCAGTCCTGAGCAAAGCAGGATAGTTGGCCACTCTGCTTCCACTGTCTATTACCCAAGAGATAGATCCTCAAGTAGATTCAGGTTTACTTGGGAGGTGCAGGAAACATTAATTAATACAGTAAAAGAAAGAGAGCCAATCAAGACAATGTTGTTAAGCCAGACTTGGGAAGAACTAATCCCTGAGAGTGTTAAATTCTAGGTACTTCTAGGCTGTTGATCGTAGTCAGTGTGCCCGGATTGTAGTTTCAGGTAAAAAGCCCCCTGGGCCCAAGAATGTGGAGATCAGCAGCTAGAGTTTGACTGGAGACATTAAACGACCTGGAACACATGACTAGGCAATACAGCACTGATTATCTCTTACTACTGGCAGTACCGGGATCCATTTACAGCACATGTTAAGGTGATCTTGTCATATAAGGGGTGGCTGGGCACAACTTGCAACAGGAGGTTCAATGGGAAAAAGCGACAATCCTGACAGTTAGACTTAAGCCACACTTGAAGTCCATGATCTGTCTGCTCTACCATGTGGGTTAGATTCCTCTCGTCTCTAGCTAGCAATTCCGTTGGTCTCAGTTACTCCACCAGTGATGGTACAGGATCCTTTCCTGGATCAGAGTTGATGTACAATCCATGATTCTGAATTGGGGGCCAGGGATAGACATCTATAATTTGCAGATTTGCCACATAGTTTCTAATGATTTATTGCCAGAGATGTTATAGTTTGCTGTATCATGCAGTCAAATACCATCACTGGAAACAGAGTTCCCTTATTCACCCAAAGCCCGCCTCCTCTCAGTAGTGTTGGAAGAGGTAATGCTACCTATTTTCCTCAACCCTCTATTGCTGACCATATAAATCATTTTACTAGCTTGATGAGACAACGTACATTTTACCACCACATTTAAGCATGGGTCTTTGTCACAGAAGAGATGGTAGAATGGAAACAATTTATGTTCTTTCCATCTTTATGTATTAGAAATAATTCTTCAGTTGTAATTGGATGAGTCGACCATTGCAAGGTGAGGTAGGCAAAATGATGTCACCTCCAAAGATGCCCACATCCTGGTCCCCAGAACCGATGAATGTGCCACTTGACGTGGCAAAATGGCCTACACATATATGATTAAATTAAGGATCTTGAGATGGGGAGATTATCTGGTAGGCCTGATGTAATCACAAGTGTCCTTATAAGTGAAAGAGGGAGACTCCAGTCAGAGTCAGAGTAGGAGGTATGATGACCAAAGCAGTGGTCAATGTGATATGATTGCTGGCTTTGAAGACAAAGGAAAGAGCCATCAGCCAAGAAGGGGGGCCGCCTCTAGAAGCTGGAGAAGGAAAAGAATGACTTCTACCCTAGAACTTATAGAAGCAATGTAGCCCCACTAATACCATGATTTTAGCCTCATATTATCCATTTCAGACTTCTGACCTCCAGAATTGTAAGATAATACATTGATTTTGTTTTAAACCTCTTATGTCTGTGGTAGTTTGTGACAACAGCAATCAGAAACTAATACACAAGGTATAACAGATTATAATCATCTTTGAAGCTAAAGTGGAGGCAGTGATGTTTCTGGTGGAAGTATAGTATACATGTAAAAATCTAGTGACCGAATTCAAGTTCCAGAGCTCATCTGTGAAATCGGAATCATAATGATATGTATCTCATTTTGTTGTTAAAAGCATTGAACAAGATAATTTATATAAGGCATATAAAAGAGTTCCTGGCACATAATAAGAGCTCAAAAACATTGACTATTATTGTTGTAAGAAAACAGCAACGATCTTTATGCCTGTGATAATTATACAGTTTACAGAATGTTCTCATATATATTAGTTGGAACTTAAATCAATCCTGTGAGATTGTTTCCCCATTTTCCAGATAAACAGATGGAATCTTAGAGGTGATGATGGATATTAACAAGGTCTCTGAGTCATTAATAGGCACAGCTGAGATCGGGTCCTAATCTAGTGTTCTTTTTCACTCCTGAATCGATGTTGAAAAATGTAATGAAATATGTGCTAAGTTCCAGAAGTTAGGAAAAACAACTGAAGAAAAACAAATGTGCTTAAACAATGGTACGTGCAATGCTCCCCGTGTTTAGTGATGTTTTAGAATATAGTTGGCTTCTGTTTGTTGGACAGAGGTGAATACTGATATCTACGTTTTGGACATTTGGAAACCATTTGATTTTATATATATAATGTTCTCTATGGTTGCTTTATCTTGCTGTTTAGTCACTGCCTATCTAGAAAGATGAGCTCTGGTCTGAGAAAAATGTCATAAATTGAGAAGTTTCAGGATCAGTTGTTGTTGAAGATGGGAGCAAACTATGGAGATGGTTGCCATTATATGCAAAATCTCCACATGCTAAGTGAGTAATAAGTAATTGTTCCTGTCACTTTCAGGGTGTGAATAATACGCAAGTGCCTCTTTTCCTGCAACCTCATATTTCTTAGAGAAGCTGAGAAAAAGTACTGGAGAAAAGTTGTGCTAATGACTTGAAGAAGACCATGTGATAAGAGGAATATTGTCCTAGATGACATTTATAAAAATGGTAACAATAGCTAATGCTTATTGTTTGGAAAGTGCCAGGCACTGCTCTAATTGTAATACATATATAAAATAAAACATATATGCACATTCACACATTTATTTCTCATAACAATCCTGTAGGTGGGAACTATTAGTTGCCTGATTTTACAGATGAAGAAACTGAGACAGAAAAGCTAAATAACTTGCTCAAGGTCAAAGTGTTTGTGAGAGGCAGAAGTAGGATTTGAACTCAAGTGATCTGGTCCCAGAGCCTACATTCCTACCTACTAACAAGTTACCTGGGAAGGTAGAGAACAAGTCTCTGAGAGAGCAGAACACAGGACAGGGGAGTTTTGAGAGCAAGGAGAGAGAATGCTGGGTAGAGGGCAGGCCCAGGTGAGGTTCCATCACAGGGCCCCTGATCACAGTGATCAGCAAGGGGCATTCAGTGTGTCTGCGCAATGACAGAAGGTAACTAAGGTATGGGGAACCCAGCTGAGAGAAGAAGCCCCATAGATAATCTTTACTACACAATTTAGCCAAGGACCAGCCCTGACTAAATGAATTAAAATTCAAAGAAAATAAGGTCTTTGTAAAAATATGCTTGTTTGATTTACTGACTCAGTTTGGAATTATTAGCCCAAATACCATGGTAGAGCAAGCATAATTGTTTTTATTTGGATGAGCACCTGAGCCTAATTTGCAAGGTGCAAATAAATCTATTTCTGTGAGGCAGCAGGGGGCTCCACAAACTTGTCCCTGGTTTCCCATCTGGGGCCTAAGTGAACCAGATCTGCACATTTCATTCAGGAGACTAACCTGAATCAGGGTTGCCCAAGCAAAACTGGGAAGGCAGGAAACTCTTTGTACTTTATCTTTGTACTTTAACTATCTTTGTACTTTAACCTACAGGCTCCACTGCCTCTAAAGTCTGTCATTGCAACCATCCCTATGTCTGCATGTATACATACACACAGCAGCCCAAATTACCTCCTTCTCCCTTCATCACGGCTCTTATACCAGCTGTCGGAAATGCACAAGGGCAGACCCTGGGTGTACAGATGACAAAAGCCGCTTCACTTTGTTACCCCCAACAAGGGTATTTTTATTTTAAAAGACATTGTTTGAGGGGATAACACCTTACTTTGACAGACTGAAGTTAGAATGGTGGAATCTCAACCACAGAAGCAAGGCGATAAGGGGAATATTCTGTATCAGCAAGTGAGATTGTTGGTCCTTCAGGGGAAATCTGTGCATTGTATTTTTATAGGGAACTTCCTTTTTTGCTTATGAATAACATTACCCTGGCCCCTGTGAATGTGAAGAAACTGGCTTCAAATGTGACTGCTCCAGGGCCAGTTCTCTGTTGAGCCACGAGCCTTTGTTAAGGATGTCAGGTGCATATGCCTTAGAGGAAGGATAAAAGAGTTGGAGGGGCGGGCTTGAGAGAGGCTGGATAATTTTATTGAGCAATATTTCTTCTAAAAATGGACTCATAGATAATTCAATTAGTTGTCTTTTGATTGCTCTTCTTGAAGGATAGGCTCTATATAATGAAAATATGGATTAGTCCCACTGTCACAAACCATCTTGTCAGAAATGATGATTCAACTTGATTCCATAGTGCAGTTTGACATAGGTTCAAATTTGTACTGACTACATATTCCTCTTTAGCATGTGTGTATTCTCTTTCTTTCTCTCTTTCTCTGGATATTTTTTTCAGCTTTGTTTGGAAATGGAGCTACTAGTTGTAGAAAGTACATATCTGCTTAAGCTGAATGGACAGTAGTCAGTGAAGAAAATGTGGAACTCTTTCCAATGGAAAGCTCTGTGACATGGCATGTGTGAGTCTGTCACTCATCAATGCAGTGTGCACATGGCACATATCTGGTAGCAGGAGTTGAGGACATTTGTTAAGTCTCAGGTGGAGTTGAATTTTGCACCTTGATTATGAAAATGACATAAGTACATTTTTAAAAAATGGTGCTTGATAAATGTCTCTGTTTGTATGGTTGTTCCATACCAAGAATTCTACATTTAATTCAGTTTGTGTGTCTCGAGGAGTATATGGAAAGCACGATAAATCCTGAGGAAGGAGACTGAATAAGTTCAAGGTGATGGTATGGCTTCTGTTTGATGACAGGCTGAAAAGGCATAGTGGGAATCAGTGGAGGGATACTATGTCTGAGTAAGAATGTTATATACATCCACACAACTAGAAAGGGGCCAGGCACGATCAATGTGTATTTGTTTTTCACATCCCTGAAAACTGAGGGTTTTGCTCAAAGCTTGAAGCTATAATTTAAGACGGGAATGACGGATGCATTTTGCACAGGTCATAAGCACTATTGAAGTGTGCAGAAGCTTGAAAGAGAAGTAGGTTCCAAACAGCAGATAAATAAGTCAAGAGCAAAACTGTAGTTGATGATTAAAGGGACATTAAACACATTCAGGAAATATCTCTATGTTTAAAGATGAGGCCATTTTTCTCCATAAAATACCCTTCAGGGAAGGAGTGGGCAGTTCAACCACTGGCCTAGCACAGTTTCTTTCATTTTGTGTTCCCTGAATATATTACATTTATCCCTCATCAGAATGTAATCTTATTCTCTGCTGGTAACTGTAGAAATGACACCTCAAACAGTAAAGTTTCTGTTCCCAAACTCGTGGTAGGGGTTCCAATGAATCCAACAAACATGTATGTGGGATAAGAAAGCGGTATTTTGTTTTAGAAGCTGTCAATTTATCTTTTGCTACTATATTTCTAACAGTCAAAACCTTTTGGTTGACTATCACTGCTTTTTTTTTTTTTTTTTTAATAATTTTATCTTTGTCTTGACTAGGTGGTCTCAAACCAAAGTGCTTCAGTTGGGGCAGACCTGAAGTGGCATAGATTGTTGAGCTGGGTCAACGATACGGTAATGGAGATTGGTGGTGGCGACGACAGCCACTGGAGTCGTGTTGCCTTGTTAAGGGAGGCGGCTCCCACTCAGCGTCAGCCCGTAATTGCCAGGTGGGGCTTCAGGTCCAGTGTTGTGATTCTGTAGAAATATTTTTAAGAGATTCCAGAAACACAGCCAAAGAAGCAAAATTTTCTGTCATTTAAAATAATGTAGAGGTCCTGAAATATTACACTGTGAAATCTGGAGAATGATTGCTTAAGGGAGAAATTAATACCAAATAAATAAACAACAACAACGAAGCATGAACAAAACAACACAAACAAAAAAACAGGTTCTTGACCAAACCGATTCAAATAAAATCAACAAGTAATTAATGTCTTTCTGTGCTCAGGAGCTTAGTGTTTGTCCACTGGAAAATCTCAACATAGTCAAAATATGTTCTCTCTGACAGCTGCAGTTTGAGACTAGAAGCATCTATTTCAGTTTGGAGTAACAGAGGAAGATTCACAGAGCAGGTAATGTTGGAATAATGCCTTGAAATATGAATATGGTCTGGTTAAGAGCAAAAAGAAAATGAAGAAGCAGTCCGTGGGTTTGAATGAAGGGAAGACAATCCTCATCGTAGGCAGTTTCTAATTCCTTTCCTAGCACAATGGCAACATCACTTTGATTTGAGCAAAAAGCTCGTGAAAACAATTAATTGAAGGCACTAGTTGTTCAGCGTCTTAAATGGCAGGTAAGGAGCATGAGTTTTATCATCTAGCAGGTAGTTACCAACTCCAATGTCCATAGCATCCAGGCAGGCAACCCAAAAAGAAAAATTCTTGTGGAGACGGGTCTACTGTATCTAAATAAAAACAGGCTCAGTTCCAGGGGATTGTTGCCATATAGAAATGCAGTGCCAGCATTGCCCATGAGAAGTTTGAAATCTGGGTTTTAAATGTTGGCAGCAAATTCACATTAAAAAAGAAAAGTGTGAATCAGAGCAAGCTTATTTGGAAGCCTGTTTGTAAAATAAACTTTTAGCTGCTAGGGGCTGTGGTGAAGGTTACCAGGCCTCCTCATGAGTTTCCATTCTTCCCCTTCTTGAACCAATAATGAGTCTCTCATCGTAGAGCATATTTTAAATATTACTTCTACTGTAATGGGAAATCATTGAAGATATAATAAATTTGGCATGCATTATAATTACAAATATGTAAAAAAATACAGGCATATAGACATAAAGTATAAAATAAAAATAGTTTTTGAGGGTAAAAAGATGTCTTTGCAAATGTTATGTTTCATAATTATAGTGTAGAATTTTAAATTGGGAAAACATTAATTAAAAAATCTTTTTAAAAACTTGGAAAGAATTTTGTCTAAGTCAGTAGTTTAACCTGAGAGAAATCAGAGGGTATGTGAACTTGACCCAAATCATAATTACATCTTTATTTTCATTATCCTCTGACAAAAGTATAGTTTTTCCTACGATTATATAATGGGTCACAACCCACAGAAGCATAAGCAGTAGCTCTATGACTTTGTCAGCATTAGAAATCCCAGGTATTTTCATACTGTTGAAATGCTTGAAGTACCCCTTAGGCTTATTACTACACATACTTCAAAATCACAGTAGTTTGCAGACCTGCTGTTGGATTATGTTCTTCAATGCACTAATAAAAAAGCACATATACTACTATGTCATATATTTTAAAGATAATTCGCTAAATTTATAAATAATTTTCACTAAGTTCCATTTGTAATCCCATATTTCACTTTAATGTTTAAAAAGATTACTTTGAGTAGTGGTCCACTGGCTTCACCAGACCTTTCAAGGGGGCCACAACCTGAAAAAAGTTAAGAAGCCCTGCTCTGACCCAGTGTAGCAGTGGATATTACCCAGTCTGGAGATACTAGGATTGCTTTCCTTTCTGCAAGTTTTCCTACCTGGGAAAAGGCCAACCTTTCCTACCAAAGTTTCCTATTTCTTATAGGAATTCAGAAGTATGTGGGGTCATTCATCACTCTGAAACAGAACAGAAATAAAATTTAAAATGATGATTTTTGAAAAAATTACATTCAAATATATAAAAAACAGAGTAAGGGAGAATTGACTGAATGTTCCCATGGGATTGTGTCTTTAGAGAATCAAAGTGGAGAGATAAAAACGTGACTAAGTGGGACCTAAAGATGGCCAGGCTGGATCATGTCAAAACCATCTAAAAGCACATTTTCTCCAAAAAGGAAGTAGGGCATCAATATTCTGGGTAGTTGCTGGGGGGTGGGAGGACTCTCTTAGTTCTTTTAGAAAAGTATTTTCTGACGCATTTATTTTTACCTGAGTGGTGATAAAGGACAGTGTTTCCATCTCCCAGGGAAATGTACTGACTGTGACCAAATTAGCTCTGAGTTTGCTATTATTTAAATGAAGTTTCTTGTATTTATTAAAATGAATTGACTATCATATTAAAATTGAAAAGGAGCAGTTGCACATGCAAATTATTTTTAAAGTTCAACTGCTGCTAAATGAGACGCAGTGCTCCTAAATTTAGAAATGCTTAACATAAATTATGACCTAATTAACATTTGCATGGTAATCCGGACTTCCTATAGCTTATTCTGCTAATTAACACATGACAAATGAGCACATATTAATATTTTATTGTAACATAACTTGTCCAAGAAAGCTTCTTAACTCCTTGGAAAACAATTTTGTGTGTGTGTGTGTGTGCGTGTGTGTGTTTTTCTATTTTCTGCCTGAGACACATCCTATTGTGGCTTATGCCATTATATAATTTAGATGAAAAAATTGTTTCATGTTGTAAACTTAATAAGAGAGACAAAGATTCAAGCTCTGGCAGTGTCTTCTCCATTTTAATGATTTCTTTCCTTATTCCTTCTGGGAAATATCTACATTTTTGGAAAAAAAAATCCTTGATATGTACATCTTAGCTAATTATCACTTGCCATGGTAAGTGTACGTTATGCACCCACAATATTGCCTTCCCAGACCTCTGAGGTCATGAGTAAATCTAGGCCCATCAAGGAGAACAAAAAATTGTACAAAGCTATGGATTGTGTACTTTGCAAATGGCTTCCTGTTTGTCTTCCATTCAGTTAGTTTGTGTTGTCTTTTATCCAATTACAGCAGCCCTCAAATTAGGGAGGCCAGAATGCTTCCACTGCCAGCACGGACAGAAAGCACCTAATAGTGTCCACTGTAACTTTCTGGTTGGGTGGCAGTTTTTCAGTTTTGATTTACTTTCCTGCATGTTATAGTGTTTTTCATTTTAATTTGTTTTATTTAGGACTTTCCAAGGATGATTGCAAACTGGCTTGTTACCTGATCACATAAATCTGAACATATGATCTTTGAGTTTTGTGAGAAGATTTTCTAAGTTAGAATGAGAGCAATTGGTTGCGATTGCCAACATCTTGGGTGTTTTGGAAGCACCTAATGAGCGATAGAGAGTATCCCTAGTGTCTTGCCCTCTATGTTTAAACATGCCACTGAGGTAATTGAGCAATTTTTCCTGCCTAATGCTTCAATCTTACTCACTGTCTCCCCAACCTATTACTTTTGAATGTGTTTTCCATACATACTTCTGACACCGGCTGAGTGAGATATTTTCCCTCACACCAACCAGTTCTCCAAATTTCCAGATACCAATGGGGTGTCCTATAATTCAATTCAATTCTGACACTAACCACTTGGGGTTAGCACAAACCCCACAAGTTAAGGGCTCAGTCCCACAAAACTGCCCCCTATTTCACATGCCAGTCACAAGTCCCAGGCCTCCTGTCCTTCTGACTGATTGGCTCTGTACATCAGGAGTTCCTACAACCCCATCCTTGGACTTCACAACTGGTCAGAACATTTCACAGGACTCAGACAAAACTTTAATTACTACTACTAATTTATTATAAAGGATATTGTAAAGGATACAAGTGAATAGCCAGATGAAGAGGTACATAGGGTGAGTTCCAGAAGGGTCCCAAGCACAGGAGCCTATATTCCCATGGAACTGGGGTGCCCCACTCTCCTGACATGGATGTATTCACCAACCTAAACATTTTTTAATGCTATTGTTTAGGGTTTTTTATGGAGGTTTCATTATGTAGGCATGATTAGTTAAATCATTTGTTATTGGTAATTGAATTTAACCACCAGCCCCTCTCCACTCCTTGAAATAATGGTTTGGGGCTATTCCACCCCTTAAACATGCCTTGGTCTTTCTGGTGTCCAGCCCACATAATTGAAGGTATCTAGGGACCCTGAGTCACCAGTTATCTTAATAGCATATGAAACAACACTCATCACTCTGGATATTCCAAGGGTTTTAGGAGCTCTTGTGCCAGGAACCAGGGATGAAGGCCAAATAAATATTTTTTATTATATAATAATGTCATAACTGTCAACCCCCTTCAACACAAAACTCACAAAAGAGCCAGTTTGAGAGCTGGACAGTGCAAATTGTGACTGGAGACATATATGTGTTCCATAACCTACTAATAATATGTGCGAGGTCTGACAAGTTTGCAAACTTGTTGCAATGATGTTACTAAACTTTTTTGATATCAGAGGGATTCTTCATTATGAATTTGTACCAACTGGACAAACAGTTAACCAAGTTTACTATTTGAAAGTGCTTGAAAGGCTGCGTAAAAAAGACGAAAACAAATTGAACTTTTCGCCAACAATTCATGGCTCTTGCATCACGGCAATGCACCAGCTCCCATAGCACTGTCTGTGAGGGAGTTTTTAGCCAGTAAACAAATACCTGTATTGGAACACCCTCCCTACTCACCTGATCTAGCCCTAATGACTTCTTTCTTTACCTGGAGATAAAGGAAATATTGAAAGGAAGACATTTTGATGACATTCAGGACATCAAGGGTAATACGGTGACAGCTCTGATGGCCATTCCAGAAAAAGAGTTCCAGAATTGCTTTGAAGGGTGGACTAGGCACTGGCGTCAGTGCATAGCTTCCCAAGGGGAGGACTTCAAAGGTGACTTGTAGTGATATTCAGCAATGAGGTATGCAGCACTTTTTCTAGGATGAGTTCGTGAACATAACTGTCCAACCCCGTATATATGTGTGTATATCTATTTGTATATAGATGAATAGATATAGACATAGATATAGGTGGGTATAGACAGCTATATACATACATATATGTGTAAATATGTAGATGTGCATATGTGTGTATATCTATGCATCTATCATAGCTGTCTAATTAGAAACAAACTGTTTAATATCCATACAATGGGATGCTACTCAATAAAAAGGGATGAATTATCGATTCAGCATGGATAAATCTCAAAATAATTATGCCAGAAAAAAATGAATACATACTTTATGATTTCATTTATATAAACTTCTACAATATGTGAAGTAATATGTAGTGATAGAAAGCAGATCAGTGGTTACTTGAGAGTTGGAGGGGGGCATTTGAAAGGGGCAAGAGGAAACCATCTTGACTGTGGTAATAGCTTTACAGGTATATACATGTGTTAAAATGCATCAAACTATACGCTAAATACTTGCAATTTATTGTATGTCAATAAAACCAAACATATCTGTGTGCATTTGCATGTGTGTATGTGTGTGTGTGTGGATGCACATTTCCCCTTCTGCCACCAAAGAATATTAGCTTCATGAAAGCAAAGAATTCTTTCTTATCCACTGCGATATTTCTAGCCCCTAGAATTGTGCCTTGCACATAGCAGTTTATCAGTAAATATTTGTCTGAGGAATAAATAAATACAAAGAATGGGTAAATATTTCTGTATATATAAACATTTATTTCTTCTTTTGAATGTGTGTTTTTCTAAAAATTATCACCATCTTTTTATTTTTCTCAATAGAGCAGAAATAGTGTGTAAGACAGTTTGCTCTGGAAAATGTAAAAACAAACAAACAAACAAATAAAAAACCCAGGTGACAAGGAACTGAGCAGCATGCTGATCAGATGTAACAAACAGGTAGAAGGAGAATCCAAGTGCAGTTTGAAAGACAAAAGATTAGTCAGATATGAGTATTTCATGAGGGGAGCTTACCATACAGAGTTCACTTCTGATTTTTAGGAGTTAAAATATCTAAGTGATTCTAGGAACTATGGTAAGATTATAGAAAGGCATCATGTGGTAGTTTTAAATTGAGGCAAGATAACCTGTGACCAAGACTTGATGGATTCAAGGCAGAAAAGAAGAGAAGCAAAATACATAGGGAAGAACTATAGTGGGAAACTAGGAGATGTTTACAAGCTAAATGCCTTCCATGGCCCTGGATCTCTCTCAGAGTGGAAGAGTGACAGATTTTCTTGAGGCACATTATCTTGAAGGGAAATTAAATAAAAATGGTCACTGGTATAGAGTCTTCAATGTGGTACCAGGGAAGATGACCAACTTCACATAGAATAAACTGGGAAATAGACTTTCTGGTTCAATTTGACTGGGATCAATGGCATAGAACTTTATAGTACAATAAACTTATTTGCATAATACCAGCCAGGATTCACTTTTGAGGATCAACAGTAAGGTTATTTTTCTTCAAATTAATCCCAAACCTATTTTCTTGTGACATCTACATTTTACTTACTTATTTATTTATTTAAAGATTTTTATTAAAATATTAATTAATTATTAATTGTTAATTAATTAGTATTAATATTAATTAATTATTAATTAACAATATTATATTAGTTTCAGGTGTACATCATAGTTATTCAACAGTACCCACATAGCATGATAGAATTACTATCACAATATTGATTATACTCCCTATTGTAAAGAAGTGATCACCATAAGTCCAGCAACCATCTGATACTGTACCATGCTGGCACAATATTATTGACCTTCCCTGACCTTTTCAAATTTTTCAATTAGAGTTGTCATGCAATATTATTTTATATTAGTTTCAAGTGTACAGCATAGTGGTTAGACATTTATGTAATTTAGGAAGTGATCCCCCTAAGTAGTACCACCTGGCACTATCCATAGCTGTTAGCATTTATTTATATTCCATATGCTTTACATCCCTATGACTGTTTTGTAACTACAAATTTGTATTTCTTAATCTCTTCACCTTTTTCACCTTGCCCCTAAACCCCTACCCATCTATCACCCCATAGATCTAGTACCCATCTGACACCATATATAGTTATTACAACATTATTGACTATATTCCTTATGCTATACCCTACATCCCCATAACTGTTTTGAACAACCAATTTGTACTTCTTAATCCCTTCCCCTACTCATGCACCTCTAAACCCCCTCGCACCTGAATACCATCAAAATGTTCTCCATAAGTTTGTTTTTGTTTCATTTGTTTACTTTATTCTTCAGATTCCACTTATAAGTGAAACAACATGACATTTGACTTTCACTGTCTGACTTATTACACTAAGCACAGTACCCTCTAGGTCCATCCATGTTGTCACAGATAGCAAGGTTTCCTTCCTTTTTACAGCTGAGTAATATCCCATTGTATATATGTACCACTTCTTCTTTATCCATTCATCCATTCAGGGACACCCAAGTTGCCCTCATATCTTGGTTTATGTAAATAATGCTGCAGTGAGCATATGGATGAACATGTCCCCTCGAAGTAGCATTTTTGGTTTGTTTGGGTAAATACCCAGAACTGGGATTACTGGGTCCTTCTTTGTCTCTTGTTATAGCATTTGTTTTAAAGTCTTTTTTGTTTGGTATAAGTATTACTACTCCAGATTTTTGTTTGTTTGTTTATTTCCATTTTCATGAAATATCTTTTTTCCATCCCTTTACTTTTGTGTGTGTCATTTGATCTGAAATGCATCTCTTGTAGGCAGCATATGTAAGGGTCTTGTTTCCTTATCCGTTCAAACCTCCTATCTGTTGATTGGAGCATTTAATCCATTTACATTGAAAGGAATTGTTTATAGGTATGTAATTATTGTCATTTTATTATTCATATATTTGATTTTTTTTCATCTTAAAGAAGTTCCTCTAAGATCCCTTGTAATACTGGTTTGGTGGAGATGAACTCCTTTAGCTTCTTCTTGTCTGAGGAGCTCTTTTTCTATCCTTTGATGTTAAATGATAGCTTTGCTGGGTAGAGTAATCTTGGTTGTAGGTCTTTACTTTTCATCATGTTGAATATTTTGTACCATTCCCTTCTGGCTTGCAAAGTTTCTGTTGAGAAATCAGCTGGCAGTCTTATATGATGAGCTCCCCTGTCAGTAACTAGCTGCTTTTCTTTTGCTGCTCTTAAAATTCTTTCTTTGTCTTTAACCTTTGATATTTTAATTGTGATGTGTCTTGGTGTTGGCCTCTTTTGATTCATCTTGTTTGGGACTCTGCACTTCCTGAACTTGTATATCTATTTCCTTCATCAGGTTAGGACAGTTTTCTGTCATTATTTTTTAAATAGGTTTTCAATTTCTTGCTCTCTCTCTTCTCCTTCTGGTACCCCTATGATCTGAACGTTGATATGCTTGATGTTGTCCCAGAAGTAAACTCTCCTCAATGTTTTGGAATTTTTTTTTTCTATTCTGATGTGTGTTTTCTGCTACCTTATAATCTACTGTTGATTCCCTCTAATGGAGTCTTCATTTCCATTATTGTATTCTTTATTTTGAACTGGTTCTTTTTCATGTTTTCTATCTCCATTTTTATGTTTCCTATCTTTTTGTTGAAGTTCACACAGAAATCACTGAGCATCCTTATAACTATTGTTTGGAACTCGGTGTTGCTTGACTCCTTTTTGTTTAATTCTTTTCCTGGAGCTTTGTTCTCTGCTTTTATTTAGGACATGTATTTTTGTCTCCCCATTTTGTCTGCCTCTCCATATTTATTTCTATGTATTAGGCAGATCTGCTCTGTCTCCCAGTCTTAGTAGAGTGGACTTATGTAGTAGGTGTGCTGTGAGGCTCAGTGGCGCAGTCTTCCTGGCCACTTGAGCCATGCACTCCAGGTGTGTTCCTTGTGTGGGTTGTGTGAGCCCTGCTCTTGTAGTTGAGCCTTGGTTGCTATTTGCACATCAATAGGAAGGATTGACTCTCATGCTGATTGGTTGTGAGGACCGGCCATGACTAAGAGGAGAAGCTGTAATGCAGGGGATGACCTTACAGAGCAGGATCTGCCTCAGAAGGACTCTTGTGCCTGTCCAAACTGTCCCTTTTGTGTGCTGTTCTTGGAGGTGGTTGGTGATGATCCAGCTCGTTTTAAAGCTGGCTAGTGGTGGTGTCAGCCCCAGGAAAACCTTGGAGAGCATCCGCTGTAGGTCAAGTTCAGCCACAGCCTGTACCCCACCTGGGGCCACCTGGCAGGAGCCACAAAGAAATCTGCAGATGGCTGCCACTCGTGCTGTGCTTGGAAGTGCCTCAAGAGGCCAAGCTGCAAACCAAGGCCAGCTGCTACTGGTGCCGGGCTTAGGGCTGCTCAGCCAGAAGTAGAGGATATGCTCAGGCCAGATGCTGCTTGTCTGGGTTCCTTTCAGAGATCCTAGGAAAGTTCACAACATGAGTTAAGGCAGGCAGTTTGTACAAAAAAGCCAGTGGAAGAGCCTTGGGTGTTACTGAAATTTGGGTGGGGTGGGGGTCTCGAATCACTAGGGTGTGTTAGCCATCTTGATGGAGACTCAGATATGGCAGCTGTCTATGTCTGCATGCTGGGAAGGAGGAGGGCTCAACAAAAAAACAATGGCCTCAGGCAGCTCCTCCGTCCAGGAGAAAGCTGCCCCTCTAGCCCTTGTCCAAAGCCAGACAACTCAGTTTCCCCACCATATGTGCCTGCCACCTTTCTGGCTGCTGCCCCAATGCTGGAGCTCAGAGCCAGTGATTCTGTTGGTGAGTAAGTCCAAACATGGTCTCTTTAAGAGGAATGGGTGCGAGTGCAGCTGCATTTAGTCTCACTCATTCACAAACTTTGCTGGTTTTCACAACCAGAAATGATGGGGACTTCCCTCCCTGGCACTGGAACCCTGGGCTTGGGTGGGGCTGGGACCTTTCGCTCCTCTGGGGGGTGGGGGGGACACTTCCACAGCCAACATATCACTCCCATTTTTTAATAGTCACACAAGGTGTGGGACCAGCCTGTTCCACATCTCTGCCCTTCCTATCAGCCTCCAGGTGGCTTCTTCCGCATGTCCTTAGTTGTAGGGCTTTGGTTCAGTAAGATTTTAGGTGATTCTCAATGATGGCTGTTTTGTAGTTTAGTTGTAATTTTGATGTGATCGTGAGTGAAGGTAAGCATAGCGTTTATCTACTGTGCCATCTTGACTGGATCCTTCCTTTTATTTTATTTTATTTATTTATTTATTTATTTTACATTCTGTAGCCATCCTAAATATGTCTAGAATTTCCTTGTTTATTTTGTACAGAACATTTTTATGATATTCCTTATTTTCTCCAGATTAAACATTTCCACTTCTTATTCATTCTTCAGAACATATTCATATTATATCACCACCTTTCATGTTACTCACTCTATAATAATCCTGTACTTCCCCCTTTGTCATAAGAAACTGACTTTCAATTAAAAGTTAAATGTCTTTCCCACTCCAAGACTGAAGCCTCCATGAAGGTGAGGGAATATAATTATCCTGTTCTTGTTTATCGATGGCATTTAGCAAATTGTCTTGCATCTGCTGAATGCTTGGAAAATATTCATCAAAAGAATTAATTAACAAGTAGTCACAGTCTTCTGGATGCAAAACTGGACCAAATTCTTTAGATATGGACTGTCTTTTGCAAAACACTAACTAAAATCTTTGATTTGGGATTTTATATTTCTGTCAATGCAGCCTAGGGGTTTGCTAATTTTTTACATCACATTTTTGAATTTATGGCTGACTTACCAACTTATCATTCACCATTTATTGCCAATTTACATCTTGAATTTGTGACCAACTTAAATTATTAAATGTATTTTAAATGAGCTGCACTGAGCCATTTTCTAGTCTTATTCTTGTGCAGCTGGGTACTAAAGTGTGTGATAGATAGGTATTAGAAGCATGTAGGTTTAACACATTCCTGGCACATGGTAGGCATTTACATTATTTGTATAAAGGATAGTTTTACAAAGTTGCTTTTATTGTGTTGTTATTGCAAATTTGAAATTTGTATCAATATTAATTGTAAATTGCTACACATTAGGACAATCCATTAATGAATTTTCCTTTCTTCCTTTCTTCCTTCCTTCCTTCCTTCCTTCCTTCCTTCCTTCCTTCCTTCCTTCCTCCCTCGCTCCCTCTTTCCCTCCTTCTCTCCCTTCCTCCTTCCCTTCTTTCCTTCCTTCTTTCCTTCCTTCCTTTCATTCTCCTTCCCTCCCTCCCTCCCTCCCTCTTTCTTTTCTTCCCTTCTTTGCTTCCTTCCTTTCATTCTCCCTCCCTCCCTCTTTCCCTTTTCCCTCCCTCCTTTCCTTCCTTTTTCCTTCCTTCCTTCCTTCCTTCCTTCCTTCCTTCCTTCCTTCCTTCCTTCCTTCCTTCCTCTCATTCAACAAGCATTTGTTGATTGCCTGTTCTTTTAGATTTTATGACACAAAGTTGAGATTCTGCCTCTGCTGCCAAAGAGCTGCCAAAAAGACAGACATATGAACACTTACAGTATAATTAGTAACATATTCTTTTAATAAAGGAATTAGGAAATGCTTAAGCAAAAGTGTGAAGATAGGCATTTCTTCACACTTTTGTGACCACCATCACACTTCCTTTGGCTTCCTTTGATATTTGTCATCCTTGCTTCTTTAGGTGGAAGCAATGCCTTCGTTACTTCGGAGAACAAATACATTGTAGATCACCTGGCTCTGGGAAATGGTGACTACAGGTTAAGAACTGATTCACACTGAGCAAACCTTTCTGACTTAAAAATAGCTCAAATCAGTTATTGGATAACAGATATGTTAAGTAACTGGTTTCAATTGATGATGAATATAAAGTCATAAATACAGCATGAACAAGATTTTGAGGTTGTGAAATACTATGCTCATGATGTCATTCTGTCCATCAAGGACTTTAAGATCATCTTCAGGGGTTAAGTTATTGTAGATATTATCTTCTAGAATCAGACACCTATTTCTAGCACAGACTGATTTCTCTTGTTCATATTAGCTGGGCAATTCTGCTGTTCTGAGTCTTGGGACATTGTAGCATGACAATGTTGATGGCTCTAAGCTTTTAAATCTTTAATCACTCCAACTCCTGTACTTGAAGTCATGTTACTTAAGTAGGCGCCACTATTCTCAGGAATAGAGCTGCTAAAATAAAAACATATCTGTTTCTTATCTTCCCTTGTGGTTTACCTAAAACAAACCCCAAAGAACATGGAACTGGAAACCACAAACATCTTGTTTCCTCCAAAATTATTCTTTGTCTGTTCAAGGAAGATCCTCTGTGTTATGATTTTAGTACTATGGCGTGTCTGCCTTTTAACACCTTATTTCTTAGTGAATAGAAAAGTTGTTCTTGCTTATTCTTCTTGGATCAAGTAATAATAAAGAAGACCATAATGATAATAGCAGCTAATCTTTTGAGCATTTACTGTGTGAGAAGACATGGCCTAAGTGCCTTATATGATTTAATTGTCCACATTATTTACCGTAAGATTTCAAATCAGTAGGTCTGCAGTGAGGTGCAGGGTTATGCATTTTTGGACAGTTTTAAGAAAGCAACTAAACTGAACTCTGCAGTTTTTAACACACATGCTGGATCATTCTGATGAAGGTGTTGCTAGGACTGCATTTTGGGAAACAATGGTGTATATGTACCATGACTGATAAATCCCTGGGATGAAAACAAGAGCCAGTGTATGCCAGTAACTGTGTTTTTCCAGTGGGATGGGTGGGGTGATATTGGTGAATCAGAGGGTTGCTGGAGGAGGGGAGGTGTAGTGGTTAAGAACAGACACAGGCAGCCTGAGTTCACATCCCAGCTCAGCTACTGCTGGTTGTGTGACCTTGAGTAAGTCACTTAACCTTTCTGTGCATCAGTTTTTCCACATGTAAAATGGGGATAGAAATAGCATTTGACTTATATGGTCATTGGAAAAACTAAATGTGTTAATACCTGTAATTTGCTTAGAACACTGCTTAGCACATCATAAGTACTCTTTAATTCTTTATTCTCATTATATTTTTGCTTTTCAAGGGTATAATCCTTAGGTTTAAAGAATGAAGAGCAGTGCATCAGGTGAATTGCCAGATGTGGTAATAGCAGGTGGCATTCCCAACAGAGCAGACATCATGCACAAAAGCAGAGATGAAAAATAGTCTTTGTTGCTAGAGCAGAAAGTCTGTGATGTGAGGCTAGAGAAATAGGCAGGGGTCAGGTTCTAAAGGTCTTGAATTTATATTGTGGATTTTAAAGTGATGGAGAACCTTCTTAGGTGAGAGGGAGGTATTTTCAATGTCATTCTGGTGGAACTATGGAAGTTGGGTTTGAGGAAAAGAAGATGACAGGCAGGCTGACTAGTTAACAGAAAACCTGCAGGGATCCAGGTGACAGATGAAGAAGAGATGGGACACGGACACAAGCGGAAGGTTGTTGAGAAGATACTTAAGAAATGTTTGGGAGATAAAATAAACCGGTCTTGGTTTTATGGGGACAAGTTAAGAAGAAGAGGGAGACAAAAACCAGGATTCTCTTTTGGGAATTGGGTGAATGGCCAGGCCACTAACTGAGATAAAGCATACGGAAGTGTTTCCAGATTCAGTGAGTTCAGTTTTGCACTGTGGAGTTTGTGGTACCTGTGGGATGTCCACACAGAGATGTTTACAGCCACTTAGACATTGTGAGTCTCAAGTTGGAGTCATTGGTTTGGTTTGAAGCTTGGAACACATGGCCTAATACATTAACACGTTCTGGTAACCTGAAGAGAACACTACAAATATAAGACATTCAGAGTTATGTTATCCTATTCTTGCAGTTTTCAGCAATAATTAGTTTATGTTCAAATACAAAGAACTCCAATGAAATTTTTCTGAAAAGGAGCAATATGCTCTTCCTTTAGCTCATTAGAAGGATTTCTGAAGAGAAAACACTGTGTGCAGTGACATGCCTTTCAATTCTAGACTTCCAAAGGATTTTGCAGACAGGCTAGCTTTGTTAATTAGAAAACAAGTAGATAAGCCAGTGGAAGAGACCTCCTTTGGGTAGAGTTTTCCATTTGCTGTGGGCTTCTGGGAGGATTACTTAGACCTATGGCTTTATAGGTCTAAGTAATATATTCCTTTAGAAGGCATCTGCATGGATTTACAGAATATTAGAGTTACAAGCAACCTGGTATATTACGTGTGTAAAAAAGAGGTCCCCTGAGACAGATTTCACAGCAAATACATGACAGGACCAGGCTGTAGGAGTAAAGCTCATTGTGTTGCAGCTTCTCCAGGGTTCCATGCAGACTCTCATTATTCAATATTGAGATATAGATATTTGTACCTCTTCATTATTCTTTTTTTTTTTCCATTTTCACTACTTACCTTACTGCTAAGGAGGACGTAAAAATAGGAATAAATGTAGCACTGCCAGGATGGACATGGTAACTCGGGAAGTCTCCTCAGTGAAACAGCATACTGGTTTCAAACTGTCCAATACAGTTTGGTTAGGAAGCTCTGTTGGATTAAAATATTTCCATATTTAAAAGAGAAATGTGACGTCCTCCTGCACAACCATTCTTTTCCCAAATGAGTATTAGTTATAGTAACAGTAGTAGGAAAAACTGTGGGTAGTAGCAGGAGTGGTAGTAATAAATCTAGTAGAATGGTAATAGTGGAAGTAATAATGATGATGGTGATGGTGATAATGATGATACACACTTATTAAGTACTTTCTCTATGCCAGACACTGTATACCTTAAAGGCTGTACAAAAATATAATTGAAAACTTTAACACTCTAGTTAAAATTCCTGGAAGTGTATCTCAGTGCAAGCATTTCCTGGATACATGACTTTGAGTAAAAAATTCTTGAAGTCTCAATTTCCACATTAGTAAAAATAAGGAAAATAGAAATGCCTACATGAAAGGAATGTAGTAAAACTAAAATGAAAAACAAAGAAACAAATTAGATAAATCATCTGGCAAAGTTTATAATCCTAACTGTGATGGAAGAGTTATTATTAACCCCGGTTTACATATTAGGTAACTGAGACTCAGGGAGGCAAAATAATCCACAAGTTTGTTTTGTGGTAGAGCTGGAATTTAAATCCAGGACTATCTGACTCTTGAGCTTATCTTCTAACCACCATAAACATTTTTTTTTGATAAATTGCTTCAATCTTGAATCTTGAAAATTGCCTCTTAAACCTTGAAGAACATCTTATTTAAGCATATTTGCATTTGTTATCCCAGAACAGTTTTCAACATGTAGAATGTTCTATTTCTCTGAAATTGTTGCAGCGAGATGCCTCTGTTGTAAACATTAGCCCCTTTGGCTCATGGGTGATTGGCCTTTCCCAGGAAAATGACAGTTGACTTTTAGGATACAAGACTGAAAGCTAGACAAAGGAGAAGCACAGAAGATAGATCAGGATCAAAACTACTGTTAGTGGAATGCTATTTAAAACTGTAAATCTGACTGTTTCTTTTGTATACATATTGCACTGAGACTTGCAAGAGTTGGACCCTACTTTGTGTGGATTGAATAGTTACTGCCTTCCCTACTAATTGGTGATCAGGGTAAAACTAGCTGTTTTTTGGCTTCCCAATGAAATCTGGGATCCCTGTGACTCTGACTTTTACTCCTAGGCTAATAGAATATTAATCACCTTCATTGAGTTTTCTTCCTCTCTGTTCTTTTTCCATAAGCTGATTCAGAAACCAACTTGTAGTTTGTGATAAGAATGTTGAAAACCTAGCTAGGTTGTTACATTCAACTCCACAAAGATTCCTTCAGTAGAATTATAATGAATTGCTTTCATTTTACACCATTTTAAGTCCTAAGGACTTTCATAAGGGGTTGTTAAAAGTTAATGCTATTTTATTACACGTCGTGAAGAAACAGCAATTAAGATGTCTGTGCAAGTCAAACTTGTAACCCTTAGACATCTTCCAAGTATCTGAAGTGGACAGGAAAGTAAAGCTGATGTCGATATTACTGCTGATGGACCAAGAACCATTATGTTTCATAGAAAAAAAAATTCCTCCCAGTCACCAAGTAAAATCGCCATCAACAAAATTAAAATAGAATCATAGAAATGTTGGGAGTTTTTTGTTGTTTTTGGTAATAGTCTGCTGACATTTAGAAAAATGAATGGAAAAGCTAGGACCTGAGCCCAAGTGTTTGACTCTTGGTCTAGTTGTTTTCAGGGACAAGAGTTTGATAAAAAGAGATCAAGACTCCAAAGTAGCCCCTTCGAAAACCTATAAGCCATAGTCACCTTTGCATTATACCTATTTCCTAATTACCTTATTCCTTATTTGATTCCTGGAACAATTTATACAAACCATACATACCAGAGCCACTTCAATACAGTGGTTATAGGCTTGAACTTTGCTGTCTGATAGACCTGGGTTTAGGCTCTGAAGTATGACATTGTCTAGCTTTGTGACATCAAATAACTTATTATCCCTTGAAGTCTTCTTTCCACATCTGTAAACTGGGGCCATTGATAGTCCCTAAACTCTTCTGGTTGTTTGAGGACTAAAAGATAGAATTTAAGTGACAAGAGCGCTGACATACACTCTATCGCTGATGATGACGATGGTGACGATGATGATTTCCTTTGTATAGTGTGTTATAATCTGTTTATGTATGTCTGTCCCATTGAACAGGAAATACCTTGAAGATAAGAGTGAATTGTATTCATGCTGTGTCCTCAGAAACTGATATAGTTTGGGCTATCTTGGAGGCATCTAATAAATGTAGGACTAAATTGAGTGAATTGGAGCTTAAGAGCAATCAAGATTTATCTTGTAATTGCTGGTTGTGCTGCTGCTTGACATCGAGGAAGTCACTGCCCCTCTTGGTTTATCCGTTTTTCCATTTACAAGGAGGAGATATCCTACCTGCCCTTCAGAGATGCTATAAGAATGCATGTAACATTTAATGGCAAATTGTACCTTAATTTGTGAGGGATTAATATTTAATATTAATAAAATTCACAGTTTTCCATTTCAGCCCCTTTTTTGTAGTTTTGCAAAGTGCTTACCAGGATAAAGGAGCCCAGATGACAGAGTCTGAAGGCCATGCCTCATGTCATGCACTTACCAAATGAGAGAGTGCCTCTCAAAGCAGAATAGGGCTCTAATTAGGAAGAAAAACATTGTAAGCAGTAAGGGAATTAATTGAGCCACTTAACTGCACCAAGCCCCAACCCTCATCTACTAATTTCTAAGTAGTTAAATATTTTAGGTGATAATGAATTTTGTCTTTGTTTGAACTATCTGGATTTTAATAATCTGTTTTTTACAGATTTTATCTGAAAATAATTTAAAATTCTACATCAAAAAGTCTGGTGATGAATACACCAAAACGATCATTATGTGTGAGTGGTGAGATTAGAAACAGATTTGTTCATTTTTTTTTCTTATTCTAAATTTGCTTAAATTTAGACGGAACTCACTTATACAGACTGGCCCAAGTGCATTAGTGCTTATGGCCAACAGGGCTCTTTTGAGAATCTGTGAACAAGTATCGTTATACCATTGAGGCTCATGCGAACTGGAGATGAATGGAAAGCATATGTGGTACATAAACCAAAAACAACAAAAGACCAAGACAAACAAATGAGAAACAAAACCTCATAGACACAGACAATAGTTTAGTGGTTACCAGAGGGTAAGGGGGGTGGGGGGTGGGTGATGAGGGTAAGGGGGATCAAATATATGGTGATGGAAGGAGAACTGACTCTGGGTGGTGAACACACAATGGGATTTATAGATGATGTAATACAGAATTGTACACCTGAAATCTATGTAATTTCACTAACAATTGTCACCCCAATAAATTAAAAAAAAATCAAAAAAGATTAAAAAAAGGAAAGAAAAGCACAACTCAGTAGTAGTTTTCCCTCTGCTCTGACAGTTACAGGCTTTAACTGCTTTGTTGGTTTTGGCTTCGTCTGGTGTATTTTCTTGCTTTTGGTCTGTTATCAACTAGCCTTCATTCGATCTTTGTTTGATATTTTTCTCTCTCGGCTTGTGCATCCCTGTGTTTTTTCATAAATTCAGCTCACTCACAAAACAGAGTTCCTTACTAAGTTGCCAAGTATGGCTTTTGAAGGTTGTCACCACCCCTTACGCTCATAAGAGAGAAAAGATCAAGATACTGCTTCCTCTGGGCTTAGAAGTAAATTTTATTTGTTTTTAGCTTTTATCCATCCTAAGATGTGTATCTATTCCAGTAATGCAAATTTCTGTCACATATTTAGAATTCACTAGAACTACCTAGTCACTCAGAGACTAGGAAGAAGGTTTATTACACTTTTAGATATTCAACAGTATGAGTAGGTTTTCAGTAAACTCCTCCAATGTGAGGACTTCGATATTCTTGTGAAGCATTCTTACAAAGGCTGTGCTTTGTCCCAAATTTCTTTCCACACTTGTAGTCAAACTACACCACAACACACATCCCTGCCTGAACAAATGTGCCCAACATGGAAAGTTTTAGCCACAGGTCTTGATCTTTGTTACAGAAGATGAGCCATAATGCTGGTATTTTACAAAACAAACTTTTGGTACTTCATGAAATTCACAATTCTTTCTACTCCCTGAAGGAATTTTCTCTGTTCACAGGAGGCAATACTAAATACTGAAATGTAAATATACTGAAATGGCCAGTCACTAATCAAGACATCTGGAAGTGTAAGATTACATGATGTTCTGATTTGATCCAGAATGAAAACCTCGAGATGTAGCTGAAGACTCACGGGGATGTCCAAGAGAAGACTGAACCCAGAACAGGGGTAACCAAGCTGTTGTCTCTGTGCAAGAAAGAATTCAGAAGAGAGACAGATGCAGGAAAGCACAGGGAGTTTATTGAAATGAAAGTACACACTTGAGAGGGAAGTGTGGGGAACTCAGAGATGGAGTTGCCCTGAGGAAGATCCCACCAGAAGTATTTATCTTCTTTAGGGGTGGGAACTGGTGACAACCCATTGACATGGCTCAGCTGTTTCCTCCCCCTGGTGGGACCCTCCATTTCCCGCCTTTTCTTCTTTATTTGGTTGCTCTGGAAATGTCATGGCATCAGGCACATCGTGGCAGTAATAGTAACCGCAATGTAAATGACATTACAGTATAATTAGCTAAAGCTCAGGTCCTGGTCATAGGGATCAGCTGAGCTGGATGAAACTGGTTCTTGTGTTTCTCCAGAGGCAGGTATCAGATGTGGTGACGTGTTGCTTGTGTAACCAGGGAGGTGCCTCATGTTGGATTCCGGAGTGGGTGGTCAATTTCCTCAGCTACTTACCCTACCTCACTGAACTCACTTCCTCTCCTTTCCCAAAGTGTTCCATGGTCACACACGCTTCCAGAATACGATTCGGGTTAAGGGCAGCGATCACTGACTATCTGGCAGAGGACCTGACCAGGATCAGCTGTCAATACCTGTGTAGACTCTCAGATGTGTGTGGAGCTTCATGGAGATGCATATTACTCACCGGATACTCTGTTATAACTTGCAGAGCTTCTCGTCTTTCTCTTTACCCTTGCATTTTAGCAGCATAAGATGTGTATTGTATAAGTCGCTTTTGCCTGATTGTTCAGCTATCTCTGATGGGTGTGTGTTAAAACAGCATTTCTGCTTCTTATTTTCTTTTATACTTAAGTCATTAGATCAGCCAACTGCAGGAAAAAGCATTCTGACTATAATTCCCCTTTCTGATTTCAAAATTCATAATTGAATTGTCTTTTTAAATCTTATTGTGTAATGAGAATGCAGGGAAGGGGAGATATACCATTATTTACTTTTAATTTAGCCTAAAGAGTGATAGCAGCTGGATACCAATAATAATGACTTTGAAGTTGTTAGACTTGTGGCCACACAGCCTATTGTAATATAAACCCATTTTCCCAGGTAATAGCCTGGTGTAGAGGAATTCTTTGATATTATCAGGTAACAAAAGGCTTTAGGTAGTGTTCTCTTAAATGATTTATAAAAAGAATCTTTCCCCTGTATCAGGACCATTGAGGTTAACATGAGATGTTAGAACATTCTTCTCCTTGCACGATCATCATAAAATCAAAATAAAAGGGTCTTCAACAAGATACCCCACAAATCCCAAGGCAATAATTACATTCTGGGAACTGGAAATCTTGCAAGTTTGCAGACATTTTAGATTTTTGCGTGTTTGGCTTTTCACATATACTATGAAATATTTATGCCTTGTTCAAATAACCCTGCTCAGTTACCATTGGATACCTACTGTTGTATAGGAATTGCATTTAGAAAGGAATTGAATCAGATTTGCAAAATCCATAAAGCTCTCATTCCCAGAGACTTCAGTAGAAAGCCTTTTGAGATGACAGTTGGAAATGCTAGGGACTAGATATTCATGTGGTTTGAGGTGTTTTTTGTTGTTGTTGTTATTTGTGGTAATGAAAGAAAATAATTACCCTCATTTTGCATTTTATTTAGAAGATATGAGGTTGCCAATAAAATTTGACTGTACTAAACATTTTTAAAAACAAAAATTTATTTTTCAATACTGTTGACATACAATTATATTAATTTCAGGTGCATGACATAGTGATTACACATTTGTATACCTTATGAATTGATCACCTTGGTAAGTCTAGTACCCATGTGACACCATACATAGTTATTATGTCATTGACTGTATTCCCTGTGCTGTACTTTGCATCCGTGTGACCATTTTTATAACTGTAAATTTGTACTTCTTAATACCTTTCACCTTTTTCACCCATTCCCCTAAGCCTCCTCTTCCATCCGGGGACCATCAATTTGGTCTCAATATCTGTGAGTTTGTTTCTGTTTCATTCGTTTATTTTGTTTTTTAGATTCTGCATATATGTGAAATCATATGATATTTGTCGTTTTCTGTTTGACTTACTTCTTTTTGAATAATAGACTGTAGGTCCATGCATGTTGCAAATGGTAAGATTTCATTCTTTTTATGGCTGAGCAATGTTCCATTGCATATATTTACCACCCCTTCTTTTTTCACTCACCGACTGACTGGCACTTGTGTTTCTTCCATATCTTGACTATTGTAAATAACACTGCAGTGAACATAGGGGTGCACATGTCTTTTCAAATTAGTGTTTTGGATTTCAGATAAATACCCAGAAATGGAAGTTGCTGAGTGATATGGTAGCTAATTTTAATTTTTTGAAGAACTGTTTTCCACAGTGGCTGCCAGTTTACAATCCCACCAACAGTGCACAAGGCTTCCCTTTTCTCCACATCCTCGCTAACATTTGTTTTTTATTCATTTATTGATGATAGCCATTCTGACAGGTGTGAGGTGATATGTCATTGTCATTTTAACTTGCATTTCCCTAATGATTAGTGATGGTGAGCATATTTTCACATATCTATTGGCCATCTGTATGTCTTGTTTAGAGAAAAGTCTATTTAGCTCCTCTCCCTGTTTTTTAATTGGAGTTTTTTAATTTGTTTTTTTGGTATTAAATTGTATAAGTACTTTTTATATTTTAGATATTAACTCCATATCTGATGTATCATTGGTAAATATCTTCTCTCATTTAATATGTTGTCTTCCCTTTTGTTGATGGTTTCCTTCCCTATGTGAAAACTTTTTAGTTTGATGTAGTCCCATCTGTTTATTTTTGCTTTTGTTTCTTTTTCCTGGGGAGACATATCAAAAAAGCATTACCAAGAACAATGTCAAAGAATTTACTGCCTATGTTTTATTCTAAGAGTTTTATGGTTTCAGGTCTTGTATTTAAGTTGGTAAGCCATTTTGAGTTTATTTTCGTATATGGTGTAAGAAAGTGCTCTAGTTTCTTTTTTTCTTTCTTTCTTTTTTTTTTTTTACAAGTGTCTATCCAGATTTCTCAACACTATTTATTAAATAGACTGTCTTTACCCTATTGTATGTTCTTGCCTCCTTTGTCATAGATTAAATAACCATATAGGTATGACTTTATTTGGGGGCTCTCTATTTTGTTCCATTGATCTATGTGTCTGTTTTTACGCCAGTGCCATTCTGTTGTGATTACTATGGTCTTGTAGAATAGTTTGATATCAGGTAGTATGATAACTGCAACTTTGTTCTTTCTAGATATTGCTTTGGCTATTCAGGGTCTATTATGCTTCCATATAAGTATTAGGATTATTTGTTCTAGTTCTGTGAAAAATGCCATTGGTATTTTCACAGGGATTGTACTGAATCTGTAGATTGCTTTGGAAAGTATGGATATTTTAATTATGTTATTTCTTCCTATCCATGAGCACTGTATAGATTTCCAGTTATATCTATGTTCTTCAGTTTCTTTCTTTTAATGTCTTATAGTTTTATGAGTACAGGTTTTTTACCTCCTTGGTTAAATTTATTCCAAGGTATTTTATAATTTTTAATACAACTTTAAATGGAATTGTTTTCTTAATTTCTCTTTCCGATAGATCATTATTGATATAAAAATTCAACTGGTTTTTAAATTAATTTCGTATCCTGCTACTTTACTGAATTTATTAGTTCTAATAGTTTCTTGTTTGAATTTTTAGGGTTTACTGTATATTATGTTATCTGCAAATAATGACAGTTTTACTTCTTTCTTTCCATTTTGGATACCTATTATTTCCTTTTTTTTTTTTTTTTAATGTGATTGATGTAGTGGAACTTCCAGTACTATTTTGAATAGAGTGGTGAAAGTGGACATCCTTGTCTTGTTCATGATCTTAAAGAAAAATATTTCACATTTTCACTATTGAGTGAGTTTGTCATATATGGTCTTTATTATGTTGAGAGTGTTTATCATAAATGAGTGTTGGATTTTGTCAAATGCTTTTTCTGGATTTATTGATGTGATCATATTATTTTTATCTTTCATTTTTTAAAATGTGGTATATCACATTAATTGATTTGCAGATATTGATCCAATCTTGTATCCCAGGAATAAATCCCACTTGATCATGGTGTAGGATCTTTTGAATGTATTGCTGAATTTGGTTGAGGATTTTTGCATATATGTTGATCAGCGGTATTGGCACATATCTATATCATCTATATCTATATCTATCTATCTATCTATCTATCTATCTATCTATCTATCTATCTATCTATCTATCATCTATCATCTATCTATCTGTCTATCGTCATCTATCTATATTTTTGTAGTGTCTTTGAGTGGTTTGGATAATTCTGGCCTCATAAAATGAATTTGGGAACCATCTCTCCTTTTCAAATTTTTGGAATAGTATGAGAAAGATAGGTATTAATTCTTCTTTGAATATTTGGTAGAATTCACCTGTAAAGCCATCTCTTTCCGGAGTTTTATTTGCTGAAAGTTTTTTGAATACTGATTCAATTTTTTTAGTAGTTATCAGTCTATTCAGAGCTTCTGTTCCTTCCTGATTCAGTCTTGGAAGTTTGTATGTTTCTAGGAATTTCTCCATTTCTTCCAGTTTGTCCATTTTTTTTGGCATATAATTGTTCATAGTATTTTCTAATAATTCTTTGCATTTCTGCAGTGTTGATTGTTACTTCTCTTTTATTTCTGATATTATTTATTTGGGTCTCTCTCTCTCTCTCTCTCCTCTCTCTCTCTCTCTCTCTCTCTCGACGAATCTGGCTACAGGTTTATCAGTTTTGTTTATTTTTTCAAAGAACCAGCTGTTAGTTACATTGATCTTTTGTATTTTTTTAGTCTCTATTTTGTTTATTTCTGCCCTGTTCTTTATCATGTTTTTCCTTCTCCTCACTTCAGACTTTGTTCTTTTTCTAGTTCCTTTAGGTATAAAGATATATTTTTATTTGAGCTTTTTCTTGTTTTTTGAGGGAGGACTGTATTGCTATGAATTTCCCTTTTAGAACTGCTTGGACTATGTCCCATATATTTTGAGTCAGTGTGTTTTCATTTGTCTCAAGGTATCTTCTAATATCTTTCTTAATCTCATTGTTAACACATTCATTGTTTAGTAGCATGTTATTTAGCCTTCACATGTTTATGTGTCTTTCAGTTTTGTTCTAGTAATGGATTTCTGGTTTTATACCATTGTGACCAGAGAAGATGTTTGATATGATTTCAATCTTAAAATTATTGAGACTTGTTTTGTGGCCAAATGTGATCTATCCTGGAAAATGTTCTATTGTGCACTTGGAAAGAATGTATATTCTTTTGTTTTTGGGTGAAATGTTCTAAAAATGTCGTTTTAGCCCATCTACTCTAATGTGCCATTGAAGGCCACTGTTTCCTTATTGATCTATCTGAGTGATCTATCCACTGATGTGAATGGGTTGCTAAAGTCCCATACTGTGATATGTTACTATTGATCTCTCCCTTTATGTCCACCAATATTTGTTTTATATATTTAGGTACTCCTATGTTGGGTGTATAGATTTTTACAAAAGATATGTCCTCCTGATGGATTGATCCCTTTATCATTATGAAATACCCTTCTTGTTTCCCGTTACAGCCTTTGTTTTAAAGTTTATTTTTTCTGATATAAGTATTGCTAACTCAGCTTTTTAAACTTTCCATTTGATAGAAATGTTACTCTCTATCCATTTACTTTCTTATTTTATGTGTATTTATTATTATTATTAGTTTCAGGTGTACTAAACAATGTAATAGTTAGACGTTTATACTCCTAGAAGAAAATATAGGAAGAAAATTTGCAGACATTACCCTTAGTAATATTTTTACTGATATATCCATTTACTTTCATTCTGTGTGTCTTTTGATCTCAGGTTGGTATCTTTTAAGGAGCACATGTATGGGTCTTATTTTTTATTTATTCAATTACCTTATGGCTTTGAATTGGAGCAGTTAGTCTATTTATATTTAACATAATTATTAATAATTATTAATTATTAACTAGGTACATAGTTATTGCTATTTTATTAGTTGTTTTCTGATTGTTTTTGTAGTACTTTGTTCCTTTTGAGTTCTTTTGGTCTCTTCTCTTATACATTGACAGCTTTCTATAGTGTTATGTTTAGGTTTGTTTTGTTTTATTTCTTGTATATCTTTTACAGATTTTTTGTTTGTGGTTACCATGTATTTCATATATACCATGTTTCCCCGAAAATAAGACCTAGTCGGACAATCTTATAGTAAAATAAGACTGGGTCTTATATTAAGTTTTGCTCCAAAAAACGCACTAGAGCTGATTGTCTGACTAGGTCTTATTTTCGGGGAAACACAGTATTAAGCTATGTTTATAGCAGTTTAAGTTGATGGTCACTTAAGTTCAAACACATTCTAAAATCGCTTCAATTTTTACTCACCCCCTGCACGTTTATGTTTTTGTCTTTTTTTTCCTTTTTTTCTGTGTGTGTATGTGTATGTATTAATTTATTATTGTAATTACACATGATCTTCCTACTTTTGTCTTTTAATCTTCTTACTAGCTTATTAATTGGTTGATCCACTGTTTTTACTAAATGTTTGGCTTTGTTGGTAAAACGTTTTTCCTTTCCTATGTTTTCTTATTTATATTTTTGATCTTTTCTACATAAAGAATTACCTTTAACATTTCTTGTAATACTTGTTTAGTGGTGTTGAACTCTTTTAGCTTTTTCTTGTCTGGGAAAATGTTTATCTCTCCTTCCATTCTAAGTGATAGTCTTGCTGTGTAGAACAATCTTGGTTGAAGATCCTTGCTTTTCATCACTGAATATTTTGTGCCTTTCCCTCTGGCCTGCAAATTTTCTGTTGAAAAATCAACTGACAGTCTTATAGAAGCTCCCATGTACATAACTAACTGCTTTTCTCCGACTACTTTTAAGTATCTTTCTTTGTCTTTAACATTTGGCATTTTAATTATGATGTGTCGTGATGTGGCCCTCTTTGGGTTCGTCTTGTTTGGGACTCCCTGCTCTTCCTGGGCTCATATATCTATTTCTTTTACCAGGTTAAGGGAGTTTTCCATCATTATTTCTTCATATAGGTTTTCAGTCCCTTGTCTCCCTCTATTCCTTCTAGTATCTCTATGATGCAAATGTTGTGGGTTTCTGGTTCCAGCCAGATCTGCCCTTCAGGTTTGTCATTTGTGAAGCTGTTGGTGGTATTCTGGTGCAGTCTGAAGCTGGCCATGGGGATATTTGGTCTGGAGCCACTTGGAAGAAGCTCCTGTGTAGGCAAATGTGAGCTGCTGCTTGTGACAAGCTTTAAGCCTTTTGGTAGCAGCTACACAGTGATCTGCAGTTGATTGATGCTTGTGCTGGATTAGCAGTGCTTGAGAGAGGCTACATTGTGAAGCATGGCCAGCTGCCACTTATGCTTGGCTTGGGATTCTTTGATGGGTACCTCAGTGAGAACTCAGGCCAGCCACTACCTGTGCCAAGCTTGTGGCCACTTAGTTTAAGCTACATTCCTGGCCAAGATAATCTGCCTCTAATGCCAAGCTTGGGTCCACCTGATAGGAATTACAATGTAAACTGAGATCAGGTACCACTTATATTGGACTTGGAGTTACTTAGCAAGAGCTACAAGGCACTGCAAGCCTGGCTGCTGCTTATTGGGGTTTGTGGGCTTTTGAGAGATTTGGGGAAAGTCTGCAGCATGAACCAAAGCAGGCCTCTTGTATGGAGGAGCTACTAGAAGAGGCTCATGTCAGGTGGAGAGTTGGGTAGGGCAGGGTCTCAGGAAATCACCAAGGTGGGTGAATGGTGTTAGCAAGGTTAATGGAGTGCTCATATTTGGTGCCTGCCTGTTCTGGGCTGGCTGGGTGAGTTCAATAAAGGAACAATGGTGCCCACCAGCACTTCTGTTCCCTTAGAGAGTTGTCCTGACCTATGCCCTCCTAACCCTGAAGTTGCTCAGTTTAGTTCTTCCCCATATTGTCCCTAGTTCTGATTGAGCTTCTGCCCCTGTGCTGGAACTTTGAGTGAGTAAGCTTGTAAGTGAATGAGTCTGTGCTTGGACTGTTTAAGAGCAGCACCTAGGTCTTTAGTAGCCCTTTGTCTTTCTTGGGTGCATTCCCCACTGATTTTCACAGCCAGATGATATAGGGGCTCCTCTTCCTAGCAATGGTGTTCCAGCTTGGTGAGTCCTTTGTGAGACTGGGACTCCTCACTCTTGAGGGGACACCTCTGCAGCTGAGATATTCCTCCTGTTTCTTAATGTATTTCTGCCCCTCCAATCAGACTCAATATGGCTTCTTCTTTATATCCTTAGTTATAGGTGTTCTATTCAGCTAATCTTCAGGTGGCTCTCAATGATGGTTGCTATAATTTTGATGTGGTCATGGGAGCAGGTGAGCACAGAGTTTACCTATTCTGCTATCTTGATCAAAAGTCTTTAAAACAAAAACTAAAATTCATGCAAATAATCCCTTTTAACACAAACACATGGAAAATAAATAATAGATTATTTACAACTATCATCTAGGAAAACATTTAAAAATATATCCTTCCAGATTTTTTTTTCTTCTTTTACTTATCTCCTTTCCTTCCTCTCTTTCTACATCCTTCCCTCCTCCCTTTAGTCCATCCATCCACCCATCCATTCATCTTGTATTTATAACATAGTGTTATATTAAACAAAAACTTTTTATAACTTTTTTTGTAATGAAACAACATACTTTGGATTTCTTCTACACCAGTAAATATACTACCACTTCATGGAAATTTCATTTCATTTTAAAAGTTTTGCATAAATTATATATTCAAACTCTAAATATTAGGCATTTATATTGTTTACAATTTTGTTCTATTATAAGCATTTCTGTGATAAAGAGTATTCATTCATTCATTTATTCAATAAGTATTTATTGAGCTTATGCTATGTACCAGCTCATAAGTACTGGGTCTACAACAATGTTAGACATAAGTCATGTTTCTGTTTTCCTGTGCTTCCATGTTAAATAAATAAAACAAGATCATTGAAATTTACTTTAGAGTAACAACATTTGTTTTTGTTGAGACAATCTTTATCATCAGTTAAAATGTTATACTTGTAGTTATTTCTGCAGGTCATTAAAAGATTTTATGTAAATAACACTCTAATAAAGACTTGAAAATATGATATGAACTCACAGAACATGCATAGCCTATATTAATTTAACTGAAAAATTATATAACAATTATATTATCTAACTCCCTCCACAGTCATAGTGAACTGGTAATACCAGAAATAGACTTTATTTTTCCATTGATTTTGGTTTATTGATTATTTGTGGTTTTGATACATATGAGGTATCCACTCAGAGGCACAGGTAGGTGAAGAAAGTGTGACCTCCTGTATGAAGCATTGAACAGGAGCTGGGAATCCTTAATATGAAATTTAATTCAATTAGCTAATAGATACTTGAACTTTAGAAGTCATCAGGTATTCCTGAACTTCAGGTATTCCTGAAACCTGATGATTGAGTAATATATTTTCATTTTACAATGAAAATGTAATTTCTCAATAATTCTCAATAATTTCTCAGTTTCTATCATTCTAGCAATTTTGAACATGGGTGTTTTCATTGTTTCTACTGGAAGTTACCACTGACATGGTCTGGGACCCCATTTAGAATATTGATTCAATGTATCAGAGCTAAGCAAAGAGATATAGATAACAAAATAATAAATACTGTGAGAGATTTGAGCTAAGGAGAGATATGCTATATAAAATTTTGAAAGATTAATATTAATATGTGTGTTTGGATAGAATATAGACAGTCAAATGTGGAAGTGGAAAGATCAGTTGGAAAGCAATTACACTTGACAAGGTGAGAGATTATGGTGGTATCACTGGTGATGGTGTGAAATAGTCACATTCTGGCTCTATTTTGAAGGTAGAGCTGACTGGATATGGTGATATAGAAGGTGTAGGGTAAGAGGGAAAGAGATATTCAGGGTGACTGTACAGCAAAGCCCGAACAATTAGATGGATGGCAACTGTCAGTCACAGAGATAGAGGATACTGAGGGTGCACAGGTTTCCATGGAGGTGGAAGGGAGCATGGTCAACATTTGGTTTTGTATATGTTATATTCGGGGTGACTATTGGACATACAGCTGGAGATATTCAAGTGTAGAACTGGAAATATCAGTCTAAAACTCAAGAGAGGCCAGAGCTGGCAGTTTAAATTTGGGAGTTATCGGCATTGGCTAAGTGACCTTAATCAAGGCTATCGACTTTTCTATGCCTCAATTTAATCATCTGTTGGATGAATATAATGTTTTTCTGTAAAGATTCAATGAGATACTGTGAATTTTATAAAATTTTCAGCACACAGACTGATATACAGTAAGAAATAACAAACATTAACTCCTCTTTCTCATTATGACGGTGGATGGATAGGTGGACAGATGGATGGATTGTTGACGAATTAATTCATATACATGAACACTTTTAAAACTTAATTCAGAGGCTTGGTTCATCTTGGAGAAGATGGAGAAAACATGCATTCATCTGGCTCCAGTGTAGGGAATGGAGGCAAAAGTAGATCCTAAAATTTAACTAGATTAGATGTTTAATAAATATGGGTTATTAATTACACTTCTTAGGGAAACGAAGCCATGAATCCCAGGGTTCATATTATGATGGTTGACTGTGCCAACAATAATTTTTGTGGTTGAAGTGCAGTCTTAACACTCACTTGCCTAAATGGAAATGTTAACTAGAAAATCCTGATGTAGTCTTTGTGGTGTTCAGAGAGAATCCTTTTAATAATTCAGCCAACTGTATTTACATGGCCCCTCAATGTCTGGAGTAGGCCTTGTTAGAAATAAAAGATAAAATATTAAAGAGAGAAATATAAACAATCCTGGCTTGAATTACCATTTCTAGTCCAGAAAAAAGAAAACACATTCATGACTCACAGAAGCTATTATATGTATGATCTCTGAAAGTAAAATTGGCTGGCTGACCTCATAAGAGACCCTCTTAAACAATGAGTGAATATTTCACTGTAATGATGGAGATTTTGCAGTTAAGGTTAGCAGCATGGGCCCATCTACTCACCAAGAATCCCCTCATTCATTCGATCACCAAAGCTGTGAAGAGCAATTCATACAAGCCAGACATTTCACTAGCTGAGAATTTCAGTGTTTTGGAGTTGTGATGGCTGAGTTGTCAGTGGTTAATAACTCAAAAGTCTTCTCTCCAACACATTAAACATACAAATCCCTGCAAGACATATGTTTCATTTAAAAAAAAATCATTTTGAGATACTTGTAGATTCACATACAAAGAGATCATGTGTACGCTTTACCCAGTTTCCTTCAGTGGTAACATCTAGCAAAACTATAGTTAATATCACAGCCAGGATACTGACAATTCATTTTTACCTTAAAATTTAGAATCTTAATATTACACTAAGATTTGAATAATTAAAATTACAAATGTAAGATTTGAAACCATAACTTTAAAGCTATGCAAAGATATATTAGCTAGCACTATTTTCCCTGTTTTGTCCCCTATGCTGTTCCCCTTCAGCTGTGACCCTATGGGTCTGGATAGAACTTCTGTAGTTGCTTCAGGAATCCTGTGTGTCTCTACTTTATAATGTTCAATTCCCTATTAATTCCTTGTTCAGTGTCAGCTTTCCTTTGTGATTATAACCTACAAGGGCAAAAATTACATCTGATAGCACTGTTGTTGCTATGGCATCTGGCAAGGTATTTGGCACCAAGAGAAGCTGGATGAGTTTTATTTGGATGAGAGAATCAAATAATCTACGTAGCACAGGTTACAGAAACCTAGGGCATTAGTGGTGATGCTACTGAAAATCATTGTCAGTAAGACCTTTGCTTCTCTGAGCCCAAATGTGTGCTCTTTAGAAATATTTCTATCCACAAAACAACAAAAATATGTGTTCTAACACATGGGGGGGGGATTACTGTTCTTCAAAACAATCTAACCTGAGTTAGCTATCAATTAGGCAACTAGTGAAATGTCTTGAAATCAAGTCTGAAGAAACAATCTATTCCAGAATAGCTTTTTTGATGAAGAATACTGTCCTGGTCCTTTAATGTTATTCTAATCAGCTGGACCCTCTTAGCCAAATGATTTCCCCTCTTAGATGACAATATAAGTTAATGCTTCCTGAAACCCTCCTTGAGATCACCCAGGACACCCACAGGATTCTCTCTAGCGATAATATAATGGAACATTGATAATTGGGCATTTTAAATAGCTTGGCAGGTTATCTGAAACAAATAGTCTAATAAAGAAATACACCCTAATGGCCGGCTCTCAAAACATATGGTGTACTTTAACACTTCATTGACAAGTTTTGCTTTATTGAAGTCTGGAAAAGCTGGCTGACTTTCTATCCATTCTTCGTTGTTCAGTGCTCTGACCCATAAGATTTAACGTTAATTATCAGTATCTGATTTGAAACCTTTCAATATTTCTTAGTCTGCTATGTACTTTATCCTTGGCAATGAGCTGTCACCTGGGATAAAATGATGAGCCAAATGCACATGGTGTTTATCCTTATGGAGATTATTTTTTAATATAAGGAACCAATAAAATACCAAGTAAGCAAACCAAGGAATTTAATAATTATTAATTTTGATAAACCACTACAAACGAGCGAACGAATGAACAAACTAAGAAAGAGAAAAGCAGCCCTGAGAGGCCAGAGCTCACCTCATACACATAACTGGGTCATGGTTTTCTCATGCTGAATATAAAGAATTTCACACAACTTTGACATCAAGCAAGGCCTTTTTGTGACTATAATTGAGCAAGACCATGTCTCTATAATCATTTTTTGAACACAGACAAAAACATGAACATTGTCCAAACCACAGAAATGGCCAAATGTTTCTCTACAATAGTGACTGCTAATTTTTTGTAAATAAGTTTTAGCTGTGCACTGTGTTCTCACCTTCAGGGTAAGCATTATTAAGATACCCAATCATAGAATTATCCCAGCTTCCTGACAGTGTCCCATTTCCTTGAACTATGTCCTGAATTACCTAATTCCAATCCTAAAATAAACCCTTTCTTACATGCACCCCTCAGACACACACACACACACACACACACACACACACACTCACACACTCACATACACACTCACACACTTACCCATGGTTTTCCCCATGGTACAAGCTCTCCCTGCATGCAATATGTCGATGAAACCAACATTGTTCAACAAAGAGTGCATTACTGCTGCTCGTTGGCTTAAAGGCATTGACAAATGAATGAAAGACATGATTTCTTTTTGGTGGCTAAAGATTTCATTACTGAACTCCTGAGTCAATATTTTTAATAAAATCTGCTAAAATGTAAATATACATGAAGAGGAAAATTGCTTAGTTAACAGTAACTTGTTACAGAGAAAAACTCAGAAAAGTCTAGAGACCCAGGTGGAATTCAGAGAGGAAGACTCTGAGCAGATGGAGATCAACATATGATTTAGGAAGAGGACTACATGTGTCTAGGTAGGTGCTAGGTAGAGACAACGTGAAGAGAGATTTCAACTCATTCAAAGAAGAGTTTTAGACTTATGAGAACTCTATTGTGACAAATGGGCAAGAAAAGAAGAAGGAAATTGAACCATGTTCTGCTGGTAAATTCTTCCTTCTATCTTGGGTAAATCTTTCATGGGGCTTATTAAGCAGTTTTTCTCAGAGAGTTTATAGGTACATCAACAGGCAAAAGAACACTTCTTCCTTCCAACAAACAGCTCTTAGAAGTCATAAACAGAAACTCTTAATATCTGGCCACCTACCAGAATAACAATTGCACTCCCCAGCTGTCCCCATGTGAATACAGAATAAGGCAGGATAAATCATCATAGCTGAGTCAGTAGCTCTTTCACCTAGGGAACAAGATTTATGCACTAAAACTCAGCTTTATTGTCTCTAGTGGAAGAAGGTTGGCTAGGAATAGTTGAACTTTAGTTCGCTGCTAGTTTTAAACAGTTGCTATTTCGTTCACTGCTAGTTTTAAACAGTTACTTTCAGATTAGCTTACTCTTTTTTGGAAAAATATTCACAAATTAATGGTTAACAGTCACTTTCACGTGTGTTTATTTCCTCTCAAAAGTTTTCCTTGTCCTTCTTCAAAATCCAAGATGGTGTTATGTATAGTAACAATGTTTTTGTGCAGTCATAGTGATGGAGGAAGTATATGTAGGTAGCTGGACTGTCACCTGGGTTCCTACTATTGGGCTCCATTGAGATCACTCTTGTTCATCCTGGTGACCGAACACCTTTCTTTATATGTCTGTCAAGTTCACCGCTGGTGAGACTATTCTTTCTACACAATGCGCCCTAGTGGCTCTCCTTTCCACTTCCCTTTTTCATCTTATAACTTGGTCTCATTTGCCTCCTGCTGGCTCAGGAGATCCTTTTGGGTCTCAGCTATGATAATCTTAAACTCGTGTCCACCCCCTTCATTTCAACTATGAGACAGACCTAAAAAATTACCCTACCAGACCCAAGGGATCCCTGGATCTTAAATCTCAGCTACCATTTCTTGTGCCAAGGAGACATTGCAGATCTATCCCATGTCATGAGCAATCCATGAAGCACCATGGTGGGGTCTGGGAAGGTGGATCAGTCTGATGGAGTCACTTTCTGACTAACTATGTCATATGGTCATTTATATCCTGTGGCAGCTGCCACACATCAGAAGGGTGTACACTACCAGTAGAGTTCTCCCAAATTACAGATAGAAAGCTGCTTATGATATCCCACATCAATATATCTTGTGTTTTCATTACTCCCCTTGAGGATTGGTCCCCAAATGTAGATAGGGGTTGATGAGAAATGAGAATTCTGGTTATGACCTGCCTGGAAACATTCCTATTCCACCCTTAGATGGGAACTTACATTATGTTCTATCCTGAGATTCCTCTACCCCGTGGACTGTAGAAAAGCCTAGTGGATACAGTCACCAGACTTGTCTCTTGATATGGAAAGAGAGCATCGGGGTTTTGTTTTCTCTTTTGACAAGGCCTGACTGTCAGAAATATTATCTTTTATGAACTCAAGGTAAGTCTAATTTGACAGCTAACATAAAGCATGGATTTTATTATCCTACATGACGCCTGCTTTTTTTCTGAGGCACTGAAACCCTTTAGGGTAGCGGTCTCCAGGGTATCGTGATTTAAGATGAATAAAAAGTACATCAGTTTAATATTTTCAAAAATATTATGTCTATCAAAACTCTAATTACATCCAGTCATGATTTCCAACTTTGATGGGTTTGTGGATGTTTAAACCATTCATCTCCTCTGAGTCAATGAATCTTTCTCTGACATCCAAAATAATTTGTTTATTTATTGAGATTATTACTTATTTTCTCATGTCCCCCTTTAGAATATAAGATCTACAAGGGCAGGGATCTTTGTTTTATTCAATGATATATCTCCAGTGCTTGGAACATAGTAGGGTCTTATAGTAATTTGTTGAAAGAATGAATAATGAATAAATAAAGGAAAAAGACTCCACTTTGCCCATTTCACAACAAATATTAAAAAGGAAGTCTGGTCTTATTATAGATGAGAAAGTAAGTTGTCTTAATAATATTCATTGGAAGAATGCTTATAAAGTATCAGATACTGAAGTTACAATATGGAACAACAACAACAAAAAAAGTGCCAATTCTCAGGAGAAAAGGAGAGTCATTCTAATGCTAGATTTGCCACTTACTTGCTATGTGATATTAGGCAAGTTATTTAACCCTCTGAGCCTCAGTATCCTCATCTGTAAAATGGAGATACGGTTACTGATCTTATTGGGGTGTGCCTGGCACATCACAAGTACTTAGTGAATATTAGTTTCCTTATGTGCCACCTCCCCAGGTATTAACCTGTAAGGTGATGTGAAATATCAGAGGAAAGAAGGAAGTAAAAAAGAACATGGTCATCCACCATAATTGGAAGTTGCTTTAGCTATCATACGTCATTTTTCTCTCATTAATGAGGAATCGTCTTGTAGAATAACTGTTGATAATCCTAAAGAATTACTCCTAGGGCAGAGGGGACAAGGCCAGCCATCACAGGAAGTGGGCTGTGAGCCTCTCAGAAGCCCTTCAGTGTCTTGACCTCAGTCAAGATACGTTCTGGTCCCTCACCTCCAAGCCAGAGAGGTCTGATGGGCTGCGTTCCAAAGTGAGTTCGAAGCTCCCTGGACACTCCTGTTCTGCCCATTTAATAGAGCTCTTTGGTTCTAAACTCTGCTGCTTACAGATTCTCTCATTTCTGACTTTCTGTGAGATGGAATTCCTGAATCTTGATATTAGTTCAAATAGAAATATGCCCGGATTTGTTTAAAAAGGCATTGCCATTAATAAAAAAGTTTTTTATTAATTGAAAGAACACCATTCAGAGATATTTTTGCAATGAGATACCTTTGCCAGGTGCTCTTCAAGGTTGTGTGCACTCGGACTTGAAAAGCTTTTTAAATTAGTCCTAGAACACAATGGCTTTTCATGTTACGGGTTTAATGCCTGGTTATTTAATCTCAGGGCCTTCTTCCCTGGTGGCATGTCTTTGCTCTGTAGAGATTTCACAGAGCCACCCACAGATACTAAGGTATATTTAGGTCCCACAATCTGGGCTGAGGAAACATCTGGAAGCCACGGTCCCTGCCCTCCAGCAGATTATCAGATGATGATGATGATGGTGATGATGATGATGGTAGGAATAGTGACAACAACAGGAAACATCTGGAAGCCATGGTCCCTGCCCTCCAGCAGATTATCAGATGATGATGATGATGGTGATGATGATGATGGTAGGAATAGTGACAACAACAGTACTAAGAAGTAACATTTGTTGAGCACTTACTATGTCTCAGACACTATGTTAAATGCTTTCCATGCATTAATTAATTTAATATTGGGAAGATGGCCTATGAATTGTGTACTTTTAGTGTCTCCATTTTACAAATGAGCAAACTAGACTCAAAGAGGCTAAATGAGTTGCCCAAGCAGTAGGGCACACTTTAGAGAATTTCCTGCCTCTCACTGTAATAAAAATGTTTTGGATACGTTATCTTATTTTGTTCTTCCAGCAGCTCTGTGAGGTGGAAACTTAGCTACATTTTCTAGCTGTAGAAACTAAGGCTCAGAGAGGTTAGGTAACTTCCCCAAGGTCTCGCGGCTTACAAATGTCAGAGCTGGGACTTGGAATAACAAAGCCTGTACTCTTAAATCCTAGATTAAACTATTATAGGAGCTTGATGTCTAACAATAAAGACACTATCATTAACATGGAACATTTCTAAATAATATACAAACACACACATACCCTACAACTTCAGAGAGTTGTAATCACAAAGCACTTTTTTTTTTTAATAGCTTAGAAATGAGAGTTTGGAAAAGTTACACGTATTCTCAGAGATAATGGTAGAGAGCAATCAGATGGATTAAAGGGTTTTGAAAATACCTAGTTACCATCCACCAGGTGTTTACCCCCAGGCACACTCAGCAGGTGAAACGGTGTCTAGGGACCTGAGTGAATACTTCTTTCGTTAAATGTGCCTTTGTGTTTACACTGTGCATCTGTGAGTAGAAGGATTTAATAACACATGCTCTGGGATCACTCTCTTTTTTCTTTTCTTTATTAGGGTTCCTGGTATTTAATGGGTGACAAAATGAATAAATCCTAATCCTAAATAGATGATGGTTTCAGTCTGCCTTGATAAAAGCACAAGCTCCTGGCTTCTCCAAGTGTCACTCTAAGAGGCTGCTTCAGGCCACCAACCAGCAGCTCAGGGACTTCGGTAACTGTCAGCCCTCCCTTGGGCACTCAGGGGCTTCCCCAAGGAGTGGTGACGTCAAGGAAAAGTACTCCGCCCCATGTGCTTAGTGGGACACAGACTCCCTTTAAAGGCAAACTTTGCAAATAAGAGTTACCTTGAAAAAGACCCTTTCTATGCAGATCAATGCTCAGGAAAGTTACCAACCACTTACAACTTCCCTTTGACATTTCACAGTCGTGTTATTGTGTGGGAGAAGAGCCCTCCTTCTATCCTGAAACCGAATTCCCTGCTCAGTACCTCTGGTGCAGTGGGGGCTTGTTGGATGAGCCCCTGGGGAAACAGGTGCCACACTCCTCTCTTTGGTCAACTCCCGGTCACCTTGGCCGAGGGCCTCCCTGCAGCTCTGGGAATACTTCTGTGACCTGAGACTCTCTGGGGAATTCTCTTATTAGTTCAAGAGTTCTCCAGGGGGTGCCAGCTTTCAGGATGTGCCTGAAAGAACCATCCAGAGGTCCCCAATCCCCAAGCTCTGGAACGGCTATGGGGCTGCGCTAGCCATCAATGGCCATCATCTATTTTTAATCAGAAAGATCACAAGAAGGATGGTCTGGGATCATTGTTATTAAAGAAAGAACTATGTCTTTTGTTGCTATAGCTGAATTTCCCCTCCTCTGTTCACCATGAGCACATCCTAAGAGACGTGATCCTCTGACATACAACACAGCACAGATCACACTGGGAAGCAGAACCCAGGGTTGGGTTTCTCATGATGATAATTAGAGTTTCAGCTTCATTACCGCAGTCTTACACATGACACTTCTTTCCCATAATAACCCTTATTTGAAATGAATACCTTTCAGCCTTAAGGCTGCAACAATTATGTTCAGCTTGAAGAGCAATTAGTTTCTACTTATGTTTGAGTAAACAAAATACATTTTGTCTCTATCTGTTTTCCTTCCCAGTCTGTGTTTGATCCTGTGTTCCCTGCATGGCACACCGATACTACATATTTCTCTTTTGTCCTACAATGAGTGTTGGATGACATGTCTCTTTATGTAGAGTTTGAGCTTGTGTGCTGTTGTCTCAGGACAGTCAGCCAGTGCTTTGAAACCATGTCAATTCAATGTATCTTATTCTTTCAGTAATGATAGGCGAGGGAGGAAGGCAAGTGTGTCCCTTACCCTTATGTAGCTTATGGTCTGGCAGAGGACAGACCAGGATATTTTTATCTGTCTTGTTACTGCTGTACCCAGTAGCTGGCACTTAATAAATGCTCAATAAATACTCGTTATATTCACAGTAAAACACAGTAATGGCTATGATAGAGGGATTACCAGAGAGCCCTGGAAACGTATAGTGCTGACTGATTTCCCTCAGGGAAGGAATACAGAACCAAAGCAGCAGCTCTTCTGCCATTCTTGGTAGCCTCACTGCAAGAAAACCGACAGCATGGGGGTCCGGAACGTGCCTCCACTGTCAGATAAATGTGGGTCCAGATCCCACTTGCTGGACATGAGCTCATTGACAGGTTACCCCTCCCAAGCCTCACTTTTCTCATCTGTAAAATGGTAAATGATTCCTGGGAGGCTCTTGGTGACCAGCACAAGCTGAATAGTCGATACCTGTAATTGCCGTTGTCTGTGAAGGACTGATTGGGTTCTTACTGCACAGAATTATATTATTTCTTTCAAATGAAACTTTGCAGTGGATTCAGTATCCACACAATCATAAAGAAGTCAATAATTGAATGCATCAAATAGAAAAAAAAAACCCCAACATCTCCCAACTCAAAACATTTTAAAGTGTGACTATTTCTTATTCGAGTCTATTACGTAATAGATAATAATCTATTCTGTTAGATGATTCAAAATGACTAGTGTTTTAAAAAGAGAAGAATTTTCCATTATGCTGTGCTGCTTCCTTACTTGTGACTTGGGGGCCATGCAGTTCCCTGAGCCTCCGTGTCCCAAAGCTATAAAATGCCAAGAATAAAAATAAATGCATAAAGACATCTGCTTCTCGATTTCAGAGTTCTTAGGAGACCGATATACACCAAGGGTCTCCTTAATTGGTTCATTGATTCACTAAATATTTATTGGCCACTAGTTAGATGCAGTGCATCATGTCAGCTATACGATAGCATATCCTCCTTGAAGAAGCACATGGTAGGGAGGTGGGGGAGACAGATATGGTCCAAATTATTACAAGACAGGGTTGTGAATGCTATAGTAGAGGGAGATGCCAAGAGTTACGGGCCCATAGAAAAAATATCTTGACTTAGCATGACACTGTCAGGAGTACCAGGTGGATCCTTTGCTTTCCTAACTCCAGTCCCAAATTCAGTGTTTCGTAGAGCTTGTCGATAGACCTTCTGTGCATGTTTAGACTGCATTTAGTTCAATTCCATTCTAATTGTTCCTTCATTGGTCAGCTTGCAGTATTCCACCTATCTATTTCTCTAACATCAAATTCTTAATCAATAAAGGGATATCTCTTTCAATGAGTCAATAAAGGGATATTTCCTGAGCCTCTTTTGTGTTTCAGTTACTCTATTCTAAAATCAGGATGAGTGAGATTCTATTCCTCTTCTTAAGAAGCTCCTAGGTTAGGAAATGATGTAGGAAAAATGCAGATCACTGTCCTGTCATCCAGGTCAGAATATGGTAAAACCATGAGCATGAGACAAAGGCTGGGAAAAAAATGTATGCTTGTGTTTTCACACACCTGTCCAGCACCATGTGGTTCGTTCCCTGACCAGTTGTTCCAGGCACTAGAGGTCCAGACACTGTTTTGTCCATGGTGCCGAAAACAGGTGAAGCCCTAAAGGTAGGTGATCTTGCAGGCCTTGGGTGCCAAGTGTAGAGTTTATTCGGTAGGAAGAGCTTTCTACACTTGTGAAGCAGAGGGAGAAGGGGTGCACAAGCAGAACCAGAGTGCAGCATGGCCCAGGTCATGTGCAAAGCCCGAGACCGAGAACTCTAACTGAACCGTGGTGTCACTGTTGCATTCTGTCGGGGGTGGTTTCTCCTGGGGCAATTCAGGAATATCAGGTTGGCGCCATTGAAGACTCTGGCAACATCCCTACATTCAAGCAGATGTTTCCTTAGCTTTGGACAACTCCTGATGCATGTGAGCTGTTGATCCTGAAACACACTTCTGGGGACCCAAGTTAACACAGATCTCAAGTTAACATCTAAAGTGGATGACCCTGAGGTGGAGAAATTGCATGAGGAGAGCTACCTGGGCCTATATTTTTATTTTGGGGTGGGGGTAGGATCAGGCAGTTTTAAAATCAAGTGCCTCGTCAAAGACAAAAGTCACAGACTTTGTTTTACTTTTTTATAAGAGCAGAGATAAAGTTGTTATGGTATCTAGTAACTTTGACATTTCAACTCTAGAAGTTACGGCTTCAGATTCCGTGGAAACTCTTCCTTTTTCTCTCTGTGCTAATTCATTTTAGGTAGAAATATCAAGGTTGGCTTGTGTTGTGAGGCTGATGGAATCTCTTAAAGTTTAGAAGGCTGTAAACTCCCCACAGTGAATGTTCCAAAATCACTTTCCAATCCTTTAAATGCCGTGTACCTAGGATTTAAATGGCTGCTGTTTAACTACCATTTAATTATCTCTCAGGCAACTGTGCAACTGTGATATTACAATTTTGCAACATCCTGTAGTTCTGTCCAGCCATTCAATTATGTGTCTAGTGGGATTTTTACACTACCCTACTTAATAGGGAAACAGGGTAGAGGCATTGATGTCAGTTAACTAATAATATGGATAGAAAGCTGGCTCTCATCATTTTTCCCCGTATTGAATTGCTGTATATGCCCATAAAATTTTAGTTAGCACTGAGTCTCAGATCCATACTTATATAAAGAAATCAGTCAGCTTGCTGTTAGGTGTAAAAATTATCAGAAGTTTATTGATAAGTTTCTGGGAAGACAGGAAATAGATTCCAGGACTTGCCGGTGATCTCAGTTAGTAATCAAATTCAACCACTTGCTGTACAGAAAATCATATAACCTCCCTGGTTCTTAGATTTTTCCATCAGTCATTGATAGTCAGTACCACCCTTAGACCCAGGCCAGCCAGCCACTCCTTAGGCCTTGGGCTTTCAGGTCCAGCTCTGGCCCTTTTCCTATCGAGCCCGTCCCCGTGGGAATCTTTATGCCAAAGGCCGTGTCCATCAGGAACCCATGCCTTCCCTCCCACACCATGCTCTGGGTATATAGGATTCTTGGTACAAGAGGCCTTGAACCTGTTTCCAGGTTCTCTATTTATTGAGTTCATTCCTTCAAGGATAGGAAAGATGTGCATATATGAGGTGACCAAGAGCGGGTATTTATGAGGAGATGAAGGGCCATAATATCCAAAATCATGTGCTCAGCAATTCACTGTGCAGGTTGGAGTCAGGGTTAAGGAGTGGCAGACTGGCTGGAGAAAAGGTCTCCATTGGTAGTCTTGCTTCAGGTCTCGTGAGTGTTGGGGCAGACTTGGTTAGACCTGCTAAGGCCCGGTCTTTTGCAGAAGATGCAGGGGATGTGGCTACAGGAAGGGCAGCCGAACATTTTGAGGAGGAAATGCAGTGAGGTGTTTAAGCATTTCCTTATTTTCAGATAAGCTTATTAACTATATGCCACAGTGATTCCAGCCTTAGCAATTCATTCTTTGAGTTTAGATCTTGACTATTTATTGAAATGTGATTAATTCTTGGGGATACTAATACATCCGTATTTTTCGCCAGTGGCAATTAAGATCTTTGCATACATTTCTTTCATTAACAAGTCATTTGACAAAGCTCAGAGGAAAAGCACGTAGGGCTAGTAAGTTTCATTGATGCTAAATTAGGAGTGTCTGAAAGAGTTTGAATTCGCAAGTTACAATCATCAGCACTATAATAATAATAATAATGATAATGGTAATAGTAATAATAATTAGCAACATCTGCTAATCATCATTGAAGATTTGCTATGTACAAGGCTCTGTTCTAAGCATTTTACATGGATCATATCATTCAATCCTCATAGAATTTATGAAGTAGGTTCTTTTATTACCCCTATTGTAAACATGAAGAAAACTGAGACACAAAGTAAAAGTGACTTTCCCAAATTCCACAGTTAATAATTAGCAGGGTTATGATTTGAACTCAGGTCTCTGATTATTCTTGCCCGTCAGTTTAGGGTTCCTACTTTATTTGCATGTGTCTTTTGTCATCCTAACTTACTGATATGCGTACTTACTCATGCGTATCCAGTGCACTATAGGAATTTGAAGTCTACTGTTAGACCATCTTGTGTGTAGTAATTAATCTTTATTGCTCTTATTATTATAATTGTCACATTCTGAATTCAGTAGCCACTATTACACCAGTCACCTGTCCTGATCATTAAGAGGCTTGGGAGATTGCCAACATTCATATTGTGTTTTGTTAGCTAATTACTAAAGTGATAAATTTGGATCAAGGACAATTACCTAAGAATTATCATAGCATTCAATTAAGTCTTTATTTTTTTTTCAAATACATGATAAAATATAGGATTTTTATATAATCAAAATATGTAAAAATTGAAAAATATATTAGCAGGAAAAAATCATTCCTTTTATATTATGGTTAAAAATATCACATTTCTAGAATATATAAAGTTGCCTTTAAAGGAAATGAATTACCTGTACATTTTATTTATTTTTATACAAATTACATCAAAATGAGTTTTCTCTTCTTTGAAAGAATGGGAGTGAAGAACTGTTCCTCTAAATCGCAGGTGGGCAAATTACAGCCAGAAGGCCAAATCTAGGTCACAGCTTGTTTTTGTAATAAAGTTTTATTGAAAAATGATAAAGTTTATTTGTTTACACATTGTCTGTGGCTGCTTTGGGGCTACAACAGCAAGGTTGAATACTTGTGATATGGATCGCATGGCATGCAAAGACTGAAATATTTACTATCTGGTCCTTTATAGAAAAATTTGAGACTCCTGCTCTAAACAATTTATCAAAACTGAAATGTTGGTTGGCATACCTTTCAATAACAGTTTAGAGTCCCCTTATATTGAGGACTTTCCAAATAAACAAAACAGTTATGTCAAGACAATTTTTGGACTCTAAAATGTTCAGCCAGTTTAAGAAACATGTTGTATTTTATTGCCACTGGAATTGGTCTGAAAAGCTCATGAAACAAGGTGAGTTTACCTCAATGCCATGGTAACTCTTCAATAAAAAAATATGTTTATCAAATTTAGTTACTAAAGATAAATGGAAGGCTACAAAAACCTTGGAGGTTTTTGTGATAAAACCCAGAATCAAGTATTTACTATTTTCCCTAAAGCAGAATTAAAATGGGAAAAGAAAAATACCAAATTCCTATGAGAAATATATTTCTTCTACTAAGTAAACTTATTTAAAATAAAACAAACAGAAAAAAAACATTCACATTGGTTCTCCACTAACAAAGGTCCATTTGCAGAAACTCTTCTCTTTACAGTAATAGGGGAAAGTGATGTTTTCCTACCTTGATTAGATCATTCAATAGTTTCTTTGTAAGAGGCAGAATTTCCCTTGCATTTATGCTGCCTTGCTATTCAAACCAGGCCTAATCTACCTGGTATTCACAGGTTAATCCCCTAAAGCCTAGTAGGTAGGATGTCAGAAACACATGTTGGTTCAGGAGACAAAGGATAGTAGGGAATAAATTTGGTGGGCCTAACTCAACTAGAGTTTTTGGTATGTAATATTGTGTCCTGAGGTACACCTTTTCTTTTTCTTTTTTAAGCAACAATTTTATCGAGATGTAATCCATGTACCATAAATTTATCATTTTGATATATTCAATTCAGTATTTTTTGTATATTCACAGAGTTGTGCAACCATCAGCACTATCTAATTTTAGAATGCTTTTATCACCCCAAAAAGAAGGAATTTTTCAAAAGGCCAAAGGACAGCCCTCGTGTCTAATTTTGATGCATAAAAATTACATGGTAATAAAAATCAAAGTAGATTTCAGAAATGTTGCTGGAACAATTAGAAATTCATGCGCACAAACAAAAACTCTACTTATACCTCACACGACATACAAAAATTGACTTGAAATATATGAGACTGCATGTCAAACCTACAATTATAAAACTAGGAAAGTGCTGTCCGGAAGGAACACTGAGCAATGGTGGAAGTACTCAATAGCTGCTCTGTCCCACGTGACAGCCACTGGCCAGTGAGGTTGAGTACTTGAAATGTGATGAGTGAGAATGAGGAACTCAATTTTTAACTTTATTTTATTTTCATTAATTCGAAGTTAAATTTAAATAGCCACATGTGGCTGGTGGCTATTATACTGGACATCTGAGTTTTAGAAGAAATATAAGAACAGGTTTGTGACTAGGGTTAGGTACCACTTTCTAAGGATAAAAAAGCACAAACAATAAAATAAAAAAATGATAGATTGGACCTTATCAAAAGTAAAAACTTATTATTTTTAAAAGACTGGTCAGAAAATGAAAAGACAATTCACTGACTGGGAGAAAATATTTACAACCAAATACACGATAAAGGACTTGTATCCAAAATGTATAAAAAATTCTCAAAACGTGATAATAAGCAAAGAAAATGGGCAAATGATTTGAACAGACACTTCAACAAAAAGAGATACAAAAGGCAAACAAGTACAAGAAAAGATGTTCAGAAACATTATTAGTCATTAGGGAAACTCAAAACGACACTGATTATAATGTTACTTACTTACCTAATAGAATGGCTACAACAAGTTTTTAAGAAAACCTGAATGATACTAAATTGTGACTAGAAAATAGAGCAACTGGAACTCCCTTACATTGCTGGTGGCAACACATCATGTCAAAGCCCCTCTGGAAAATAATTTAGCCGTTTCTTATAAAGCAAAAGTATGAGACTAGTGTTGTGTTGGAGTCAGCCCTTGACATCTCATGAAAACACGTTGTGCATATCTATTTCCAGCTCTAGTTTAGTGATGCCGTGTTGTATACTTTAAATAGGCTAAGGCGGGAGTATTTATAATAAAGGAATTGGCAAATACTACAAGTAAAAGACTTTGGGGGCAATTATTAAATATTTACCATTACTATTGGTAAATATTTACCATTATCAAATATTTACCACTGCATATGGCCTAGCAATTATAGTCCTGGAGAAATGAAAACGTATGTCCCTCGAAACGCCTATACAACAATATCTACAGTAGCTTTACCCCAAACAGGAAACAAACAAAATGTCTATCAATTGATGAATGGATAAACAAACTGTGGTAATTCATAAATGGAATACTACTTAGCAGCAAAAAGAATGAACTACTGATAAATGCAATAACAAGGATGTATCTTCAAAGCATTAGGCTAAGTGAGAGAAGCTAGACACAAAAGAGGACATTCTGCAGGATTCCATTTATATAACATTCTGGAACAGGCAAAATTATAGAAACACATATCAAATTCAGAGTGGGGAAAGAGGATTAACTACAGAGGGACACACGAAATTCTCGGTGTGATAAAAATAAACTATATATACCTCTTAAATTAAAATTTATAAAACTATACCCTTAAATAGATGACTTTTGTTGTGTCTAAATTATACCTCACTAAGATTCACTTTCATAAAAAGAACAGATTTTCTGTGGGAAAATATCATTGTACTTTTTGATCTCTTGCAGAGAAACTCTTCTGAAACTTTGTATGAGAGAGCAACTACAATGTATAAGAGAAGCTGAGAGCTTAATGAGGGAATTTTTCTCTGTCTCTGTCTCTTCTGTGTCTGTCTGTTTTACTTATATAAAAATAAAACTACCAACATGCATTAAGCTAAATATTTTTTGTTGGGACCTGTATCTACACTGTTTTCTTCCAATAGGTTACTCCAACCTATTACTCCACATTACTCCAACTACAACCTATTACTACACATTACTACTCCAACTCTTTGAGTTTGAGAGGCACCCCTCAATTATTACACAAATTATCCACATTACTCCAACTACAACCTATTACTACACATTACTACTCCAACTCTTTGAGTTTGAGAGGCACCCCTCAATTATTACACAAATTATCCACATTACTCCAACTACAACCTATTACTACACATTACTACTCCAACTCTTTGAGTTTGAGAGGCACCCCTCAATTATTACACAAATTATAGTTGCTATTCATCCATCAAATGGGTTTCACGGACATGTCATACCTTACATCAGACTAAGAGCTCAGAATTCTCCCTCTTGCTCAAGCTCCTAGGAGTGGCTCGACCAGATGATTTCTGATACTCAGACAACAACATCAAATGACAAAGTATAGTTTTAAATCCAAATTCAAAGGGCTCAAGTTTTTTAGCACATAATTTAATGTCTATTCCAATTTACTACTTGTGTTTTTATTGATTTTACAAGGACCCATGGATGTTTCTGCCTTAGTGATTAGGGTATTAATTCTGTTAAATACTTATCAAGAATCAAATTACCTATTCATGCCTAACCTTAGTGATTTGCTGCTAAAATGTATGGGTGAGGAAATATAGAGATTAACAGGCTGGTTGGATTATTTTCTAATAATAATCTGGTACAACATTTCTTACCAAGTTTTTCAATCATTTTACATTAGTAAAAGTAAAATCACTTTCAGTAGATTTATTATTGCATAAATCTATGGGATGGATGCATCAAATAATGTGTAATAACTTATTATTTCTATCCTCTAAAGCAGGGGTGTCCAAATTTTTTCAACGTTTTTCACCAAGGGCCATATGCAGTAAAATACACAAACAGCTGGGCCACTCACTCAAGATGAATTACGTATTGCCTCACCTGGTTTATTTAAGTAAACTAAATATGTTTTTGGAATTTGCTGCGGGCCAATTAACAATGGATCATGGGCCGCAGTTGGCCCGCGGGCCGCAGTTTGTACACCCCTGCTCTAAAGTATGTATTTCATGTCATAAAATGTAGAAACTTGCTTGATCAAGGACTGTGAGGGTTTTCTTCAACGCAGTATACCAGTTGAACTGACTTGTAGTAAATTTTTCTAATGTATCAATAGGTCCCAGTAAAAAAAAAAAAACAGAACCAAAAATATGTTCAAATTAGGTAAATTTTTTCTTGGGATTTCCAGTATAATAAAGCCAAAATAAGGTACTGGAAAAGATGTCCTGTTTGAAGAGGTTTTCTAGTGCAGTAGAGTTAAATAAGCATTATGGTATGTCCTGGCGGTAGGCTGCCATGTCTACCAATTCAGTTTATGCTATCACAGCTTTGCTTACTGAGTGGTCAGTTTCCTGGCAGAACTTGCTAGATTAGACATGAAGTGGGAATAAATAAATCTTGACAGCATAAAACTTTACAAGTGTATTAGTAATTTTTTACACCTTCAGAATAGTGTCATTGCTGATTAGATGGAGATGTGAAAAAACTACAGCTAAATGAAATGATCAATATTAAATAGGGTATTTTTTTTAAATTTCTAAGTGGCTCTGTTGCTCTTTCATTATTATAAAAAGCATAATATGTCAAGTCAAATATTAAAACAAAGCAGAAATGTAGAAATAAAAAATAGTCTTTACTCGATGCCAATAATGTAGACATAACTTATGTATATATGTATATGTATGCAAATGTATTTAAAAATAACATCTTTATCATATTATACATCTATACGTACAATAATTTTCAAATGAAATTGTCATTAACTTTTTCCATAAAAATGCCTACAGGACTTAAAATCAGCATATAGGCTCTAAGATACATTGTAATGTACTTAGGCAAACCTCTCTTAAAGGATATTTAGGTTTTTTATTTTTTCCCTATTACAGTTTACATTTTTGTACTCAATTGTTTGTGTACTTATGTGATTATTTCCTTGGATATGCTACTAGAAGTAGGTTTCTTTGGTTGAAAAAGAATGCTGCTTTCTTGGGAAAGAAACTGGCATTAATCAAATGAGAGATTTGGAATGAAGGACAAAAAGGAAGGAAATCAGGTTTCCACATGAAAGATGAATTCATAAGACCATGACTAGATTAATGACTTATGGGCACTATAGAGGTTTGTGTTCTTGGTTTTAGCAAATATACTGTTTCAGCAAATGGCTTCTGTGTCCAGCATTGTGCTACCAGTTTTGTAATCAATTATGATATTTTCAAGCAGTCTCCTTTATATGAAAAAGAGGTCTTTTCACAACCTTTGACTGGATTCTTTAAAAAATTATTTTCTTGAAATATAGCTAACATACAATGTTATATTAGTTTCAGGGGTACACCATAGTTATTCAACATTTATAAACCTAAAAAAGTGATCACTATAAGTCCAGCAACCACTTAATACCATACCACGTTATCACAATATTTCTGATTACATTCCCTATGCTGCACATTGTATCCCATGATTTATTTGTTCTATACCTGGAAATTTGAACCTCTCCTTCCCCTTCACCTTTCTCCTCACCTTTTAATTTTTCAATTACAGTTGACATTCAATATTACTTCATATTTATTTCAGGTGTACAGCATAGTGGTTAGATATTTATATAATTTAAGAAATGATCACCCTGACTAGTCTAGTACTGACCTGGCACTGTACATAGTTATTACAATATTATTGAGTATATTCCTTATGCTATACCCTACATCCCCATGACTACTGTGTAACAACCAATTTGTACTTTTTAATCTCTTCCCATTTTTCACCCATTCCCAACTCCCCTTCCATCTGGCAACCATCAAAATGTTCTCTGTATCTATGAGTTTGTTTCTGTTTTGTTTGTTTGTTTATTTTTGTTCTTTAGATTCCACATATAAGCAAAATCACATTGCATCTGTCTTTCGCTGTCTGACATACTCCACTTAGCACAATACCCTTCAGGTCCATCCATTTCACCTATTCCACTGCAGATGGCAAGAACCCATTCTCTTCCATGGCTGAGCAATATTCCATGTACACATGTACCACCTCCTCTTTATCTGTTCTTCCATCGACAGACACCTAGGCTGCTTCCACATCTTGGCCATTGTAAACAGTGCTGCAATGAACATATGGAGGCACACATCCCCTCGAAGTAGCATTTTAGGTTTCTTTGAATAATTATTCAGAATTGGGATTAGTGGGTCCTTCTTTGTCACTTGTTATAGCCTTGGTTTTAAAGTGTGTTTTGTCTGGTACAGGTATTGCTACCCTAGCTTTTAATTTGTTTGTTTCCATTTTCATGAAATATCTTTTCCCCATCTTTTTACTTTCATTCTATGTGTTTTTTTTGATCTGAAGTGAGTCTCTTGTAGGCAGCATAAGATTATGTAAGGGTCTTATTTTCTCATTCATTTGGCCACCCTATCTTTTGATTTAAGCATTTAATCCATTTATATTTAAAGTGTTATTGATAGATACATAGTTATTGCCATTTTATTATTCATCCTTTTTTTTTTTTTTTTTTTTTGGTCTTTAAGAAGTCCTTATAATACAAGTTAGGTGATGAGGAATTCCTTTGGCTTCTTCTTGTCTGGGAAGATCTTTGTTCTTTGATTCTAAATGATAACTTTGCTGTAATCTTGGTTGTAGAGTAATCTTGGTTGTAGGTCCTTACTTTTCAACATGTTGAATATTTTGTGCCAATCCCTTCTGGTCTGCAGTTTCTATTGAGAAATCAGCTGACAGTCTTATAGGAGCTCCTGTGTATATAACTAACTGCTTTCCTGTTGCTGTTTTTAGGAGTCTCTTTTTGTCTTTATTTAACCTTTGGCATTTTAATTATGATGTGTCTTGGTGTAAGCCTCTTTCTGTTCATTTTGTTTGGATCTCTCTGTGCCCCCTGGGAATGTATACCTATTTCCTTCACTAGGTTAGGGAAGTTTTCAGTCATTCTTTCTTCAAATAGGATTTCAATTCCTTGCTTTCTCTCCTCTTCTGGTATCCCTATGATGAGAATGTTGGTACACTTGATATTGTCCCAGAGACCCCTTAAACTCTCCTCATTTTTTTGGATTTTTTTTTTTTCTGCTGTTCTCTTTGGATGTTTTCTGACACCTTATCTTCTACATTGTTGATTCAGTCCTTGCTTTATCTGATCTACTTGATTCACTCTGATCACCCTTGATTCACTCTAAAGTATTTTTTATTTCAGTTATTGTAGTCTTTATTTCTGACTGGTTCTTATTATGTTTTCTTTCTTCATTTTTTTCTGTCTGGTTTCTGTCTCTTTGTTGAAGTTCTCCTGGAGATGACTGAGCAACTTTATAACCATTGTTTGAATTCTGTCTAGTAGGTTTCTTGTCTCCATTTTGTTTAGTTCTTTTTTCTGGAGTTTTGTTCTGTTCTTCAATTTGGAAAATGTTTCTTTGTCTCTCCATTTTTGTCTCCCTCCTTGTGTTTATTTCTATGCCAGGCTGCTATTACTCCTGGTCTTAGTAGAGTGGCCTTTTGTACTAGGTGTCCTGTGGACACAGTGGTGCAGCTTTCCTGGTCACCAGAGCTGGGTGTTCCAGGTATATCCCTTGTGTGCGTTGTGTGTGCCCTCCTTTTGTAGTTGAGACTTGAGTGCTGATTGCACTTCAGTGGGAGGGACTGACCCTCAGGCTAATTGGTTGTGAGGACTGGCTGTGACTACAGTAGAGGAGCTCTTGTTCAGATGTGCCCCTATAGAGCAGCGTTCACTTTAGCTGAGCTCTGGTACCTTCACAGTCTGCACTTTGGGTGTGTTGTCCTTGGAGGTAGCCAGATGATACTGCAGTCCAGTACAAAGCAAGCCACTGGACCTGCCAACCCTGGGAACTTGTAGGAGGGAACCCACTGCAGACTAATTTCAGCCACAATCTGTGCCCTACCAGGGGCCACCTGACAAGAGCGACAAAGCAATCCAGAGATGGCACCACCATGATGCTTTGAGAGGCTAAGCCATAAACCAAGCTGTTGTTAATGCCAGGCTCAGCCAGAGGTATGGGCCACACTAAAGCCATATGCTGCTTGTTGGGATTTTGTGAACCTTTGATTTTTGGAAGGTTTGCAGCATGAGCAAAGACAAGCCATTTATATGGAAAAGCCACTGGAAATGGCTGGTGTGTGCCCCACAGTTGAATAGGCATGGTCTCAGGAAATCACTAGAGTGGGACAGATGAAAGGTGATAGCCAGTTTGATGGAGACGCAAATATGGCAGCCACCTGCATCAAAGGGAGGGGTGACATTCAACAAAGAATTAATGACTCTGAGAGTTTCTCCATCGGGGAGAAAGCTGCCTCTCCAGCCCTCATCCTGAAGCTAGACATTCCAGTTCTTCCCTCTATGTCCCTGGTGCCTTTCAAGCTGCTGCCCCAGTGCTGGAGCTCAGAGTCAGAAAGTCAGCAGGTAAATCCATCCATTGGCCCTTTATGAAGAGTGCTTAAGAGTGCAGCTGCCCTCCATCTCACTCAGCCACAATATATGCTGCTTTTCATAACCAGAAGTTATGGGGACTTTTCTCCCTGACACAGAAACCCTGGGCTGGAGATGGCCTGGGATCCCTCACTCCTCAGGGGAGACATCCACAGTCAAGATGTCCCTCACAATTTTTAATGATCACATGCTGGTGTGAGACCAGCCTCTTCTGCATCTCTACCCTTCTTGCCAGTCTTGATGCGGTTTCTTCTATATGTCTGTAGTTGTAGGGCTTCAGTTCAGCTGGACTTCAGGCAATTTTCAGTGATGGTTGTTCTGTGGTTTACTTGTAATTGATGTGGTTCTGAGAGGAGATAAGCATGGTGTTTACCTACTCTGCCATCTTGACCTGAAAATGCTCTCTTGACTGTTGTGTTTTTTCCCCCACAAAATAAAAAGAATAATTTCAGAGAGTGGTAAATGTTATGAAAAAAATTAAATGGAGTAATTCATGAGAGAGTTTCTGAAGGAGGAGAACTTTAGCTGGGATGAATGAGGTCTCTTGAAAGAGGTAACATTCAAGGAGAAATTGAATGAGCAAGAGGAGCCAGTCATAAGATATCCAAAGAAACTGTTTTATTTTCTTTCTTTTTTTTTTTTTCAGGTAACAGACTATAAATATAAAGGAACATAGGCAGGAAATAATTTAGAATATTCATAGAATGAAAATTATTGTAGTATGTTCTAGAGAGAAAGGCAGGAGCCAGACCAGAGAATGCTTTGAAGGCCAAAGTAAGAAGTTTGTCAATTAGAAAAACAAGGCTGTCAATGTTTAATGGGAAGCTATTGGAAACTTTTAAATTGAGAGCATCATAATCTGATTTATGTGATTATGTATATGCTTTTAAATGTTTGTTTGATGAATGGACTAAGGCAGGCAAAGGTAGGAGTGAGGAAAAAGATAACAATGATATTGAGGTCATATAGGTAGAAGGTGATGGAGGCATTGCAGTTTCAGAGCAGTCATGAAATAAGGATATATTTTGGAGGTAAAACACAGGACTTACTGATGAATTGAATGTGGAGTGCAATAGAAAGAAATACATTGTGGCCATCTCCCAATCTAGAAAAGGAGGTTCTCAGACAGCAAAGTACTTCTAACAGCTCATAGTACTGAGGAGATGAAAAAGTTGGAGTCCAGAGCCTACTTGACCGAAATGGAATCCTTCATAAACCTTTTAAGCTTTGGTTTGGAATCCTGAAAGGTGGCAGCATGGATGTTAAGATGAACCCAAAGTAAACCTGACATCACGTGTACTATATCACATCATGAGTTGTTTGAGTCACTCCAAAATCTCAATCTCTAACACTAGAAATAATGTGATTGTGAATTGCTGGGGCCCAGATGCCAGGTTGAAAAAGTTATTATCTTTCAGAATATAGGATATTGCTATATTCTAGGGCTCAAATTATTTCTACAAAGAACATTTGAAATACAATTTCAGAACACAAAGATAGTTAGGCACATGAGAAGACAATATCTTGAGCAATGCTCAGAATGCAATGTCCATGGTTTCCTGAACCACATTTTAGGTAAGAAAGTTCTATTTGCAGACTTCTCAGTGGAAGCCACAAGAACAATGAAATAATATTTTCAGTGTAAGAAGAAGGAACACAAGGAGAAGGAGGAGGAGGAGGAAGAGGAGGAGGAGGAGGAGGAGGAGGAGGAGGAGGAGGAGGAGGAGGAGGAGGAGGAGAAGGAGGAGGAGAAACAGAAACCCAAACCACCAATCATGAATTCTATGGCCAATAAAAACAATGTTAAAAAAGGAAGGTAAAATGAAGATATTAATAGAGAAAGAGTGAGTGATTTTGTCACTAATACCCAAACTAAAAACTAAAGGAAGTTCTACAGATAGAAGAGAAATGTTCCCAGAGAGAAAGTTGAAGAATTAAGAAGGAATAAAGAGTAAGTGAAATGATAAATAGATTGTTAATATAAATCATATGGATAGAATTAAAATAGATAATAATTATAGCATATAGGTCAGGTGGGGGTCAGTTGGGCTAAAGTATTATACGATTCTTGAATTCCTGTAGAGGAGGTTAAAAATTAAAATACCATTAATATTAAGTTAAAATAGGTTAAAAGTATGTTTTAATCTCTTAATTAGCCACTAAAAGATTTGCAAAAAATATAATTTTTAAAAAGAATAATAAAGGAGGGGAGAGAGAGAAAGAATGAGAGAGATGAGGGAAATATAGGACAGAACAAATTTAAAGCACATAACAAATAGTAGATTATTTAATCACAAATATATCAATATATCAATCACAAAAATATCAATAATTGCATTAAGTACCCCAATTAAAAGCTAGTTATTTTTCAAATGGTTATTTTACTAACACAATAGGAAAAATAACCCATAAAACATTAACCAAATAAAGCTGGTGGAGCCATATTAATATTATATTAATGTAAAACCAACTGTAAGGCAGCATTACCAGAGACAAAAAAGAGAATGGCATCATAATAAAACACTCGATTCACCAGGAAAATATAACAATTCTAAATTTGTGTGTACTTAGGAACGTGGCTCAAAATAAAATAAAGAAAAATAGTTACAATTACAAGCTGAAATAATCAAACTTACAATCATAGTGATTAAAAACTTGTGCCCAGTACATTTTATTCTTTAACAACCCTCGTATTTTATTTGTTTCTCATGCCATTGTTCTGGATAAATAGCATAATTCATCTTGTACATTGCCCATATTCTGTATTTGACTAATTGCTTCCTCATAATGTTGTTTACCTTGTTTTTTAATCCTTTCCCAGTAAATAGGTAGTTAGTTTTGGAGGTTGATTTGATTCAGGTACAACTTATTTTATACTAAATATTTTCATGGATGGTGTTATATACTTTTTATTGCAACTCTTTGTGAGATATGTGATTGATCAGTGGGTTCTAGTGAACAGTGGAAAATTTTAACCCCTCTTTCTCAGTAACTAACATAACAAGAAGACTGAAAATCAGTGAGAGTATAGAAGATTAGAAAAACTCAGTGGATATATATAACACTATGTCCAATAACTGCAGGAAGCACATTTTTTCAAGCATATACAGCATAGTTATAAAATTTTACATTATCTTAGAGTAAGTCTTAACAAATTTCAAAAAAAATACACTTACAGAGCATGAGTCTTCTGACTAGAGTTTAATTAACCTAACAAAAAGATAACTAAAATGTTCCAAATGTTAAAAATTAAACAATGCACTACTAAACAGTTCATTGGTCAAAGAAATAAATCAAAATGGAAATTAGAAAATGTTTTCACTTGAATGATAGTGAGACTAGTATCAGAAGTTGCAGGGTGCAGTTATAGCCATGCTTATAGGAAAAATGTAGCCTTGAATACATATATTAGAAGAGAACACTGCTGAAAGTCTTTCTCAAAAGTTAAAAATAAAAAAGCAGAATAAATTCAAAGAAAATAGAAGGAAGGAAATGATAAAGGTAAGAAAAGACAATAGTAAATTTGAAAGACAGCACTAATGAATTTTAGTATAATTGAAAGTGAGTTCTTTATAAAGATTAACAAAATTGATAAACCTCAAGTGAGGTTAATTTTAAAAGAGGAGGAAGTAATTTATCTCAGGAATAAAATTAGAGACCACGTTATAGATCCTAAAAATATAGAAAAATCTAACAGACGTTTTATGAACTTTTTGCCAGTGAACCAATCAATGTGAGAAAAATGGAAAAATTCCTATAGAAGCACTTTTTTAAAAAAGCTGACACAAAATATTCATCCTAAATATGAATGGCCCTATAAACCAAAAACAACAAAAGAACAAGACAAACAAATGAGAAACAAAAACTCATAGACACAGACAGTAGTTTAGTGGTTACCAGAGGGTAAAGGGGGTGGGGGGAGTGAGATGAGGGTAAGAGGGATCAAATATAGGGTGATGGAAGGAGAACTGACTCTGGGTGGTGAACACAATGGGATTTATAGACAATGTAATACAGAATTGTACACCTGAAATCTATGTAATTTTACTAACAAATGTCACCCCAATAAATTAAAAAAGAAGAAAGAAATTCAATCTGCAATGAAAATAAATCTTCCCACAGGAAACTTGATGCCCGTATTGTTTTGTCAAATAATTCAACCAAACATTCAGGGAATAAGTAACAACAATCTTAAACAAAATTCTTCCACGAAATATAAAAGGTTGCACCTTAATAAACTTCAATTAAAAAAAAAAAAAGGTTGCAACAATTCCCAGCTCATTTTAGGACGCCTGCATAACCCACTAAAACCCAAAAAAGCTATTACAGAAAAATAACATTATAGGAGTCTTGTTCATAAGTATAAGTGTAGAAATCCTAAATAAATATTAGCAAACTGATTCCAACCATATATCATTCCATGTAGGGTTTATTCAGAAATTCAAAATTTTTTAAGGTGAATTGATTTTTAAGTGCAATGTACCACATTAACAGAATAAAAGAGGACAGTAATTTTAATTGATATAGAAAAAGTGACAAAAGTTGAATGTAATTTCATAGTTTAAGTTTTTTTAGGAAAAAGAAAAGAGAATTTATTTAATACATTATATTGACCCAAAACACAATTAGATCTTATACTTAATCGTTAAATGCTGAAAACTTTCCCTTTGATTTTGTCCTAAGTTACTAAGTTGTGGAATAGTTTGTCACACAGCAACAATTAACTGATACAAATAGGCAATAGATTTAAACAGGTACTACAAAAAAGAGCATATATGAAAGGCCAATAAGCTTTTAAGATGATTCTCAATCTCATTAATCAATAGGGAAATACAAAATTGCATTAAGACTCTACCAGAATGGCTAAAATTAAAAGTTAACAATGTCAAGTGATGATAAAGACATGGAGCAACTTTGATTTTCATATGCCGTTGGGAATGTAAATTGACACAATGCACTGTGACAAACAGATTGGCATCATCTAACACAACTAAAAATACAAATACATTATAGATCAACAATTTAATTTTTAGATATTTATTTAAAGGAAGCACATGCATTTGTAAACTAAGAGGCATATAGGAATGTTCATATCACAGTTATTTATGATAGTCTTGAACTGAAAACAACTAAAAACAATTTATAAATTGATAAATAGTGATATATTCGTACAATTATAAAAATGTGAAAAAAAGTTATAATTAAAAGGAGCAACATGATGAATCACACATGTTGAATATTGGACAAAGAAGTCAGAAATAAATAATATATGCTTTTATTATATTATTCCAGTGATGTAAAGCTCAAAAACAGGCAAAACTAAACTATAGTGTAATTTTTTTATTTTATAGGAGATAAAATTATACAGAAAGCAAGGGAGTGATGATTATAAAAGTCAGAAAAGTGGTTGCATTTATCAGGGAGGGAGGAGTTTACAATCAGGAAGGCATGGCCAAGAGCCTTCTGGAATGCTGGCAATGTTTAATTTCTTGACCTGAGTGAAGGTTATGTGACAGTTTGCTACATAATAATTTATTAAATAGTACAGTAATGTTTTATGCCTTTGCTGTGGAAATATTTCACAATGAAAATGTTGCAGGGGGCATCATGGAAGTTCAGTAGCCTTTCTCAATCTGTTGCTGAAAACCCAGGCAGCCTGTTACTGCTCCCCCTGCTGTTACCAATACTACTTTGTGTATAAAGCAAAAAGCTGGTACACCAGATGGCTTTAAGTCATCCTTAGCATTGCACAATATTAAGTGTTAAAGTATAACGCTAGCACACCAATGTTGACACATAGTCCAAATAATAAGACCCGAAGTTAGTGAGAAATGACATCTGATGGACCAGGTTGAGGATTTGATATGATTTGAGTAGCAACCCACATTAGCTAAGGTGCTCCTTTGAGTGCTTTGTGCCTTGGTCCCTAGGTGGCTTCAATCATTCCGAAGGTATGTACCTGTCGCTCAGTTTTACAGACATGTCAGCAGAAAACACAGCAGGGTGCAAATCAAGAGGTGCCTATACCTTATCAGTTTATTCCCATGTGCTGCTCCTCTATCTCATTTGTTTGTGATGAGGACATAGTTTATCTAATTCAATGCCTGCTCAGTGTATCTAGGGATGATTTAGAATTGCTTATGTACCTCATGTCCTATTGTCACCATAAAACAGTCCTGATAAAACAAAATTTGAGGATGAACTATCCTCTGGTATTGATATGTAAAAGTAACCTCTGATGAAAATATGTCAGTCTGAGAAATTATTAAAGAGTAACATGGAATTCACATCATATGCATAACGCAAATATATTTAGCTTTCTTATATAAGAAAGATGTAAGCACCCCAGTCAACCATGTTACTTATAATGCACATACGCTGGCCTTTGTGTATTGATGAAGCTAATTCATGAGTAGATCACTGATAGCAAAAAACGTTGCTATTTTTTTGTTTCTCTGTCAATAAAATTAACATTAATAATCTTATTATTCTCAAAATACTTACAGAAACAAAGGTTGTTTGACCAGAATTATCACCTGGAAAACTTTTTGTAAAAACAATAAAGCTCTCCAACATCTATGCTAGACCCATTTAATCAAAAAATGTCCCAGGTGAAGCCCTGTAATCTGATTTTTTACAAATCCTTCTGAAATTTTTTTGAATTGCCAGATCTGAACACCATTAGTTTGAAGATGTTGGAACAGTCTCTCTATAAAAGGACATAACTCCATGTCACTTAATATCATCTTTAATCCATTTATTAATTTCCACTTTCCCCTTGCCTCTTTGCTGGAATGTAAGGTTCATGCAAACTGCTTCTCCGGGCCTAGTTCACCACTGTCTTCCAATATATAAAACAGAAACTTGCAACTGTGGTCCTACCACCCAAATCCAACCCATCTGCCCATTTTTATAAAGTTGTATTGGAACACAGCATCGCCGCATGGATTTACATATTATTCATAGCTGCTTTCATGCTACAGTGGTGATGTTGAGTGCTTGGAGACAGAGACCATCTGACCTGCAAAACCTGAAGTATTTCCTGTCTGCCCCTTTACAGAAACGGTGTGCTGATCCCTGATCTAGAACAGTAGCTATAGTATAGTGGGTTCTCCATAGTTGTTGAATATTGAATGAGTGAAATTATCATTTATTAGTGTCTCTCATCAACTTTCTTTGTCCCAGATACGTTTCTTTTGCATGTTACCCTTAATTAATTGTTTTATTGTATTGTGGTCTTACTTTGGAAACTTAATCCCCTCATTACATTATTAAGTGCCCTTTATTTTTCCCTGGAGCCAATCTGGGGTTTTGGTTTTGCTAAAGTACAATGAGATATGGCAATATTGAATCAATTTAAGTACAGTTTCTCAGGAGCACATTAATTACATATTATGAGATTTGTTCCAGGTCTTTCATTCTCAGAAGTGTGGTGATAGCATATCAGATTACAAGTTAAATGGAAAGTGAAGATAATAAGGATGGAATGTGGTGTACTAGAGTGGTGAGTATGATTTATGATAATCCTCGGTAGGATTTGATGATAGGTTATCAGCATCCAGGAGTGAAGTACACTATCTTTTGATAGATAGTTAACAGACAATATGGTGGACTGTATTCTAGGTTTGTAATCCCATTAGGTATCTATAAACTTTGGCAGTCGGCCACTTCTCCAATAGAGTGTTCCTCAGCTTTTTCAGTGACTAGAAAAATCTGTGTTAGTTGATATTTATAGTTCCTTCTTATTCTATTACTTTGTAAATAGGAAACTCGATGACAAGTAGCAAGAAAATACACAGTAGAATCACAGTTTAATGTAAGTGTTAGGTTTAAAGGTTTTCAGTATTTCATAATGAATAATTTTATATAGTCAAAATCACCTTTGATTTTTTTCTTAAATTGACCCATGTACTTTTTTAATGGTGGTAAAATACACATCATGAATAATTTACCATCTTAACCATCTTTAAGTGTACGATGCAGCACTCTTAAGTATTTTCACATTGTTATGCAACCTATCTCCAGAACTTATTCATTTTTCAAAATTGAAACTCCATACCATCAACAACAGTTTTCCTCCACTCCAACTTTTTGGAACCACTATTCTACTTTTTGTTTCTATAAATCTGACCACTCTAAGTTGTTTCATATTGCAGTATATGTCAGAATCTCCTTCCTTTTTAAGCTGAGTAATATTCTATTGTGTGTATATACCACACTTTGTTTATCCACTTATTCATCAAGGGATACTTGGGTTGCTTTCACCTTTTGACTATTGAGAATACTGCTGCTATGAACATGGGTGTACACATATCTCTTTGAGACCCTACTTTTAATTCTTTGGGGTATATTTTCAGAAGTGGAATTGATCGATCACATGATATTCCATTTTTAATTTTTCAAATAATCACCATACCATTATCTATAACAGCTACACCATTTTGCTTTCCCAGCAACAGTACATTAAGGTTCCAATTTCTCTCTCAATATTTGTTATTTTCTGTCTTTTCAAAAATAATATTAGCTGTCCTAATAACGAGAGGTGGTATCTCATTGTGATTTGCATTTTCTAATTAATGGTGATGTTGAGCATATTTTCATGCGCTTGTTAGCTATGTATCCACCTTCTTTGGTGCCTGTCTCTTCAAGTCTTTTGCCAGTTTTTTAATTGAGTTTTTGTTGTTGTTGCTGCTGTTGTCATTCAATTGAGGACATTTTTATAAAGGGATATTAATCCCTTATGAGATATAAAATTTGTAAATATTTTCCCCATTCCATTGGTTGCCTTTTCACTCTGTTGACTGTGTCCTTCGATGAGCAATTTATAATTTCTATGCAGTTGAATTTATCTACAATATTTTTACTTTTGTTTCCTGTGCTTTAAGTGTCACATACAAGAAATCATTGCCAAATCTAATGTTAAGATGCCTTTCCTATGTTTTCTTCTATGTTTTATATTTTTAGCTCATTTGTTTAGCTCTGATCCCTTTTGAGTTAATTTTTATATATGACATAAGGTTAGGGTCAAACTTCATTCTTTTGCATGTGGATATACAGTTTTTCCAACACTATTTTGGAAAGAGTGTCCTTCTTGCATTGAATAATCTTGGCTCCCTTGTCAAAAATCATTTGACTACATATGCAAGAGTTTATTTCTGAGCTCTCTATTCTATTCCATTGGTCTATATGTCTGGTCTTGTGCTAGTATCACACTGATTATTGTAGCTTTGTAATAAGTTTTAAAATCAGGAAGTGTAAGACCTCCAACTTTGTTCTTCTTTTTAAATATTATTTTGGCTATTTGGGGTCATCCATTTGGTTTAATACGCATAGTTTCTTGCAATCCTATAAAATAAATTTAGGTATACTACAGTTAGAGGATTATTTACCTAAGTTAAAAGAAGGGAAAAAAAGGAGGTCTGTATGCAAATGTCTAGTAAGTATTTCAATCCATTTTCCTTTAAGAGAACTATGAAATCCTGAACACAGGTGGGTGTGGAGGATGAGGGCAAGAATACTCAAGGGGCCTTTTTTGTCTGCAAGATTTTGCCAGTCAGTTTTCATAGTAACACTGCATAGCCTTAACATTTATTTCTCGGTCCTCTCGTAAGGACTACAAAGATGAGACAGCCTCACGTTATGTGAGGTGAGGTTCATAATCTTGGGGTAAATGACCACTTGAAGAAACCACTGTACATCTTCATGTTTCTGTGTATCACATGTTTATCGTGGGCCTATTCTTTTATGAAAATTTACGGAGGAAGCTTGTTTTTCATGAGTCTTTGGAGATCATTATTCTAGAACCTATGGTGAGATATTCTCAGGGGACTGAGTTATCCTAAGAGAATAAAAAGAAATGTATGAAGTACTCAAAGGGTTAATACACTTTTCCCAAGTACTTGTCACCCTTAGGAATGTGAGAATCTGACTCCATTTTTTTAAAGGACAAATGCCCGAAAATTTAATTTAAGAACTTTATGTATAGATGGGATTGAGAGCTAAATTGCAAATTCAAATCCTTCATGAAATCAACAGGCTCTTTTTCCTTCCAGTAGCTTGTTGTTTTGTCTCAGCTAATCTCTATTACTGAGTCAGCAGTATTGGGATGACAATGCAAGATACAGATTTCTCCAAGTATTAATAAAAACATGAATATATTGAAGTTCCCTTGCTAATATTTTGATGTAGGCTGAAAAATACTTTTCATAATGTATTCCATCCTAATTATTCATAGGACATAATTTGATTTAGAAATTTCCAATGTTGGAGATGAATGAATATACATATCTTCATATATATGTATATACATATGAGCTCAATATTATATATACACACACACACACATATATATACATATATATACACACATATACACACACATACACACACACACACACACACACACACACACACATATATATATATATATATATATATATATATATATATATAATCACTAGAACTAGTGTGTCATATGAGTGAACTTAGGCCATTCTGATTCAATCATTGTTAAATGATAGGGAGCAAATAAGAATACTTCCCTCTATTTTTGAAAAGCCTGTGGAACTCATCATTTGAGTTTGTGAGTAGATCTTTCACATATGCAAGCTTATTTTTGGTGTTCCAAGAAATCTGAAGTTCACTAACAAGGTCTTTCAAGAACACTCTTGGACTGAATGTACGGGCTATAATTGAATAAGAACAGTATGTGTTTAGAGTGAGAACGAACCAGCTGGGATACTAAGTTCTCCATGGTGTCCCTTATTCAATAATCATGTTTTTTTCCAATTCTTCCTGAATTAGGCAGTGTTCATGGTTGAATATAAAACTGCTAACATAAATGGGTATGACTTACTATTTTGTTTAATATCTTACCTTTGTCATCTAGATAAATTAAAATACAACATACACTACGATTCCTAACAACAGATAACAATGAATTCAAAAGAGCATATCCTTCCCTACAGAAGTTGAAGTATGATTTTTGATATAAGCCTGAATTTTTCAGGGAGCTATCATTAGGAAGTGCAGAGGGAAGATTAGTTGCAGGGTGTTTATAACTATATTGAGTCCATTGTTTTATTAATAATATGAACTAATGTTTACTCAGTATGTGCCAAGCCCTCTGTTAAGCCCTTAGGTATATCGTCCCTTTGTGTTCACACCTATCTCACGAGGTAGATATTTTTTCCCTCTATTTTACAAAGAAGGAACCTGAGGTCTGCTAATAAGTGATGGATCTGGGATTCAAACTTCATTTCATCTAACTCCATAGTCAAACTTGTATGATATTCCTACTCTGTCTGGGCCTCTGATAAAACCCTTTTTTATATTATTTAGCTCCTAGGCTTTCTGTGTAATGTAACTTCACTAAAGATTTTGAGGATTTCCCATTCAAGTACAGCCAGTCTCCCATTTCCTCCATTGCAATGGCACCTCTACTGAGAAGAGTGATCTTTGCAATGTATAGACTTCATAATATTTATAAACACACTGGCCCAGAGGGGATTCTGTCTTCTATGCAAACTCTGATAAAAGATGAAATAATCACATATGTCCCAGGAGAAGTGCAGATTGGAAAAGAGTCATAAGTGAAATGAAGATAATAGAATGAAAAGACTATATGGAGCTAAACATAATGTGCAGCTTAAGCAATCCACATGACAGGAACACTTACTCCTATATGAGGAAAGGACATAAGTTAAATGTGAATTTAGGACCAGGTTCTAATGAAAATCAATGTCAAGATAAACCTAGTAGTTTGCCACTGGCATAGTTTATATGTTTATCGTAAAATGCAAAGCCTCGAGAAAAGCAAGTTGTTTAAAATTCCATAAGCAGAACTTGAAATAAATGAGAAATTTATTTATTTTTACATTAAGACTTTAGTTGCTCTTATCCACCATCACTTAACTTCATGGTGTGCATGTGTGTGTGTGTGTGTGTGTGTGTTAGTGTGTATATTTTCATGACTCACTGAAATTTTGTTGGGTAGCGGGGACTGACCCACTGGAAATAGCAATAAAGAAAACAAGGTTTAGAAACCCTCTTTCAAAAATATTTCTGTAGAGTCCTTCTTTTTTCCCTTCCCTCCCCAGCCCACACAGCTTTCTCATAAGAGTTTCCCCTTGCCATAGGAAAATGTGTTGTTTCTCTCCCTTGACAACCGTCCATCAAGCTCATTCTCAGGTTCACCTCTTTAGATGCTAAAATGCATTTTGAGTGCTGGAAAGTTAAGAAGGTGAGAGGCACTTACTGGGGAGCAGGATTGTCAAGAAGTATAGACAGAGTGGGCTGCTGCCTTGCAGATGTCATTTAGAGGGTTGCCTAAAGCTGCACTTTGTTTAAATATTTCCCAGAATGTCTGTTGGGGGTGTTGTCTAATAGAAGAAGATGAAGGACATTGAAGAGGAAAATGAGGAGAATGGAAAAGTCATTTCCTCTTGCACAACTCGCCCAGGCCTAGAGGAGTCTGGCCTGAGGTAATACAGACTTTCCCTGTCATCCGCCTGACATTGCATGTTGGATAGTCATGTTTTCAGTGACCCCCAGGTCTGCTAAGACTCCTTCGCTTGTCTGAAATGGCAGATGGTCTGTTCTTAATAACAGGTTTAATTAAATGGTTGAATTTATTTCATTCAGCATGAGTTCATCTCTTCCCAATTAGCACAGTGGTTTACTATGTTAATTGCTTACTGTGTAACCAACTCCAGTGGTTTACTGGAGTTGGTTTACTAACCAACTGGTTTAGGGGTACATCCACTGGAAATATATCTAAATCCATATAGTTGTTCACCTGAAATTTGGTTGTAGATTTCATAATAAAGAATGATTATTTGTATGGAGAATTTGTATGTGTTATCTTGGCCCTCTGAGTCAGCCATGCTATAAGAATGGTTACACTGCTTTGAAACTCTGATAAAGAACAACACTTAAAAAAAATGTGTTTGATTCCCTAGACACTTTGGGAATCACGGTCCTTGAACTCCCTTGGGTTTTGTCATTTCCTTAAGTCAGACCACTGGCTAATTCAAGTCAAGGGAGGGTCTGGAGACCTTTTAAGGTTGAAATCCTTGCAACATTTGCTAATTTGCTGACCTATGTTAATCACCATGTATAGAAGTTTTTTTTTTTCTTTTTGAAGTAAGTTAATGTTACCTATGGCTTAATTAACTAAAATTTTAATTGTTCTGGTTGTAAGCCTCCCCACTCAGTGGTAATAGGGGTCATAATTAGTACAGGCTAAAAAATGAGAGAAGTGTCTCTTTTTTTCTATTTCCATTGCTCTTAACAGTTGATGCAGCCTTCTATCACCCTATGCTTTCTGAAACACTTCCTTGGTAAGATTTCTTGTGGACTTGCTAATATGAGAGATATCTTCACAGAATCTCCTTAGAGACATCCCTGTGCGGCCCATAATGACACTTAGTGGATTGTGATGTGTCAGACTGTATCAAAGCATGTCTATGTGTGCATGTGTGAGGGAAGACTGTATGTAGCATTGTGAACTCTCAAATGGAATCATGGCCCTCTAAATTAAAAGCATGGGCTCCTTCCACAAAGGGTATGTCGCAGTGGAGAAAATAATGATAATAGCCAATGTTTTCCATATTTAAGACACGCTGCTATAGAATTTACAAATATTGTCTAACACATTGGGCACTGTTATAATGCCCATATTGCAGATAAGGAAACCAGTGCTTTCAAGACCTTATGAGAGTCAGTAGTTGAACCCAGGAAGTCTGAGCTCCTATTGCCTTTATGGAGTAAGAATTCTGGAACTTGCTCTGTCACTACCCAGCTATGCAGTCTTCTCTGGTTACTTCCATCTTTAGCCCTGACAAGCATTCAGTTTTCCATTGCAATCCTGAAGGGAGGAAAATGGTGAATTTGATGGTTTTCTATCTTTTAAAAAAAAATATTTCCAAATATAAAAATGTTTTCCATGTCAGCAAATATTTATTAAGTTTCTGTTATGCTCCCTGGCCTGAACTGGGATAACAGCTAAGGATGAACTGTTCAGTGCACAGCTTGCAAGAAGGAGCCTATAGACCAGGTGCATACTCAAGACTGCCTCATGGGGCAGTAATTTGGGTACGAGGAGGTTATAAACCGAGGCACATAATGTTACATGGGGGTTTATGTGACCACACACCTCACTTGCCAATGACAATAACAGCCTGACACGAGAATGTGGAATGCTCTTTAATGTGTAGCCATGTTCCTGCTTCATTACACAAGAGCATTTTGCATGAATCTTTAATACAATCCGTTCATAATTTCATCGTTTCTAAAGGGGGAAGATTTGAGTTTTAGAACATTTAATCTGTAGAATCTGATGAACTCAGTGTTTTCTGATATTAATTTAGAATAATGATATTACTACCTAGCTGGAAATATAAAATGTGTACAACAGAGTTTCCCTGCAAGAACAATTAGTACACACTGAAAATTGATGAACGGGCTTTATTAACTGGCTTTTGACTGGATCAGACCCCATGCAAAATTCACCAATCAGAACTCTGGAGGTCCTGAGTAGATCTGTGACTCACTTGCTTTCTAAAGAGAGGAGGAGGTTTCAAAGATAAATTTTAAAAAGAGAATTAGTCTTATATAATGACTAATAATAAAATATTAAGTCCATTGACAATGTGTAAGAGAAAAATGGATGAAGTGCAGGACATTTGAATTAAGAGATCTAAAAGACACGAAGGGAAGTGTTAGAGACCTCAGCTAAGTGTCACAATGGCTTTTGCTTAATGTCTTGTTAGCTTTAAAGCTGCTTTTAGTTGTAATATGGAACATATGAGCGTAGGTAAAATGGCCTTGGGAGAGAAGAACTATCTGGATTCAAGAAGAGAGAGAGATTAAGTATGTTTGAAAGAATTAGGCTAGTGACTTTGGGAGCACCATGACCTTTTCGTTGCTGCTGTTGCTACTGATAATGGTGATGGTGGAGGTGCCGATGCTGGTGCTGACGATGGTGACAGTAATGGCAGGAAGTGTTTATGGTCCAGGAGCTCTGCTTCTCCTGGAATCTTCATAACCAGTCATTGACGTAGGGTAGGTGTTTTTATTATTACTATCATTATTATTATTATCAGGTTTTAAGTGGAAGAAACAGGCTTAGGAGGTCACACACTTAATAAACTCGGATTCAGGCAGGCTGACTCCAGAGGCCAGAAACTGAATTCCACATAGTCATTATACTAATCTAACATCTTGTGTTCCAATTTAAATTCATCAAGATCAGAGACCATCCAGATTTGATTGTAAGCAAGACCCTACATCCCACTGCCAAGGGACTTAGAGTGTAATGAATAGAAAACTGTGCTCAGATCCTGAATTTAATGGCTAAGACACAGGACTTCAACCACAACTTTATTAGCCAAGCAACAATTTCATTAAGTAGACAAGCAACTCGCAGGGGAATGGTGAACAAGATGATATTATGTTTTAAAGGTCAAAAACTGGCTTCCTGTAGGTTTAACTAAGGTGAGAATAAGGTATGATTTGAAATCAGGGGTTGTATTCATAGTCAGAAAAGACCTCCTCCACACACACAAGTGGAAATGTCATTCCTGATCATCTACCACGTTTTCATGATCTGTCCTCCCTGTTCTCGCCCCCACCTGATATAACGTGGATGAGGAAATCTGGAGAGGAAATCTGTGGTACTTAGAGCAGTACCTTGGGAACAATTTAGACATCAGGGGCTAAGTCTGTGTCTCACTAGGATTCCACTAGGATTTTCTTCAGATTATTCAGGCTCAATGCGTTCACTTCAAACTGAATGCTCAGAGGAAAAAAAAAATAAGAAAGAGAAAGAGAGAGAGAGAAAAAGGGAGGGAGAGAGGGAGGGAGGGAGGGAGGAAGGAAGGAAGAAAGGAAGGAAGGAAGCTTATTTCTTACTCAAAGCTGATGTCTAGAAAAAGGTAGCCTCCCTGGATTAATAGGTAGTTTTGTCCCTTAAATGTGGACTTTGACATCAGAATAAATTATACTAATGAAAACCCTGAAAGGGATGAACTTCCCATCTTTCTATATCCAACATCCCCTCAGGAGCTTTCCACCCCTCAAAAATCCCAAATTACACATACAATACCATACAAAATAGTAAGCAGACTTAAACATTTAATAGGGGCTCCCAGTGTGCCAGAACTGAGCTAAGTATTTGATTGTAATGTCCCATTTCCTCCTCATGACACACCTCAGGGTAGGGCATTGTTCTCATCTGTCCAGTGCAGATGTTAGCCATGGCTCAGAGAAGATACCTATTTTGCCTGTCATCACACAGCTGGGAGTGAGAACGCCAGGATGTAAAGCCCTGGACTCGCCCTACTCTCTGCTGCTACGAGTGGTTAGAATTAGAGCAGAAGCCACACTCGCCTGATCGTGGCTGTATCTAATCCTGGCGTTTAAGAAGAGACATCCGGAATTGTGGTTACAAATACACATGCTGGTTACCCATCAGTCGGATGAACTCACGCAGGTTCATTCAACCTCTTCAAGCCCCCGTTTTGGATCTTAATTAAATGAGGATTATAATGGCTACTTGGCAGTGTGGTTTAAGGAAAACCGTATTCCCAGGACGTCTCACCTAACCATCCCTTTTCATTTCATTCTGTGACCGGTACCTTATGTTTTTTGGTATCTAGGCAAGATGCTGACTCCCTACCTGGTAATTCTCCTCTAAAGCACTGATAATTATAAGTGTGTGATGTATTTTTCCCTGCTGGAAGATTTCTGAATTTTAAAAGGCCTTCTGGTGTCTCACTAATAGCCTTTGGCATCTCTGTAGTATAGTGTTTGCCAAATTGGGTTCCACAGGAATTGTAACCAGGTGGTCTGAGAGAAAAAAAAATTCCTTCTTGAAATAAGTTTAATAAATACAGTATACTATTGGTGGCTTCCATACAAATTCATTCATTAAAGGCTCTGATAAGTCCTGCAATATAGAAACCTATACATATATTTGACTATGGAATGCTACTTTTGTATTTCTTTGAGCAAACATATCTCAGCTTGGGAAATATTGGCATTAGAGCCTTAACGACTTTTACTTTATTGATTATTGATTAATTAATTTATCATGACAACCTTGCCAGGTAGCTAGGGCAGACATCGCCCTGGGATGTGAGCCAACTGTGCCTCACTGAGGTTTAAGAATTGGATTACAGCAAAGCAGCCATTCATTTAGGAAGTTGAAGCTGGAAGCAAGACTACCTAATATCTCTATCTTAAATTAGTTTTGAACATAAACCATTATCTTTTTAATTATTCATTTCCAGGAATTTAAAGAACTCAAGCCGTTTACTCCTGACATTTGGGGCAGTGGAGCCTTTGGGCAAAACGCACAAGGGGTTCTTTCTTCAAGATATAGCCCTAGTCCTTTCATTCATTTCTCTTCTGCTGCTGCCAGTCACCCTAACCATGCTGGCCTCCAAGCAGCCCCCTGACTACTCTCTATGCTTCTCTTCTTGTTCCCTTGAACACTGTTTTCCAAAACACAATCCACGGCAGACCATGGTGCTCTTTCTGACAACTATCTAAAGGCTTCCCTTTTCTGAGAAGACAAACCCAAGTTTGTACCCCAGCCTACAAAGCTCTTCCTATCTGTCCACTTCAACCTTTCCTTATCTTAGTTACCCTGTCTAGTCACATTTCTCTTCCTCAAGCGCAAAAGTGCTTTTCTGTCTCAAGGTCTTTGCGCCTCCTGTTCCCTCTGCCTGAAGGGCTCTCTTTATACCCGATATTTGCAGAGGTGGTTCCTTCCCATCCTGGATATCTCAGCTCAGATATTACCTCCTCAAGAAACCTTCCTTGTGACTTCTCCAGGCTCACTGCACTGCCTTTTACCTTCATAACAGTTATTTCCTTATTCATTCATTGGTTGGCTTGTTTGCTGTCCACCTCTCCCAAATAAAGTGCAAGCTCCACGGAGGCAGAGACCTTTTCTGACTGTTGACCATTTTATCCTTAGTATAGTGCATGGCACAGAGTGGGCTTTTAATAAGTATTTTAGGAAATCAATCCAAGTGTAATGAATCAACTGGTGAATTATGCTCTCCCAAGGTGATTATTTGCATCGTATGCAACAGGTTACAGATGTGAACTTTGAAACCATCATTAAGTGATGGTTATTTTTTTGACTCATCAGTATCTCTATTATACTTTCTCTTGGGAGATCCCACATTCACCCACACTCTGATGATGTGTAATATGTAATTTACAACCATCCTTGGACATACACGCAGATACCAAAGAGAGTCTGGTTCTAAGGTGGTAAACTGTTTAAGCTGACCAAATAGTTGACTTCTGTTCTCCCTGAAGGAAGAGGATAGGTTAATTACCTTCAAGTCTTACTCATCCTGCAACTTTATTTTTATTTTTAGACTTCCCACCACCATGCTGCTGCCTTTCTTCAATCGGCTGCTGCACCTATTAGTGCTGCTCCGAGGTAGATTAAACAAACTGTTTAGCTGTTACTGTGAGCTATTAAATACACAAAGAAGGGTGTCTGGTTAACTCAGTTGGTTAGAGCATGGTGCTAATAATACCAAGGTTGCCTGTTCAATCCTCACATGGGCCACTGTGAGCTGTGCCCTCCTTAAAACAAAACAAAAAAAAACAAACAAACCAACAAATAAATAAATAATGTGTTAAAAAAATACACAAAGAGTAAGGTCAGGTCTTTGCTACCGAGCAGGCTGAATTGGATGGTCTGTGGGTCTTCTGCATGAGGCTGAGCTGCAGAGAACTTTCAACATTTAAGCTTATGCCTTAGAATCACTGTAGTATCACGGTTAGAGTTCAGTTTTTAGAACTCGAGGACCTGGATATAAATCATGGCTCTGCCATTTATCAGATGTAGACTAGGGTAACTTTCTTAGTTTCTGTGCCTCAGTATCTCCACCCGTGAAATAGGAATAACCATAAAACTTCCTATCTATTGAGAGGTTACATATGTAAAACATTTAACACAGTATATGACATCTACAAAGCACTTAAATATGACTTAGGAAATAATAAACACCAACATTCCCTTGGATCATATGTGTTTCTGTTTCCTACTCACAAAAGCTACTTTTTTTCCTAATTTCAAAGAAAGTAAGATACCAAGGCAAACAAATTGTCCTTATCTAACAAAAGCTTATAGGGTATTAGGCACCATATCATCCAGTGGGACTCAAAGAAGCAGAGGACAAGATTCTGGCTCTCAAAGACCTTAGAAATTAGCTGAGGAAACATGCTATTCATTCTAAGTAAAGATGCAATTAATTGGACAGAGAGTTAAGGTGCAAAGGAATGACAAAAGATGGAGACACTTCTGATATCATAGTGGTGGGACAGCCCTCAGAAAATGTGGAATTGTGTCTGGACCTCAGAACAGGGGTAGTAGTTTAAAAAACAGCACAATGATGATAACCAGAAAGGAAACTCCTGATTTCTTGCTTGCTTGCTTGCTTGCTTGACTAAAGGGACAGCTAACATGGTTGACTCTGTGGTATTGACTTCTGATTGAGTCATATAACAAAGGCAATCAATATTTACTGACTGAATACATCTCATAAAGCAGATACTATGGCAAGCAGGTTAATCTATGACCTCATTGAATGCTCCCAACAACCAGATGAGGTTGTATTCTTGATGTTCCCACTTACCAACAGGGAGACTGTGGCTATAGAGAAAATCATATGGCTACAGAGGAAAGCCTTCTAGAATTACACGTGAAAAAGGGAAGAGTCAATGTGCAACCTAGGTACTTAGGTGGAGGGGACTTTAGAGATGTCAACAGCAAATAGACTGATGGTCCGAAGGGGAACAAGAACACAGTGAGTTCTGTAGAGGAAGGAGGGGGATAAATTGGGAGACCAACTCTCAGGTTGCATTCAAATTCTTAATGGGATTAGTTTCTGCAACGACTTCTAGTGTGTGTGTGTGTGTGTGTGTGTGTGTAAAAAGTTGTTTCTTTGTCAACTATAAAATTAAACATGCATGTACTTCCTTTGTTAGCCTCTATCATTCAGAGACACAAATTTAATTCTGGGTTGTTTTTTGTCAGGAAGTGAGTGTTAGTGGCCTATTGGAGACTGTCCAGAATACATTTTCTTATAGTTAGAATATTTAAATTGGGTTTAGCTTTTTTAAAAAAAGACATCCAGAAAAGTCAGAACTTCCTCAGCACTTCTGAAATATCTACCGATTTAAGTAACTATAGACTCAAGTAACTATAGATTCAGGGCTGTTGATCTGGCAAAGTTCTAAGTGTTGGGGGAGATGTAAAGAAAGATATAAAAGGCAGGGTTTCTAACCTCCAGGAGATTATCATCTTTGGGGGAGGACAAGGACATGAACCCTGACTCCTTTTTCTTTCTTATTCTAACAAAATATAAGTTTCAGTTGGGACCAGTTTTGACTTTGTACAACAGCACGCTAAATAAAAGCAGCTTAAATAAGATACAAGGCAATTTTCTCTAATGTGAAACTTGGTTGTGAAGAATCAGTGTCTTCAGGTATGTGAAGTTTCTTAGTGTGAGGCCTCTGTTCTCTGAGTTGCTTCTTGATCAACGTGTTGCTTACCTTTCAGCCACTAGACGGGTGTCGTGGACAGTAAGAACAAGACAGGCAAAAAGCAAAGAGACACAAGCCAGCCCGATAAGACCTTTTCCAAAAGTTTTGCAGAAAACCTTACTCCAAAACTTCTAATTACATCTCACTAGTCTCAAAGGCTGTTGTTTATCCGGGCACATTGTCACTTGTCAGTAAAGAGGAGTGGAGAATGGATTTCAGGTAGGCATGGAGCAACATCTGCCGTGATACAGCTCCGGGGAACCTAGGTCTGTCCTAAAAAGCCTATAATTTCTTCTCTGACATTGTCCCAATACTCAGTGACCGGGTTTGTGCTTTGCATTGCAGAGGTCTTGCACTGGAATTGTAGTATTTCCTGATTTTCAAGCAGCATCAAGGTAGATATGCTGTACCAACTGTAGACTGTATAAGACCCCAGTTCAAACCCCCAGCATGGCAATAATGCGGAAGAATAGACGTGAGCAAGTTGCTTAATTACTTTAAGCTCTGTTATCTTGTTTGTAAAACCACTGTCTCATAGAGTTACTGTGGGGATCCAATGTGTGTGAATGTAAAGGTTCTAGTCTGTGCCTGGCACATAATGAATACTTAGAAATGTTAGTAGCATTTGTTATGTGCTCAAAGTTGGAAGCTGATTCTTTAGGGATAAGGCCATTTGGGCTTGCTGAATAGCAGTGTTGTTAAACAGGTCTTTTTGAATCACAGTGTTTCTTCATTCCTTTCATTCTGTCAGATTTTTCTTTCCATCTTATATTTAAACGACCATAGGTATCATTACAGTTATGTTTCACACATGTTGGGGAATATATATGTGTGTGGGTATGTGTATCTCATGTACACATAAATATATTTCCTTTCATTAAAACCTGGGCAGTTATGCTGAAGTCTAATAAATTAACCTAAATTTGCTTACATATTTTTTAACAATTTTCAACCAGCATAGAAAAAGACTGGACTTCAAAAAGATGAACTTGTGTATTTTCCTCTGATTTTGACTGATGCCTCTTTTCACGAATGAGAGAAAGTATAACTAAGACAGTACATGTTGGACCTATGTTTTCTACACACTAGAAAATGTCAGGAGTCAGAATTCTACAAGTTTATCCTGCAATAGAAAAACCAATACATTGGAACCCTATTTAGGAGGGGAAAGGCTTTAAGCAAAGGATTGCCATTAGAAGTCTATTAAAGATGACACTGTGTATATGCTTTTGAAATGTGCTTTGATTTAAATCCAAATAGTCAAGACACAGCTCTTCTGTAAAGCAAGACATACCCCCAAAAGGACAGAGCCTTTTCTGGAGGGCAGCAGAATCATGCTGTATTTAAATTAGTGGAGACAGAAATTATGATTTCTCTGGGCTGCTGCAGCATTTCTGCTGACAAGTTGCATGCCACTTTTCTGTAGTGACTATTCTTTACCTGGAACAGTTTCTCCATGGCAACCCCATTCACAGGGTTCATTCATTACTTCTCCCTTTTTAAAAAGAATGCATTGGGAAGGAAGTGGAATATATATTTTGAGTTCCCAAATGGAGAAAAGGAGGGAACAACAGACACTGGGGAATTAGCAGAGGATTTTTTTTTCCTTTTCTTAATTTACCTCCTTCTTGGATGGATATGGGTCAAAAAGAAATGATTAAAAATTGCCTGGTATGTTGGATTCTTTCTTCCATCAGTGAACACCCTGATAAGATATGATTTGGATCAATTAAATTGTATCTCAGTTGATACTAAGTTTTGGCCCAGAGGTTTGCTGAAATTTCAAAGGATACTTCAGTTTCCTTTTCACCTGTTCATTAAGGACTGTCATCAGCCAAGCATGCTAGAGGATTTAGCTGACAGGAAAATCTCAGAATAGTGTTTACAAGGATGTAAGTTTTCAAAAGAGAAGAGTGAAAGCACCAGAATGATTTTTGCATTATGCCAGGGGAATATCTAAACTCTTTTCTCAAGGTCTAGAAATAGGAGTGCTTTGTAGGAAAATCTCTCTGTTCACATGGAATAACTTAAGAGACTCCTAAACAGAAAAAACAAAACAAAACAAAACAAAACCTTCAAGCATTTGATCACTTCGAACTATTTCACATAAATGCTCTGATTTGTTTATTCTTCTGAAATTGTCTATTTTTTTATTCTTTCCATTTTATGATTAAATGGAGGAGCAAACATTGATTAGGTATTGACCTTCCTGCAATGATATAGCTTTCTTAAATAATTTATCCCATCAGATTATATTCAGCCAAAGAGAGTTGGATTTTAAATCAAGAAAATGTATTCCACATTGCAGTATGCCTATAAGTAACAACAACAATAGGAGATGGGATTGTGTAATATTGCACACTAGAAAGTCCTAGAAACTTGATGGATTCTAGAGAAGACAAATAGCAAGAGAAACTAAGACCAGTAAATCTATGGATGCAGAGGTTTTCCTTATCTAAAATCTTAGATACAGTTTTGAATGAAACAGAAAAGGAAAAAGGGAAAAGATACCCATCACAAAGGTTATCGCTCTGATGCCCTTTGGACCTGTTGCTGCATTGATCGGCTGTGTGTGGTCAGAAAGTGAGGGCATGAATAGGGAATCATGGGAGGGATGTACAGAAAGGTCCAAACGGGTCATCTTCACACCTGACTGCTATGTAAACTTAATATTTTACCATAAAAACTGTTGAGAGAAAATAGAAGCTGTGATATTTAGCAAGAAATGGCAATGGTGTTGTCTTGGTAGCAAGATACTAAAGATGTTCAAACCCATAGGTACCTTTATCAAAGGTATTTTATTTTAGCCAAATATGGTAACAGCTAACACACATGACTAATCTTAGCTACCATTTAGAATAAAAACAAAATAAATGTGGGTTCAATGAGCAGATATTTACTTCCCAAAAGTTAGGGCAAAGAACTTGAAAATGCCTAATGAAATATGTTTGCAAACACCCAGTGTGTAAGTCTTCTCCTACTTAAGAGTCATGAGAAGAGGTCCATGACAGACACAGCTACTGCTTTTCATCAAATATCAATGTGCTCTGCTCACATTGTCCAACTTCCTTGCAGTTGGACAGAGCCACATTACTAGTAGTGACCAATGGGCTAAAAGCAGAATTGATATGTTTTTTTGTGAGCTGAAGCATTTAAGAACCAGTGCAAGATCCTCCCGGGTTTTATCTCCCTTGCCAGGGGAATCATGCTACATGGTGGAACACAAGGCAAAAGTATGGAATACATGCTTAAAATACATACATGAAGTTATGGAATACAGAGGTCCAGGAAAGTTGCCTATCTTGCTTTAAATTTTGTGGCTCATGCTAAGTCAGGGATTGCGGATTTAGTCTGGTTACCACAGCACAGCTTCTTCGATCCTAATAAACATGAAATAATTACCAAGTTTGAATTTCTTCAACTGTTTTGTTTAGTATAATGGAGGTGGTAGAGTGATTGTTAAAATTATAGATTTTGGAGTTTCAACAGAGCTGGATTAGAATCCTAACTCAACCACTTATGAGCTGATGAACCATGGGCAAGTTATTTAATATCTTGGTGCCTCAGTTTCTTCACATGGAAGAGAAACTCCTTATACATGAGCAGTTTATATGAAATAACTAGTGTAAAGCATTAAGCATTTAGTAGTGAGCACATGGTATGTATTTAGTAATATAGGTAGTTGTCCTTACTGTGATTATCAAGAGTTGGTTTCGATACAGTGAGGTTGTATTTAGTAGGGAACTGAATCATTGTAAATTTTTCCAGGGCAGAACTGAGATATTTTTGATATTTTTGGATGTTGCCAGGACTGGTGGAATCGGGGCTGTGGATACCACTCTAAAAAGGAGAAATTCCAAATGAACCAGGACGTGACAGTTCCCCTACAGGGTGAATTACTGCCCTAAGTGCGGCCATGTAGGATCAGACTGCTTTCGTCCTATATTTTAGATTTGCACTGATGTACCTTAGAATTCTGGGAACTACTAACATATTTTCATTGTTAAGGAGTTCTACTGAGAAAATGAATTTCTTCCGCATTGTTATAGCCATCATATAATATTTATTTATGTTAACATATGCAAACATTGACATATCAAATACCAGGTCAATTAACCTTAGAAATTAATTCTGTCTTTACATAGCAGTAAGAGGAGAAATACTCACCATTGGAAATTAGAGTTGGGAATAGGTTCTGTAAATTAAGCACTCTCTCCATAATATGTGGGAATGAATAATTCCCCTTGAAACACCAAAGTAATAATGTACTGTAAGCATTGCTTTCCTCTGTAGATTTTGCCAGGAAATCAGTGGGAGACAAGTAACAGTATGGGGAAATATTGATTCACTGTGGGCAGAATGAGTCTTGTTATGAGAAAGAATGTCTGTGGCCATTTTTTCCTTTTTCTTTTTTAAAAACTAAATATATGGAATTGCTTATTGTGACTGTGACATTTATGTTGCTGTCTTTTATAGGATAAACTTGAAAATTTCTTGGGCATCAACAATTTCTTTTCATGACCTAGACACCTTCAGGTCATGAAAAAGTTAAGCTAATGCAATTATGCCAGAGCTAGCTAGCGTTTGCATTTTTATTATATCTCATGTCTGGTACAGAAATCTCTTCTAACCAATAGACAGACTCATCATTCTTACCTGCACTCATCCCCTGCTCTATCTCAACCCATGTCAACATGGGAAACTGAGAATATGGTGGTTAAGAGTACAAGTTCTTCATTATTGGCAATTATTGGCTGGCTCTTCTGCTTACTAGTTGTAAGAGCCACTACCTTGGCCCAAGTCCCTCAAATGAGCTTCATTTTCCCTATTTTCAAAGTGGACGTAATAACATGGCGTGGTTTTCAAAACTAAATGAACTAATTTATGTGAAATTCTAAATAAGTTCTCCATAAATACTGTCTGTCACCCAACTTGACTTTCCTGTAGTACTTTGGACTCAGTTTCCCTCTTGCATCTCAAAGTGCAGTGAATAACACTTCATTGATATGAGTTAAAGCAATCTCATGTTCCAGCCTGTCATACCCTCTGTCTATTCACAGCTTAGAGGAAAGGGTCATTTGGTGACAACAGCACTTGATATTAATCATCAAAGTTGATTCAGAAAATACAGCCAAATTGGGGCCCAGTGTTCTTTGCCCATTGCATATAAAGGTGATCTGCTCCTAAATCTTTGAAGGAAGAGGACTGGGCCCTTCTCAGCGGTGGCTGAGTATATTGCTCTCTTACTAAAATATAAAAACAAATCTCCTCTTCCAAAAAGTTCTTCCAGATTAAACTGCTGCATTTTCCTTTTTTATTTTATTTTATTTTATTTTATTTTATTTTTTATTAAATTTATTGGGGTGACAATTGTTAGTAAATTTACATAGATTTCAGGTGTACAATTCTGTATTACATCGTCTATAAATCCCATTGTGTGTTCACCACCCAGAGTCAGTTCTCCTTCCATCACCATATATTTGATCCCCTTTACCCTCATCACCCACTCCCACCCCCTTACCCTCTGGTAACCACTAAATTATTGTCTGTGTCTATGAGTTTTTCTTTCTCATTTGTTTGTCTTGTTCTTTTTGGTTTATATACCACATATCAGTGAAATCATAGGGTTCTCTGCTTTTTCTGTCTGACTTATTTCACTTAGCATTATACTCTCAAGATCCATCCATGTTGTCACAAATGCTCCTATATCATCTTTCCTTAACGCGGAATAGTATTCCATTGTGTATATATACCACAACTTCTTTATCCATTCATCTATTGAAGGACATTTTGGTTGTTTCCATGTCTTGGCCACCGTAAACAAAGCTGCAATGAACATTGGAGTACACGTGTCTCTATAGAGAAATGCTTTCAGATTTTTTGGGTAGATACCCCGGAGAGCGATTGCTGGGTCATATGGTAATTCTATTCGTAATTTCTTGAGAGACCTCCACACTGCCTTCCATAGCAGCTCTGCTGCATTTTCTAATCAAGAATCATACCTTTTTTTTCCTCAGACATCTTCAATGATATCTACGACTTTTGTATAGTACATTTCCTAATAGAGGAAGTGCATATAGTACTAAGTCTTCCCTTCCATGAGCATTTTTATTTTTTTTTTTTTTATTGCCTATAATGTGCAAGACCCTGTGCCAGATTCTTTCCTGTGACTTACTGGAGGTGCAACCTTGGTCAAGTTCCTAAACCTCTTGTGCCACCATCAGGAAAATGGAGATGATACAGGTACCTACTTCATGGAGTCTGGTTTGAGGATTCAGTGTATTAAAGCACACATTTAGAATAGTGTGGGGCACAATTTAAGTGTACAGTGGGAAGAATCCAGTCTTACCATAATCTCCATTTTCTAGGAGATGAAATGGTCTCAGGGCAGTTGAATAATTTTCTCAGGATTTTAGAGCCCACTCTGCCTCCCTTCCAAATGTCAGCATTTAGCCCCTTCACTGCCCAATTCCTAGCATTCACTCTATACAACCCTGAGTCCAGAGCCTATCATCCTTAGAAGCTACTTGTTGTTGGTTAGAGTGACCCTAATGAGCTCCAGAAGGAATATATCAAACCAATGGTTGGAGAAAGACAGCAGAAATATTCTAGAATAAGTTCAAATTTCTGCTTGCCTATGGAGTTATTAGACCATGAATTTATGCTTAGAATCTTGTATTGACGCTGGGCTTCCCTTTTTGCTTTGATAGCCTTAGTTCTTTGGAGTCTGAGGATAATTAAAGGTCAGTGCCGGCAGGAAGTTTTGAGAATCTACTTTTTACATGCAGCCATACTGCCCTACAGAAGACTGGCAACATGGCACATGGCACCTATTTCCAAGGAGGACATTTTATATCGAGACCTTAAATAGCTCACAAGAAACTTCTTCTAGTCCAGCTGTACATAATATACTCTCCTCTGTGCTCAATTCAATTCCATTAGCATCCACCTAATATAACAGGAGGGAGTGAAAGAGATAAGCCCTTTATCAAGAAAGAACTTTGGTGGTCAGCAAGTAGAGTGGATGCTTCTGTTATTGCTTCACTAACATCTATTTCTCTTTTACCTGGTTACTTCTCTGCCCTCTCAGTCTACCTTGTTCAAGTGTGGTGCCAACTTCAGGAGTAGGCACATAACCCAGGCCTAAACAATGTGGACTAAACCCTGAGCCTTTCACCAGAGTAACTGAGAAAAATTCATTTTGGTCTGCTGGCCTTGAGAATGAAAGGATGTATGCTTGGAGCTCTTGGGGTTACTGAAGAGGGCTTTACTGAGAGTGAAGCCAACACAGGAGAAAGCAAAATGAAGAGCTGGAAAGATAGATTTCTGATGATCTCTTTTGATCTACTGGATACCACTTGGCCTGAAGTTTTCCACTGGGCTCCTCACCTGTGATAAGAGTTGATAGATGTCTTCCTATTTATTCCTTCTAGCACTTTTAGTTGACTTTCAATCACCTGCCATTGAAAAAGACCAGTTTAGCAAAGTTTATTCTCATTCTGAGATACCTGCCCTCCCAGGTAACTTTTACCTTCTTGCAAACAGCTGGTATCATGTGAAACTCCATCAGTTGTCTCTAAAATATCTGAGGTCACTAAGCTTCTTGACTTTTGGTTCTGCTCTTCTACTTCTACATTAGCAGAATTACTTAGATTCTTCAGGTCATATTAGGGAAAGGTAAAAAGTCTTCCAAGACAAGGAAAATAGATGGAATCTCCAGGATAGTTCTATTCTATAAATGAAAAAATACTAATAATTAATAGAAAATTGCTCTATATCTCATTCATGCTCCTCAAAATTGCAAAAGAGAGGTAATAGTGTCAATCTCTATTGCATGTGGAGAAAAGCAGAAGTTGAAGAAGTTAAGTAGTATGTTGCTCAAAATTACAGAATTAATAGCTGGGATATCTAGGATTCAAATCTATATAACATTATTTGCACATGAAGAAAGGCCGCTGGAAAGCTTTGCAGTAGCACCTTTAATCCATACCCATTATGCTTTGGTGTTGAGCCTACAGCTCTTCCCTCAAATCTGTTTCCATGTTGTAACCTGCATCTACATTCTTTGAACGTTCTTGCATTTACTGGGGGTGGGAAGCCTTCCTCTAGACCTCAGCTTCAGATGCTGCCCACCCAACCATCTGTGGCAACAGATTTGCATGTTATCAATTAAAGCCAAAAGGAAGTTGGAAAAACCTCCTACTCATAACAGGATGGGCCAAAGCAGTTCCTGTTAAAACAGAAATGGGTTGTGTCTGTGATATTGGTAGTTGGTAGCTTTCCAAGAGCACTTTAAATACAACCCATGCCATGAATTGCTCAGCTCTGATTCTGTTTAAGACATTTCTCTCAGAGGTGGCTTATTTCCAAGGAGTGGACCAGTGCATAATTAAGTAAGGTTGCCCTCATTGAAAGCAAAGCAATATCCACAAATTAGAGAAGCCGCCCCTATGATTTTCACATTGGGACTCACTTTGGAAACCACAATTATTTTTTAATCTACAGAATCTTCAGACATATGGCATGTTGTGCCCCATTTACAGTCACAAGGACTTCTTACAACTACATTGGAAGACCATCCATGTTTTTGAGATGCCTCACTCAGGGACTGCCAAAATATCAAGTACTATACAAAATTACCCAGAACTTTAAAATAGACCATCTCAAGCACACATCCCTAATTTTGTGAAAATCCATCTAGCTGTTTTTACATAACTAGATGATTTAAATTTTTACATAGAAATTTGTAAAACATATATTAAGCATCTACTATATGCCATTCCCTATAATAGGCCCTGAGGGAATAGAGATTAACCATACATGGTTTCTGCCCTCCTGGAATTTACTGTTTAATAGCTAAGACTAGATAGTAGAGAGTTAGGTAAGTCTGACTGAAAAAAAAAATAAAAAGATTCTACATTGTCTTATGAAAAAAATGTGTTTCTGAACCATAAAATTTTAGTCCACTATAGGTAGGTCCTTCTATAGAAAAATACATTATTCACCTTTTCACCAACTCTCTGACAACAGTATTTAAAAAATGATGTCCTCCCCTTCTTTCTTTTGCAGAGTTCTCAACCTCAGCATATTCACTTTTGGGCCAGACAATTCTTTGTTGTGGAGCTGTCTTGGGCATTGTAGGGTGGTTAGCACCATCCCTTGCCTCTACCTACTAGATGACAATAGTAACCTCCCATTCAGTTGTGACAACTAATAAAGTCTCCAGACTTTTTTGTCAGATGTCCCCTGCATGGGTGAGTGGTTGGAGAGGAGGGAGGGCAAAATCATTCCCAGTTGAGAAGCCACACCAAGAGTCGGTATGTGAGAGTAGAGAGGTGTTTTCAGGTATTGATCCACAGAAAAACCTTCCCAATATTCTCTGCAGCAGAATGGATTTGTTCTATTATGGTCTAAATTAATGGAGAAAGCTGAGGCATTGCTAGAGACAGAGGAATGGACTAACTGACCTATCAGGATCCCTGCTGACCCTAGAATTCTAGGACACTGTTGACCCACGACCTGGCCTAATTCTTCTCTCCATGTCCCTGGGAGCCTGCACTAATGATAGTGTCTGTCAGGCAGCCTCACCACCCAGCATGCCCTTTATGTTGGCAGGAAGCCTGGAGGAGTCTTTCTTTTTTATTTTTTTCTTTTTTTTTTAGAAAACTTGACAGAAATAGTTTTTTTGAAAGAGAGAAATAAAATAAAGTTTAAGGGCTGTGGAAAAATAACTTTCTGTACTCTTAGGTACTAGAATCAACCCTTTGTGAGAACCGAATGTCTGCTAAAGTGTGGAAAATTCTTGGAAGGCATTTTCTATATTTTGTTATTGTTGTCTTACCAGTTCATTTCCATGAGCCCTCTCATTTACTGTCTGTCAGCTGTCCAGGCCCAGCTGGCCAACTGAGAATGTCCTATCATCTTTTATTCTTAAGGTCCTAACATTTATCTGATCGTTGAGAAGAGTGTGCATGACTTGAGAGTTTTAAAATCTTATCACTATCACTTCTGGACTTTGAAATCTTAGGAAAAATTCTTAAATTTCCATTCCCTAATTTATCCCTAAAAATGTAAATGGGAAAACTTTTCACTAGACTGCTGTGAGAATAAAACAAGAGAATAGCTATTAGTAGATTTCAAAATGACTATGCAAATTATTCACAATGTGATTGGACACTGTAATCAGGTAGCAAATGTTTGTTTTACATGTTCTGCTTATGCAGGGTTCTTAATTTCAAACTGGGTAAAACCAAGACCATATCCCCTAAGAATATATTCTGGTGATACTTTTTATATGAATCTCTCTCTTCAAATATCCCTCAACATTCCTGTAATTTTCCCCACGCCCCACTAGTCTGCCCTCCAGAGTTTTTAAATCCAGTTTTTCTACAGTAAGAGCATGGTCTCTGGAGTTAGATTTACTGTCAAATCCCAACTCTGCTATTTTCAAACTCTTTGACTTGAGTATGACATTGAGTATGACAACCATTTCCTTATCAGAAAATGAGGATAACAATAGATTATGTCTTACAGCATTATCGTGATAATATAAAATAATGATAATATAAAAGTGACATCAAGATATCTAGGCCCTTTTCTTATGGCAGAGTAGAATTCCATTGTGTACATGCACCACATCTTCTTTATCCAATCATCTATGGAAGGACACTGGTTGTTTCCATGTTTTGCCCACATGGACGGACCTTGAGATTATTATGCTAAACCAAATAAGTCAGACGAAAAAAGTCGAGAGCCATATGATTTCACTGATATGTGATATATAAAACTGAAAACAACAAAAGAACAAGACAGACAAATGAAGAAACAAACTCATAGACATAGACAATAGTTTAGTGGTTACGAGAGGATAAGGGGGGAGGCGGTTGGTAGATGAGGGTAAAAGAGATCCAATACATGGTAATGGAAAGAGAACTGACTCTGGGTGGTGAACACACAATGAGATATATTAATGACATATTACAGAATTGTACACCTGAAACCTATGTAACTTTTCTAACAATTGTCACCCCAATAAACTTTAAAAAAAAGATGCCTAGGCTCTATTAGGTGCTATTATTGACAAGTTTGAATTAATTAAAGCTCTCTGATAAAACTGATATAGGCTCTGTCTTCCATGTGGTGTAACGCCAACTTTGAAGATATTTCTTTGGTTTACACTACACTATGGGACACCTTCTACATTATTTTCTATGTGATTAGCGCCCCCTGGAGGTTTACCGGGACAGCAGTGGCTTTTCCTGCTTTTGGTGCAATGTTGAAGATGTGCTGCGAAAGTATCTACTATTGATTGTTGAAACGTTGTAACGGTTTCCTCAAAGCCAGAATGATGAAACCAGGTGTGGGGACAAAGCCCCAAAAAGCAGTTTCCAGGCTCTCGGCCTCACATAGAAAGGTGCTGGCTGGGGTAGTAAATGGCCATCAACTGTGATCAGATGGCCATCAGCTGTGGCTAGTTGGCCGTCAGCTGTAACCAGTGAGCCATTGGCCACTAATATAACGGCTGTGGCTACGCTAGCAGAAAGAATGGGGGCTAGCAAGAAGATGGTGGCTGGCAAGCGTGGACTGCTGTTAGGCAGATTATGTAGATCCTGCTTCCTGTGTCTCCAGCCCAACCTCCAGCGAGAATATATTGTTTTGACTCCCCTACTTATGGCTCCGTGAGTGTTCCTTTTTGGCCTCACCATGTCCTGCGTTCTTATGTGGGAAGCGGGAGCTGAGATCCCCCCGGCCGCCTCGCATGACACCAGGAAAGAAGTTGAAAAAAGTTGGGGGGGGGGAGGTGGATTTGAGCAAGACTTCTTAAATGTAAATGTGCATATGACTCCCCTGGGGATGTTGTCAAAAATGCCGATTCTGGTCCAACAGTTCAGGGATGGGACCTGAGATTCTGCATTTTTAACAATCCCCCTGGAATGCAGCTGAGGCTGGTGCCCGGACCACACTGTGGAGGGGGGCTCTAGATTAGGAAGGTTGGCTTCATCGCAACTTTCTTCAGATGCGATTCTTCTTAGGATGCCTTAGGGCTCTTACTGAATTCAGACCTGGTCAAAACATCCCTTCTCTTCTCCCAAAATTCATTAGGTCAGTGTGAAACAAGAGTCCCAGGAGATGTTCAACACCCAAAGGACTCTGAAGGGAAATAAATTTGCCAAACACTACAAATTAAAGTTCCCCCTCTTGGAGGCTCACATGAATGTATTAAAAGCTACTATTACAAATAACAAACAAACAAAAAATAACAAAAACCTTTTACATGGTTTAATGTAGAATTTCCCTTACATATACTACAAGTGTCTTATATCAGTTACGTTGGAATCTTGGGGGTGGAACCCAGGCATCAGTAGGCTGCAAGCTCTTCCCAGGTGATTCCAATGTATAGTGGAGGCTGAGGAATGCTGGGTGGGAGGAGGAGCTTCTAATATAACACACTTGCGGACAAACCTGTAGTTGAAATACTTTGTCTGATATCACGTTGTTGATCAGATGTTAAAGATGATAAATCCTGAAGTGTTAGACCTACATGAATACAATAGGTTTCTTGTTTAAACAGACTTCAATGGCTTAAATCTGGTTGGAAATTGGAGAACACTGGAGCTGACAGATTGAGTGGAGAAAACATAAGGACTTTTAAATACCTCTCCAACTCACCACACTGTTGGATGCATGTCTCTGTGTCCACTAGACGAGGGCTGACAATTAAGTTCTCGAACTTGGTGCAACGATGTTGCTAACCTTTTTTGATACCAGAGGGATTATTCATTATGAATTTATACCATCTGGATAAACAGTTAAGTAAGTTTACTATTTGGAAGGGCTGAAAAGGCTGAGTGAGAAAGTTAGACAAAAACCACCTGAACTTTTTGCCAGCAATTCATGGTTCTTGCATCACGACAATGTACCAGCTCACAGGGCACTGTCTGTGAGGGAGTTTTTAGCCAGTAAACAAATAACTGTATTGCAACATCCTCCCTACTCATCTGATCTGGTCCCCAATGACTTCTTTCTTTACCCGAAGATAAAGGAAATACTGAAAGGAAGACATTTTGATGGCATTCAGGACATAAAGGGTAATATGATGACAGCTCTGATGGCCATTCCAGAAAAAGAGTTCCAAAATTGCTTTGAAGGGTGGACTAGGTGCTGGTGTCAGTGCATAGCTTCCCAAGGGGAGTACTTCGAAGGTGACTATAGTGATATTCAGCAATGAGGTATGTAGAACTTTTTCTAGGATGAGTTAACAAACTTAATTGTCAGACCTCGTAGACTCTGACCTGAAAATTTCTTTGTAACTCTTGAAATGTTTGAAAGAGAAATATTTTTCATATCTATACTGGACATGAGTTCCACTCATGTCTCTTTTATCCATTTAAAGATAGAGTTTTAGGGAAAGACATTTAGCCCCTCTAGGTGTGTGGGGACAAAGCCCCCAAAAAACAGTTTCCAGGCTCTCGGCCTCACAATAGAAAGGTGCTGGCTCGGGTAGTAAATGGCCATCAACTGTGATCAGATGCCAGCAGCTGTGGCTAGTTGGCCGTCAGCTGTAACCCGTAGGCTATTGGCCACTAATATAACGGCTGTGGCTACGCTAGCAGAGAGAGAATGGGGGTTAGCAAGAAGATGGTGGCTGGCAAGCGCGGACTGCTGTTAGGCAGATTATGTAGATCCTGCTTCCTGTGTCTCCAGCCCAGCCGCCAGCGAGAATATATTGGTTTGACTCCCCTACCTATGGCTCCGTGGGTGTTCCTGTTTGGCCTCACCGTGTCCTGCGTTCTTACGTGGGGAGCGGGACCAGAGACCCCGCCTGTCACCCCGCACGACAAGGTGTCATTTCCTTGGGTATAAAAGTGGCTCTCATCTGCCCTGTCTGCTTGTTCAGACCTGTGCAAATTCAGTGTGACCCTGTGTAGAGAGAACACGTGATAAACTGGTGTACCAAAATATTATGAAATATTCTTACTGTGAAATAAAAATGCCATTTCTGATAATTAAGTACATTATTTGGTATCTTTGATTATATGCTGCAGAAATTTGTTTCAGAAAAAGCAGGACTGTGCTTTTGCCAGTCTTCTGGCATTTGCTTCTGCCCAGTGTCTGGGTGAAAATTAGCTCTATGTGGAAGAGTCAGGAGAAACTTCGTTATGTGGTATGGCTAATTAATAGTCACAGATCAATTTGCTTATCATTTGCTTCTCTTGTAGATTAGCCGTTGTTTCTGACTAATGTCTGAAGATGGCTCCATACGGTGCCACAAGTTTATCCTACCACTGATAAAAATATGACCTTTTAATAACCATTTAAATAATGCAGTGGTTTATACCTTGCTAGATGCCTTTGTATTTAACCTCTCTCTCCCATATCATGTTGAACAAGCAGTAGCTATCTGCTGGGTCCTCATTAATGGACTATAAACGTTGACACATGTTCAGATCAGTTTGTCTAAGAAAATGTGCATTGGCATTACTGTGGATTTTCATTGTCCTATCTTCCTAAATTTAGGATAAGAACTGAAATACTTAACATCAAGGCGGACCTTTGACATTTCATCTGTGAGGTGATAGGCACTGAGAAAGTCGGTTTTGGAGAATGTCATAGAGATTTCAGAAAAATATTTGGTCTGTGTCCCTGTAGCTTCTCAGCTCTTTCTCTGTCACACTTTCTGCTGTATTCAGCTTTCTTCCTAATTCTGGTAGCTTTCTAAAGCAGCCTCCTGATTCCTCCCCATTAAGTAGCAGAGAATTCCATGTGCAGCTCTGAGGTAGAGCTGGAAGGCCTTCCAAATGTACCCCAGGAATCCCTCTATTCAAGGGAATTTTATCAAGATTAAATTTATTCAAGTCCAAGATGCTTTGTAAAAATCTAGTTCCCAGTAATATCTGCATCAGAATACCCTAATGCAAAAAAAAAAAAAAAAAGTTGTACATAAGTTATGAGCCCAAAACTTGGGAGTTTTACACAAAAGAAACTTTTAAAAAATTAGCAGTATCAATTTATTTTGTCTATTGGAGGTACGTACAGCTGCTGCTATTGCTGTGTCTGCTACTGACTAGAATACCACGTGTTCATGTATGCCCCAGAGTACACTAGGCACTCCACGGGCATTAGCTCATTGCATCATCCTGACAATACGTGATAGACACTGTTTCCACCCTCATTTTCTGGAGAAGGAAACTGAGGCTTGGAGATGTTAATAGCTGAACGCTCCCTAAGTTCCAGCCATTTCTCTGACCACCTAACTCAATCCAGTCAAATGGAATGACCTCGTGCAGCTGGCACTGTTGTTACCCATTTCATAGATGAAGAGATTGAAACATCGGGTTTGAAGAAACTAAACTTAGGTTTCTAGATTCAGGTAGTAATGTCAAAATTGAACCTAGCCTGTGTGTTTCTAAAGCTGGTGTGTAAGCTCACTTCTCTGTAGACAGGGAACGAGAAGTTGGAAACCAGAGATGGAAACGGGGGCTGGGTTGTCTGCAATACTTTGGCCCTTAACCCTGAGGTCCAACTCTACCTGAAAAAACTGTTATTTATTTCACTTAAGATCCTGCATAGAAAATGAAGCAAAATCTCTAGTGCTGAGGCAAATACTGTAATCATTTGCGTGACTTGATTCTTTATTCCAGTAATACGAAAATTGTCAATTATGTATGAATTATGGATGCCACAGACACCTGTGATTTTCTGCTGCAGTTTTGTAAACACATGCAGCTGCTTTTAATTTTATTTTACCTGTCATGTAATTCATTAACACACACCTGCAGTTACCCCAAATACAGAAATGAATAAAGCTGGTTTTCAGTTTCCAATGTTTATGTGCCACACACCTCTCTGTTTAATTACCACACTTGGAGTTTGAGATATTGGTTAAAAATGGATGCATTCCAAAAAGGAGCTTAGTGATTATCCTTTAAGAACGTACTCAAATTCCCACCTCCGCCATTGACTCATATCTTTGCTATATCAGCCAAAGGCCAGGCACTTTGGCAAAGGGGAAAATTGTAGAATTGATTTTTCTGCAACTGTTAAGGCAGCAAAGAGTAATCATTAAATAAAATGGATTTGGGAGATAGCACTTGAGAGGCCTTATTGAAATTAATGGGTTAGGTTGCTTCTGATTGTTCCTTAACCTCACTGTGAAAAACTATGAAATAATTTTAATGGTTTTTTTCTGCAAAAACTTACCTTCCTCTTGCCATTTTTTTTTTAAAAAAACAGGATCTCCAGTAAAACCACAGGTATAATAAAAGTGGCCACATTTTAGAGAATGATCATATGTCAAGCATTCTATTAAATATTTTACACGAATTATTTCATTGCATCATCAACATAACGTAACAAGTTGGCTTCATTTCCCGCAATTTACACACTGAACCAGACACTAAGTGACTCATGAATGTGATAGCTCACCTAGTTAAGGGGACCTCTGTGATTTAAAACCAGGATGACTGGCCTTCCTTCAAAGCCTGTCCTTCATATTAGGATGCCATATAGACTTACACCTTGTACAGGTATCCTCTTTATTCACCCATAACTTTCACCATTAACTTCTTCACTATATCAGTTATGTGAGCTACAAAATGATTTATGATGCTTCATCAGTTCCATTGCCTTACTCACTTCTGTGTTTAGGCCATTGTTATTTAATATACAAAAGTTTTCAGTGTGAGGGCTAGAAGTATATTTGCAAACTTAATGTCTTAAGTGGCTTTTGTCAAGATAATAGGTGATGCAAAGATTTTTTTCTTTGTATTTTCCTGTGCTTTGGACACCAGGTCATTTGTCAGGCCAAGAAGTACAGCCTGATTTCTTTTTTCCGCACCCAGACTTATATATCTGATATCTCATTGCTACAAGATCTCATATGTTACTAGATTCTAATTACTAATAACTAGTTTATGTGAGAAGCTAATCCATGGAAATGAATTACCTATAGATACCATTTATTGGATCCTTACTGTAAGATAGGCTCTGTGCTAAATTCTTTACAAACATTATCTTTCACAGCCATCTATGGTGGCTTTATGGTCTTAATTTGTAAATTAGGAAGTTAAGGCACAGAAAAATTAAGCCCCTTGTTTAGGGTATAGATTATAGGCAGTGGAAACAGGATTTTAAATTCATTTTTATATGACTTTAGTCCCTGAATTCTGATCTGCTTGTCACAGTACTATTTCTTTAAGTGTGGCTACCTGTATCAGAATCATCTACGCTGCTTGTTGAAAAGGCTAATTTGTGGAATGGTCAAAATCTTTCCATTGAGGAATTAGGAATCTGCAATCTTTACAATTTTTCCCAACTCTCCCTGGAATCAATATAACTTTTACTCAGGTAAAAGCTTATGACTCTTTGGAAAGTCTCTTAAGAGGTAACTACTAGTATGGTTACACTGGTACAAATCAGTGGGTGAGGCCACTTTGAACAGCCAAAAGTAAATGATGACTGAATGTACCACCTCTACGCAAATCTGACCCTGGTGCTATCAGTTTAATTTAGTGCCATGATGTTAGACTCAATGCTTTTATAGAAACCTGATTCGAACTGTATGAAACATAAATCGTAATTTATTTCCTTATGTACAAAACAGCTAAATCCAGGTGCTCAAAGACAGTCACCATGAATGCCTTTCTCTTCGTGTTTTGGCTCACCTCTCCTCTGTCTTGGCTTCATTCTTAAGTAGCCACTTCTTAAGTTCCCACCACCTCCTGGCTTATATTCTACCAGGTTAGAATTTCCAAAAGCAAGAGTCCATCTTTCAAGGTAATTCCTTCAAAAATCCTAGGGACTTGGGCTCAGATTACTCCATACCCTCCCTGAACCAAACAAAAGCCAGGGGTATGACATGCTCCCTGAGTTTGACCGAACTTGGATCCCGCCACAGTCTTGAAACTGGAGAAAGAGGGAGAAAAAGGTGGAACCAGCCATTCATGAAACACATGAACTAAGAGTTAGGCTTGTTCCCAAAGGAAAGTTGGGTCGTAATATTAAACGTAAGGGGAATGAATGTTGGGCAGACAAATCAATGAATATTTTTCTCACCCATGAATAGATAAAACGAGCTACATTCTTTGCTCATAGCTCAGCTGTCATTATAGTTCAGATGATCAAATGTAGCACAATTTTCTTAGCAAATATTTTAAAATCTTATCAAATCTAATGTGATCCAGTATTCTGTCAGGTGTATCTCCATATAGATAAATAGTGAATATGAACATCAGACTCAAATAGTATTCTGATGGAATTTCTCAGATGCTTCCAATCATTGAAATGTATAAACTAGTTTATGACATGTCACAGCACGCTTTCAAGGAGCAGTTTGAACCCTCTGATGGTTGGAGAAAGCAGAGAGGCCGTGATGAGAAGCTGAGAAGGTGGCAACGTGAGAGCCTAGAGACCATGGGAACTTGGTTCGGAAAGCTGAAAGATATGGATAGAGCTGAGGGTGTTTCTTAGATGTAATTTGAAAAGTGCTCCTGTAACTTTGAAGGGCTTTAGAATTGAGCTCTCAAAGACAGATTTATTTTATTTGCTCATATTTTTCTTGTTTTAAATTGGCAAGTATTAGCATCCTGCATGTTTGCAGAGAGGACTTGATGGGGTGGTTAAGATTCAGATGCCAGCCTCCTGGTAGGGAGAGGTCTAAGACACAGCCGTTCCGACCTTGATTTGTTTCTTGAGTGAGAGAATCCTGTCATAGGACTCTCCTGATTCAGTTGTTAGACAAGCTATGGTATGAAATACTTGCCTTTTGTAATTCCTATTGCCCACATGCCACTTAGATTGCTGCGTGAAAAATACGATTTTACTAATAATAAATCTATGCAAAAACTTAGGTCTGAGTAGTTTTATAGTTATTTCCCTTAATCACCTTAATTCTGTTTTCTATCCTCTGCATTTTAGGGCTGATAAAAAAAATTTACATCAGGCATTTTATTAATCAAAGCAATTAATGTTAGCTATCCTAATAAACAGGATCCAATTCCTAGTCATTTAATGTCATAGAAATTAATTTGTCAGCCTTATCATAGTCTGATTCCATATTTGTAAAGTGGCTTTTCATGTGGTGGTTCAGGGATCCTGCATCCTTCCACCCATTTTCTAAGACAGCCTCAGATTTCCCTACTGCATCCTATGCATTCAGTCCGCTAATGAGCAAAGAGAAAAAACGTGGTATGTAACCTGAAAGGTTTTAGAGGTCTGGAAGTTCTGTGCATCACTTTTGCTCATATTTCACTGGCCAGATGTAACTGAGAGGCCCCACCTTAACCAGCAGGAAGGCTGGTTAACGTAATTTACTTGTTCACCCAAAAAAGGAATGGATTTAGTGAGTACTCAACCACTTCCTGCTACAATCATACTGGGGCTTCCTTTTGCTTCTAGATAGTAAAATCTAGGGAACTTAGTTGCCAAATGGGGCCTCTTTAGCCTATTATGATTGCAGCTAGCAATTCGCTTATTCTCTTTCCCAAATCCATGATTTCCTTGAGGCTCATGTTTCTCTTCTCTCATCTCCATGTGAAGATTCATGCTGAGACTGGAAACCATGATACTCCGGTTCACAGTTCACCCTTCTCAGGGGAGCCATGTGGCCATCTACACAGTGTTCTTGCTAGTACTCCAGGCTTTTTCCTGCTCTAGAGGCCCACAGATGTCCTTTCTCTTCCTTGTCCTGAGAGTGCTTTCTACTCTCTGCTGAAGCTTTTGTCATTCCCCAATAACTTCTCTTCCTTCTCTAGCCTGCAGCATGCATACACAAATACACACACACACACACACACACACACACACACACATACACACACAATTCTAATATTATCTCTCCAAAGTTCTTGTGACATTTAGTTTGATTTCTAATTTCTACCCTACATGAAGCTATGAAGCAAGAAGCATAGAAGGCTAACATTGTGGAATGAAGATAAGGGAAATACCAAGAGTGAAAAATATAAATTATAATTCCAATAAAGTATCATGCCATAAATAAGTGTGTTGCATACACTGGCTACGTACATCAGGCCCATGCCTATTACACTGAATCATCAAACCAACCCTAGGAACTATTGATAGGTAACATTTCTCTTTATTTTCAGATGTGGAAACTGAGACTTGAAGAAGCTACCTTGCTGGTCCCTAGACACACACTTCATTAGGAGACAAAAACCGATGTACAACAGACTCCTAGTCCTGAGCCATTAACAAATGTCTCACACTACAGTGCCTGGTCACTGGGGAGGCTATAACTGTGACTGAGAGCCTCAGTAGAAGGCTTGCCGATCCTCTGAGCTGTGGAAGGTTAGCAGACAGCAGCAGCACGCTAGCGTTTATCAAACACTGACTTTGTGTCAGCCAATTTGTCACTCTGTCTTGCTTGTATTTTCCTGTATTAACACTATCCCTATTTTACAGAGGAGGAAATGGAGGCTGAGTGAGGTGATCGCTCTCCCAGCTATTTAAGGTCAAAGCCAAAACTCAAATGCTAACTCTTCTGAGCTCATAGTCCCTAATCTCATTCATTCTCCTGTACCTCATTGAAGACGTATGCCAACGTGGCCCAGAGGAGAAGTCAGCCTCCCTAAAGGTCTATGAGAAGAAAAGCCACACCTTTTCAGTACTGGGCCACAAGTTGGAAATTAACAAATCATTGCATTAATAAGGGGTAAATAAAATGAGTTGGTTGTGCACATATGATGTATGAGGATTAAGTTTGACCCAAACCTGAAGAAAATACTTCACGGAAACCTTATTCATACCTATTTTCCTTTATTTACTGCAATCCTCCATTACATCCATTTCATGAAGTAATTTGGGGGGTATTAAGTGGGAACAGCTTAACGTTATATAATTAATTGCACTGAGCTTTAGTTACAATTACTAATTGATACAAAACTGCCAGCTTAGCACCTGGCAGCAGTCAGAAGCTCAGCAGTGACAGCGAGCAGGGGGTTGCAATAATTAGCTTATTCCTTTTTTTTTCCTCCTTCAAATCCCAGGTGGTCTAAACCCCAGGGCAAGGCAGGCTGCTTTTGGCCCAAGGTTACTGTTTCTGGTTCTGGAGTCCTTTTGAAGAAACTAAGAGCTATGGCAGAACAGGCCTATAGATGAGGATAGACAAATAAAAGCACATGTACCCAACTAGTTTACTAAGGCAGAGCTGGGGAAGAGGATCCGGGATCCCGAGATAAGGTCAGGTGGAAGGGAGAGACTGTTAGACCAGAGGTCAATGCGTCTGAGCTTCTGACTTTCAAACTTACTCCTTCTAACCAGAGTCCCTGGGAAGCGAGGAAGGATGAAGATTCAAAGGTAGTTCTGCAATCTGAATTCTAGGCAAAGTTGCTGTAGTGGTCATAATTATCCAATGTGAAATTAGGTTTGTTTGCTCAGTTGTTTGCTTTTTCCCCCTGGATTTGCTCAGTTGTTTGGTTTGTTTGCTCAGTTGTTTGCTTTTTCCCCCTGGATTTGCTTCACATTATGTGTGAGACTTCAGGACATTTATATCACTTTATTAGGCCTCAGTTTCCTCATCTGCAAAATGCAAATCGATAATATGGCTGTGGTGCCCTAAATGAGAAAATGCATAAGCATTGCTTAGCATATTGTCTTCCGTACAGTATATTGATCTGTTAATGTTAACCTGTTTTACCCGTATTTTATCCAAAAGAGGAAACAATTCAGTGACCTACATTTTGAGCTAGGATTATTGACAACTAATAAACTTCAAAATACTAAACATTATTGTGGGGACAGAGCCCCAGAGAGCAGTTTCCAGACTCTTGGCCTCACATAGAAAGGTGCTGGCTCAGGTAGTAAATAGCCATCAACTGTGATTGGATGGCCATCAGCTGTGGTAGTTGGCCGTCAGCTGTAACCAGTGAGTCATTGGGCACTAATATAACTGCCATGGCTATGCTAGCAGAAAGATGGGGGCTAGCAAGAAGATGGTGGCTCAGCTAGCAAGAGCGGATTGCAGTTAGCACGGCGGATTGCAGCTAGCGAGGGGAGTCGGTCAGTTGGCAGAAAAGCGGACAGCAGGTCGCAGGTCGAGGTTGTGAATCCAGCCTCCAGTGAGACTATAGTGGTGTGACTCCCCCACCTATGGCTCCGTGGGTGTTCCTTTTTGGCCTCACCATGTCCTGCGTTCTTATGTGGGGAGCAGGAGAAGAGACCTCGCAGGCCGCCCTGCATGACAATTATCATCTTCATCTTTATAATAAACAGCCACAGTTTACTGAGTATGAATTTGTGCCAGGGAAAACATTAAGTCCCATGTTAACTTTAATTCATGTCATTCTTAACCTTGAAGTAGATATTAACATCACCATTTTATAGATGAAAAATTCAGGCACAGAGAGGTTATGTTCCTTCCCTGAGGTTTATACCTATTTTCAGGTAGTAAATGAGTTACAATTTAGTTATCTTGATTCCATCACCATTAACTACTATGCTTTCTGACTTTATAAGCCCTGGGGCAAATGTTCTGAGGTTCTGTTTCTGCAATATTAACAAACTTTTATGTTGGGGTGCTAGCCTGGCCTGTGTATTCAGAGTGACTTCAGAAGCAAGCAGTATGGTTTTGAAAACATGTGTTTAGAGCATATTCAGAAAAGACCTGGTAAATTATTGTTTATATTCATTTATTACATTTATTTTCTATTCATTAGCTTTTCTCTGTTTTTGTTAGCTGTCTTTGTGCTCCAAAGCCTGCTTTGACCACGCACTGGTAAAATCCTTGCTGAGGTCAATATTTAGTGGCAGGTAGAAAACTTTGATAGGTCTGTGATCTTAAATCAGAAAGTCATTGCCACACGATATTAAAAAAAAACTGCAATAAAGACGACCACCACTTTATCAAGAACATAATGAGTAAGTTTTTCTTTACTGGAAAAGAATTTCTCCCAAATGCTGTGGAGAGGAGAGGAAAAAAATAAAATAAGCCTTGCTTGCAAGGCACACAAACAAACAAGAAAAAATAGTTTGTTTTTAAATAGTTTTGAGATCTTTGGAGCTGTCTTCCAATCAATAGAAATGACTAAGAAATGCTATGGTCTCATCTCCCAGGTTTTATGTTTCCCATTTATTTAACCAAGATTATAAAAACTCATATGTGGTCTCTTCAGTCATTTCCAAATAGGGCTGGCATATTTAGTTTACCTCCAAATAGCTCAGGCTGCAATTTTCATTTTAAAACTGTCTATATCGTAATCACAGGCTAGGTGGATAGCCAGGCTTCGCCTCTGGTTTCTTTAGTAATGAAAATAAGACTCCTTGGCTTGAAAGTCTTGGGTTAGGATCATAAAAAATGGTATCTTATTTTTTGGCCCACAGGGAGCCCCTGTAAGACCTGGGCAACTTTCACATTTTCAGTCACTTCACTTTCAGATGCATTCTCTCAACCTCAGATTTGATAAGTTCCAGAGATCAATACCTTCAGTAAGAATCAGCTGAAATTAAAACCTGTGATGAGGCTTCACCCAGTCTCCTTAAGAAACTGCCCTAAAGAGCAGCCTGAATATTCAGGGCCCAGTCAAATAGACCTTTATTTTCCTGACAACCCAAGATTGATAGAAAACAAGCTTCAGATTTCAATAATTCTCTTACACCAGCATTCGTCTTGTTACAGTTGCTCTGTGGCTTTGCTGATCCAGAAGTCCCTGCCCACTCTATTGCCTGATCCAAGCAGCTAGATTCCCAGCATTCCATGGGAATCCCTACTTATTCATTATTCTGCCAACATTGAACATGTGACACATAGTGTAGTGAAGTGGTGTCTATCTCAGGAGTTGATTTCAAATTCAACTTGTAATGTTTAAATTGTATAAATTACTCAAAGGTGATGTAAATTTATCTTTATTGAATCTTGATGGTATGGATATTGGATACATGATGGCCATATTTATGCCAGGTTGGAGATGGGTGTGAGGGCTCATCAATCAAGAAGTCCTACCCAGCGGAGTTTTCAGGGCTAGTAAAGTTTACTCTTTCTTCCATTGGCTATAAGAAGTTATTGGCTTGCGTAGAGGGCCATGTCATATGAAAACTACACCATTAGACCCTGGCATCACTGAGGTGAGATGGCGTAAATTTGAGATGACATCAGGAATTTGCCATCGACTTAAATACTTTTATCCTCTCTTTTTCTCTCCCATTCACACATTTTTTTCTTTCTCTTTTACAAAGTAAGCACCTTTGATATCATGCGATTTAAATGTATGTATGGTATAACTTCATGTATGTATTTTGTTAGAGGCTAGAAGCTGACTGAAAGAAGACATTCCAAACACTGGGAAAGGCCCTGGTTTTTATTCAACAGGTATTAATTCAACAAGCAATTACTGAGTGCTTCCCATACTGTACGCATCATTCAGTTTGATGGGGACGTGAGGAATACGTGAACTCTGGTCTCCAATAGCTCGCAGTCTTGTCCAAAGGAGGCGCGTGTTGGTAGACAGCAAGAAAGCCATGTGACTAGAAGGAATCTGGGGAAGGACTGGATAAAGGGTATGAGTAGGCAGCATGGGGGTTGTAGAGGAGCCTCTTGAGATCCTTGGGTTTTAGTCCTCTAGAGCAGGAGTCAGCCAACAACAGCCCTGTAAACCAGATCTAACCCACCACTTGTTTTTGTGAATAAAGATTTATTGTAACAGTCCCACTGATTTGTGTGAGTACTGTCTATGAGCAGCTGCTATTATACTACAACAGCAGAACTGAATAGTTGCAGCTCAGGTCGTATGGCCCACAGAACAGAAATTCTTTACTATTTGACCTTTTACAGAAAATGTTTGCCAGTCTCTGGTGTAGAGACAACAGATGTCTCACATAACTTTTGATTGATAAAGTAGCCAAAAAGGACTGTTAATTTCAGTTTCCTAATTTTAAGTTCAGTAACAAAGTTTCCCCAGTTCTTATCTACATGTGTTTCTCAGTGGACTAGGACACTCTACTCACATCACAATTATAATTTTTCCCACTTGAATCTGTAAAAGCTAAGTTTATTTTCTCCTTCTCTTATGGCTCAAGAGTGGACTCTATCAGTATTCTGACTATTAAATTACCTCAATTAGTTATTTTCTAGTCATTCTCTTGAAGCCCCATTAACTGTGTACCAAACTGACAGTGAAATTCTGAAAACATTTCACAAAGAATCTTTTGAGCCAGGCAAGAATCAAAAAACGAGATATAATATACTCTTGCTTCCACGATTATGTATTTGAAAAACCTATAGTTCTATACAGTGAGCTCTGTGTCCAGGCTCAGAAGGAGGAATGACACAATTTTGAGATAAATTGGTTTGTGAAATATTTATGTGCACTTTAGTGGCACAGACAGGAGGTAATCTTTTTTGTATTGAATCAGACTGGGACAGGAAGAAGAAAAAATTACAGCGTCACTGAGATTTTTTAAAGCCGTTTTTAAATTCATGTTGGCAAAAGACAAATAGTCAAGACTTTTAATTTCTATAAACTTAATAGCTTGAGAATAAATAAAGCTTTATTAACTTAAATAAAAGTAGCTTTTCTTTCAAAGGCATGCCGATTTATTTTTCTTTGTGTGTAATCTTCTGAAGGACTACTCTGGTCTATGTATTGATCAGCCTTTTCCAGTGTGTTAAGTTGGATTTTAACTAAGTACTGTTGATTTTTTTTTTTGGGGGGGGGGCTAAGAAGAATATAGGATGAATCCAGTTTGATACAGTGGGCAAGCCTTTGATCTGGGAGTTAGCCAACAACTGCTTGATACCACCAGTTCTGCAATGCTCTTGCTGTAGAACTGTGGATAGACTACATATCCAGGTGGGATTCACTTTTGTAATTATTAAAGAAAATGAGTTGCAAGTAATATAAAACATTTGCACCACCGTCTCTGTTCCTTTCATCATGGCAGACATTACTAGTTGATCCCTGAACCTTCTTTTTCGGCCAAGCCAATCTCTTTTTTTTTTTCTCAATCCAGTGTCCTAAGCAGCTAATATCAAGGAATAAGAGTTGCTGTATAAATTGAAACTATGCCAATAAATGAGTTGATGACCTCTGGATTCTATGATGGTGTGTAGTGTAATGATTTTTTTCCTATGTATATTCTGTAGTTTCAACTTCTGGTAATACACCTATATTTTTAACAAATGCTCATGTGAAGATGTGGATAGAACCCAGAAAAATGAATAATTACCCTATGGTTACTTTGATGACAAGAAGATTACAGTGAAAGTTTTAACTTTGCCTCATCCTCAGAGAAATAATTCTGAGCAGTTTGGGTGATATAATAATTACAATTGTAAAAATACATTTGCCATAGATGACTGCTGAAGCATAATCCTAGCATGCAGCTCTGATTAAATCTGACATACTCTGCGTGAAATCCAGTGCTTAGTATATTAGAGAACCTTGGCTAATGTTCCAAAGATTGTGAGGATAAAGAAACTGCCCCCCAGATATATTAGTATGTTGGTAAAATTGTTTTTTCTTGTTATGTAATCCATTTTTGAGATAAATATGTATGTTCTTATTGAAAAAATACTTTTTACTTAAAATCTTTAAAAATATTTCTCTGTTTCCAGTTTTCTGTATTTGGGGTGAAGAGAAGTATCCCTTAATATGAGTAAAATCACAAGCAGATGTTGACACATCAGAAGGAGCCCCTAGAGTGTGTTCAATTTATTAACTGATGTGACCCAGAGGTGAAAGACATTACCTCCATGTTTAAGGGATCAATAACATTTTTCATTTTAGTGCAAATGTTTGAACTGAGCTATAATGTTGGCACTATTCCATGAGTACCACCTGCTTTTCTTCACTGGTGCATGTTGTTCTTTACTGGTGACCTAAATTAAGGAGCACATTGGTGAACTAAAGAGAGAGAAAATCTCTTTATCTGAAAAGGTTCCCACCTGTGGCTCTTTTGATGCATGCTTGCTGATTTTTTTGGTTTCTTCATTATTCACTGGAAGATTGTCAGGAGCATTCTGTGAATAATAAGTGTAAAATCCTTGTGGGGACAGAGCCAGGAGTGCAGTTTCCAGGCTCTCGGCCTCACGTGGAAAGGTGCTGGCTCAGGTAGTAAACGGCCATCAACTGTGATTGGATGGCCATCAACTGTGGCTAGTTGGCCGTCACCTGTAACCAGTGAGCCATTGGACACTAATATAACTGCCGTGGCTATGCTAGCAGGAAATGGGGGCTAGCAAGAAGATGGTGGCTGAGCTAGCAAGTGTGTATTGCAGCTAGCAAGTGAGGTTGATTGGTTGGCAGAGAAGCGGGCGGCAGGTTGAGGATAGTGTGCCTCGTGCTTCCTGTGTCTCCAACCCAGCCGCCAGTGAGACTATAGTGGTGTGACTCCCCTACCTATGGCTCCGTGGGTGTTCCTTTTTGGCCTCACCATATCCTGCGTTCTTATGTGGGGAGCGGGAGCTGAGACCCTGCATGACCCCCTACATGACAACCCTCATGGCGTACCAGGCAATAATAGCAAGTACTTGATAAATAGTAGCCGTTATTTTTGTTGTTATTGTCATTTCCATGTTTTGTGTCCTTTAAGTGCATATTCTGCAATGAATATTAGACTAGCATTTAACTTCAGCCCAATTGAGATTTAATGGCTTCCTTTGAACCCTCAATCTATTGCTCTTTTTGGCTGACTTTCATACCACTTACTGGTCAAGCTCAATGATGTTGAGAAAGTTACTTAACTCAGTTTCCCCAAATGTGAAATTGAGGGTGATAGTAGTATTTATACTCTGGGTTTCTGGGAAAATTAATGTAGTACAGGTAAAGTGTCTCAGCATAAAGAAAATGCTCAATTGTCACTATAATTATTATTATCCCATGTTGTAGGTGAGGAAATAAGCGCTGTCAGTATTTGTTATCTCTAAATTTGCATTCTAATCCCACTCTTGCCCCTTTAGTTTCTGTTCTCATGCTTGCCTCCTTGGATGGCATCCCTGAATACTCCACACTATAGTAACCCTCTACACACTACCTCTTTTCTAAAAATTAATTCTTCGTTTTTCACCCTTCTGACGTAGTTTTTTTTTTCCTAATAGTTGCATAAGTCTTAACTAGGCGACAAAATACCAAAATTGCTTAAAAATAGGAAACAAGCCTTATACCTAGGTTCCGTTCTGCCTACCCTTGCCTAGCACAGGGACACCCCTGAAGAAAATATGTTCTATTTAATTAATAAGCTCAGGACCCTTCTACAAACACAAGGCTGTGAAATCAAAACCATAGAGTCAGAGGAATACAGCAGTAGTCTCAATATCTGCAAGAATCACCTGGTAAACTTAGTAAATATGCAAATTCCCATTTTTTTCATATTAACTCAGTCTACAGTGGTATAGGCGATCTTTATGTTCAACAATCACTTTAGAATTGCACTGTTAATTCAGTAGCCAATCGCTTCACGTGGTTTATCTCCGTCCATTCAGGCTGCTATACGAAAATACCATAGACTGGGTGGCTGATAAACAGCAGATATTTATTCCTGGCGGCTGGAAGTCTGAGATCAGGGTGTAGTGTATCTTGGTCAAGCGAGGACCCTTTTCTGGGTCACAAACTTTCATTGTATCCCCACATAGCAGAAGGGGGCTGGGAATTTCTCTGGAACCTCTTTCATAAGGCACCAATCCCTCTCACGAGGGCTCTACCTTATGACTGTACCACATCCCAAAAGCCTCACCTCCTGATATCATCATCTTTGGGGATTGGGATTTCAACACATGAACTTGGGAGGGACACAAACATTCAGACTGTAGAATGATTATTAAAATTAGTTAAAATAAAGAATTCAGTTCCTCAGTCAGAGTAGCCACATGTCAAGCATTATATAGTCACATGTGGCTAATGACTACTGTGCTATACAAATATTTCATCATAGCACAAGGTTTATTAGAAAATGCTGCCTTATACTATTTTAGGGACAGTAGTCTTCAACCATGTATCCAGAAACGTAGGAATAGAGGCTGAGCCGTGAGCACGCCCTTGCACCCGGTGACTCCAACTTGAAGAACCGTAATGACATATGTGCTGCTAATAAGCACCGGCGTGTGTAGTGGGTCGGTGGCTGGGCCAGCACAGCACCCGGACCGCAGAAGCAGGGCTGCGTCCGCCGCCTATCGGGCATATCCTGCTGCTGTCCATCACGTGCGTGGCACGCAACATTGCTTTCCAGTCTTAGAAAGGTCAAGGGACTTAGTGTTATTATGGCTAATTCATTGACACTCGACGTAATAAACCTACTAAAGGTCTGTTCAACTAGGAAACAGTGAGCCAGCTGGCAGCCCTGCTCTGATCCTAATAGCAGTGCTTACCCTCTTCACTGCATGGACTGGTTCTACCCATTATCTAGACATGAAACTGGTTTTAATATTCAGTGAAGTTGATGCTGCACGTTGAACCTGTAAAGCATTATAGAAAAGTGTGCTAAGGGCTAAGTCAACCCGAAGCTCCTTAAGCCAAGGTTTAAACCTTTGATTTCATTGGCATTCCCTACTCTGGTCAAGTTGCTCATCTGTGTGTTCCCATAGGTCCCACTCTGTTTATTTCTGTCTGTGTCTCTACAGTTGCATAATTCTCTCTGGACCGGAATTACTTCCTGTGCTGGCTGTATTCTCCTTGTAAACTATGACATTCTTGAGGGTTGCAGCTGGATCTTGATTATCAGGGTATCCTAAGTACCTGGTATATGGGGAATGCTAAATAATTTTCTGATAGATGCACTAATAAAACAGACTTAATTTTTGCTGCTGAACTGGAAAATCTTCTAGAAGATGGAAATGACCAGGTAAGCAGTATCAAAATCTGCCAGGGATCATGTTAAAGAACATCTTTCTGCAACATGTCAGACAAAAAGAGACTGAATCCTATCTGGAGTTCCGCAGTTCAAACAGTTAGTCTATAAACTGTTTAATCCCTTTTAAATCTCCCGACCTTATCTCCCAATCTTCCTATTTATGCAAAAATTCCCTTTCTGCTGACCACTGGCAAAATGCTTTAGCTTGGGTTGCTGAATGTTCTTATTTTTTATGTTTTAACAGATATGCTAATCTCAGGAATGATGCATTCCAGCTCTGGTATCATTAAAATAGTATCCCATTGCCATTCTTCAATTCACTGCTGAGTCTGCACCTCCATTACAATCTCCATTTTCCAGGGTTTCTAATTTGGTCATAAACATTCACTTGGAGTAGAAACTTGTCGTGGGAGGTCTTGCTTCTGAATGATAATTTTTTCAAACAGAATCTCAAATACATTGTTTAATGTACACGAAACTATTGTGGAGTTTACCAACAGTCGAGTAGAATTCTGAAAAGGGCCTGTAAGGCATTGTAACTTATGTGGTTACCCAAAATGTTGAAACTTCCCCCCCAGAAGTGTCATCAGGAGAGTTATGAACAGAACCTTTTCTTCTCCATTGGGTAACTGCCTTAGGTATATTATGTAGAATATTCATGTATGTTTGTGTGAGTCTAAAAGGTATCTACGTGGGGAAAATGAATTAATATCTAGTGCTTATGATTAGCTCTCAAATTTCTCGCATATGAATACTCACTTTACTTTGTGAATGGTCTATGATATATCTTTCATACAATTTTACTTTTCCCATCCACTTGGATTTTAATCAAATCAACTCTTTTCCCCCATTATAAGACAAACTCAGTGACTGAAATGTCTTTTGTAGATCCTCTGAGGTGTATCATAGGGATGTCTTTTGTTCTCCATAAAATATGTTTAAAATCAACTATTTAAATGCTGCTGTGTATAGGCCTCTATTTTGTAGTGTCTGGATCCCCTTCTTTTCATATTGAGAATAAACAAAAGGTGGCTGTTTGTACATGAACTCTTTGCACAATTGTTTATAATGGATAGTAAGGGGGATCAAGTTCAGATCACAGTGTAGTCGCCCAAAAGAGAATGTGAAGTCAGGTAAACCTAGAGGGCATTATGCTAAGTGAAGTAAGTCAGACAGAGAAAGACAAATACCTTATGATTTCTCTTATATGTGGAATCTAAAAAACAAAATAAACAAATGAACAAAACAGAAACAAACTCACAGATACAAAGAACAAAATGATGGTTGCTAGACAGGAGGAGTTCAGGGGGCTGGGTGAAAAAGGTCAAGGGATTAAGAAGTACAAATTGGCAGTTATAAAAATAGTCACTGGAATGTAAAGTACAGCATAAGGAATATAGTCAATAATATGGTAATAACTATGTATAGTGTCAGGTGGGTACTAGACTTATCGAGGTAAGCACTTTTTAAGTTATATAAATGTATAATCACTATTCTGTATACCTGAAATTAATACCATATTGTATGTCAACTGTAATTAAAAAATAAATTTAAAAAATAGGTAGATAACCCAGAAGTCCACTGTTTTGTGCAAAAAGAATTGTTGCCTGCTGGAATTTTAGAATCTCACCTTCTGCCTGATGAGTGACTCTGAATCGACCAATACTTTTTACCAGTGAAAACTATTGGTAAATTTGTAGCAGTCTTGATATAAGGTGGAACTTCCAAAAGCCTTTTGGCCACCGGGAAATCTACCTAATCAGTAGCAAGAATGATCCCTCACCCTAAAACACACACACACACACACACACACACACACACACGCAACACAGAGAGGTTCTGTCCACTCCCGAGTCTGTCTGAAGTGTTGTATTCAGAAAGAGACTTCTTAGGGTAACACTTTGATCTTAAACTGTCTCAGGATGAATAATTGTCTAACTTGGCCCACTAGCTTTGAATATAAAGTGTATGGATGTGGCTAAAACAATACACTTATTTTATTTATTTAAGAGTACTCCATGCCAGTTACTTGCTCTGCTCTGCAGATGCAAAAGGTAAAGAAGATGTGGCCTCTAGTTGCCTGTGCTCTGTGATGCAATACAGCTATCTCACCAGAATCCTACAGTAAAATTTAGTATTAAGATGAAGGCCTATATATTCAGCAAATATTCACTTTCTGGATAAGTGTTTTTTATGTGTTGGGCATTGTTCTAGGCTATGGGAATACAGTGATGAACTAAACAGACAAGACCTTGCCCTCTTCTTTCCCAGGAAAGACAGACAATGCACAAGCAGTTAAGCTTGGGAGGTAAATGCCTTCGTTTTGCTCACTGCTCCATCCCCAGCATCTAGTACACTGTCTGGTACATAGTAATTACTCAATAAATATTTGGACAATTAAATAAAAATAATTATGAATCAAGTAAGGGCGATAATGCTTTAAAAGGGAAAATATTTGTATGATGAAAATGATCAGGGAGAACTGAGGAGGGAGAATTTATTCTGTTTGCACAGGCTGGAGATATCCAGCCTCATCTCTCCATTGTTTGTGGGAGATAGAGAAATGGAGAGAGGGGAAGCAGCAATGCCAAATGGAAAGGGAAAAGTCCCAGCAAAGGCAGGTGTGCAAGACCGAATGCATTCCAAATTCTGAAATTCAGTGTCACCCAAGCTCAGAGACTAGACAGGTGGGTTGGAACTTGATTGTGACTGTTTTATTTGCCAGGGAAAACCTTTTGCTATCACATGGCGACTGGAGACGTCTAAAGATGATTAAGTAGAGTGGACCTTGAACCCATCTACATTTCAGTTTCTCCTTTCCTGAGCTATTTCACCACCATCACTGGCAGTGTTTTTTCCTTCCTGTTAGTGCATTTCGTCCCGTACTGTCAGCCACTCAGACAAGCTGTCACCCCTCTGAGGCCTTTGCAGACCAGTCCTGTTCACTGAACAGACTAAGTCATGTGTCCCCCTTACTTAGATGGTTTGTCATCTAGAGACCTCTAACAAGGTCTCCTTTCTGGAGCAGCTGAAGGGACGTATGGCACAGTGAGTGAGAGGCCAGCAGCACCACGCGATACAACTGCTATCAGGTAGATGAAGAAAGCCGGAAGTCTGACTTCCCACATTAAAAATTAACAGTGTGCAGTAAATAGCCAAGCCTGCCACACTTCTCCCTTGTGAAGCTCATGATGCAAGAAAGCGCCCCTCCACAGAGGATGAGAAGGGAACATTTTCATACAGAGGTGCCAATTTAATCATCATAGGAAATTTCTGCAATTCAAATGGAGGGTAGAACTCTCAGGAAGAGGCTGGAGATTTAATTGCCCATTTGTGAGTCCTGAAATCCCCTTATAGGCTTGTGTAAAGGCCAGGGGAAGTACACCCGCCGCAAAGCCTTATGCAAAGTAGACATGCAGTAAATATCTTCTGAATGATAAATAAGATCAAGGATGTAAGCTGGCCACCTCTGCAGTAAGAATATTCTTAATGTCATTGGCAGAGGCTTTCCGGTTGAGAAAGGCTTTCACTAATGCTGCCTCTTTTCTCTTTAGCATTACCCAACACAAGACAGAAACATTCACCGTGATTCGGCGGAGTCTGAGGGAGGTTAAGTGAATCACCAAGGTCACATGGCTAGTTAGTACTATGATTGGGACATGCACTCAGGTCTGCTGAATACAAGTGTAAGATGTTCCTTACACACACTAAACGGATAATTCCCATGCAGTAACACGCGTTCTCAAAGTGTGCTCTTGGATGACTGCTTCAAAACCACCTTCTAGCAGTTAGAATGCAGATTTGAGAGTCTCTCTGGAACTGGGGTCCCAGGAATCTGCATTTTTGACAAGCGCACTACAGCATTCTTAAAACACAAATGTTTGAGAACTACTGCGCCAAAGTACTCCTAACATAGGCTGAGATATTTAATGAAATTATCTAAATTATTCCCAAAATAAAGCTTTAAAATGTAGGAGAATCCACATAAATATATTTTTTAAGAAACTGCAAAGCCAAGCTTGGAGGTAGGTCTAAAGGTCACTTTCAATGTCATTGGTCAAGGGACAATGTCCTCTATTTCTCATTCAGGTTTTGACTGCAAGTTTTCTGATTTTTAGGGCCAACTGATTACTACTATGAATTTAGAAATTTTTTGGTCTTTTTCTTGGTCCTGATGAACTTTTTTTCAGATAAAAAAGAAAATAGTCTTCACTTGTTTGATTCAACAGCAAATCATAAGAACCACTACATCTTGTTTGGGTTCTGTTCCTCCTAGCCTGGTGGCATTTGCTGTAACTGCATGTTCTTTACTTTCAAAACTTGGTAAATAAATATGTGCCTATGAATCAAGTTTAACAGACTTAGCATTGTTGAAGCAAATTATTGACTGAAATGAAGTTTCAGAATGTTAAAGCAGATGATGTAGTGACCACATTTTCATTCTCTGTGGTGTGCTTATATATTTGCCAGATTTCAAAGCAAGTAGTTAAAAGCTATACAACTTTACATTTCTGGAGTCCCAATTTAGATGTTGGTTGGTTATAAAAGACATTTGACTAATCTCTGTTCTAGTCTAGGAAGATTGAAATTCAGGAGATCTTGGCTTTTCTTCAGATCCCGGTGGCAGACTATAATCATGGTTAGTAAAGTTTAAATGGTTTAGCTAAAATTTCTGGTATTTTAAAGTTTCTTGCCCACCATGAGGTTGAAAGTCCTTTTATAAGACCTTAGTTCAAGGAATCTAAGTCTGCTTCTGACATAGGCAATTCAAATATAAGCATATATATATATATATACACACACACATATATATATACACACACACATATATACATATATATATGTATATGTATATATATAATGTTTCTCTCTGAAAACAATTTATTAGAACTATTAAATAGACAATTGTTTCCTGATATCTCCCTCATAACCAAGAGTCCCTCTCAGTTCAAACCCTCTCTTATGGAATCTAAATGCAATCTCTACTTTCTCTGAAAGCTCAGAGTGGATAATCTTCCTTTCATTTGTAACACAACACTTATCTGTAATAGCAGTCATGTTGTTATTGGAACACACACTTTTCCTCTGCCAATAAATTTTCACTTCTTTAAGAGATGGGTCATATTTATAAAATTTATCTACTGCACAGAGTCTTAAGCAATATAGGTACTGTAGTAGTTAACCTACGTGATGTCCCCATGTGTTTGTGCCCGTCCCACATTGAATCAGAATTGGCCTTGTGTGACCAACAGAGTATACTGAATGTGTTGATGCGTGACTTCCAAAGGTACATGATAAAAAGCCCTGGCCCTTCTCCCTTATTCTCTTGGATCCGTGGAGGACACCAGCTGACATGTTATGATAACATTCAAACAACTCCTTGATGATGCCCCTGTGGAGAGGAACCTAGGCCCCTGAATAAAAGCCAACACCAAGCTGCCAGCCTCATAATTAATCACCTTTGAAGGGGAACTTTCAGCCTCATAATGAATCACCTTGGAAGTGGAACCCAGTCAACATCTGATTGCAACGTGATGGAATCACCCAACCAAGTAGCTCCAATTTTGTTCCCACAAAACCATGCAGCCCTGAATATTTGCTTAATAGATAGGATTTTATGATTAATATATGACAATCATTGCTCTAAGCCAATACAATTTTAGGTAATTACTCAACAATATATAACAAATACAGAATTTTATGGTCAAAGATAAGTAAAATGTTCAAATTATTGGATGCATGCTAAATTCCATGATGATCAAGAGTCTGTATCCCACTCACTCTGGTGGTTATGTAAAGATTTTTAGAGAAAAGTTAGTTTTTAACAAGTTTTTAGATGAAGAGATTATGTGGTGAGGTAAAGAAAAGCAACTTATATTTGTGGTAAATTTTCAAAATATTGAAGTCTGGCTTCCATCAATAGTTGGTCTGAAAGTTTAATGTCCTGGTAATGATGAAGTATGTTAGTTGCAGAAATGGCATATCTTTTTTTTTTTAATTTATTGGGCTGACAATTGTTAGTGAAATTACATAGATTTCAGGTGTACAATTCTGTATTACATCATCTATAAATCCCATTGTGTGTTCACCACCCAGAGTCAGTTCTCTTTCCATCACCATATAGTTGATCCCCCTTACCCTCATCTCCCTCCCTCAACCCTCCTTACCCTCTGGTAACCACTAAACTATTGTCTGTGTCTATGAGTTTTTGTTTCTCTTTGTCTGTCTTGTTCTTTTGTTGTTTTTTGCTTTATATACCACATATCAGTGAAATCATAGGGTTCTCTGCTTTTTCTGTCTGACTTATTTCACTTAGCATTATACTCTCACGATCCATCCATGTTGTCACAAATGTTCCTATTTCATCTTTTCTTACCGCTGAATAGTATTCCATTGTGTATATATACCACAACTTCTATATCCATTCATTTATCGAAGGACATTTTGGTTGTTTCCATGTCTTGGCCACCGAAAACAAAGCTGCAATGAACATTGGAGCACACGTGTCTTTATGTATAAATGTTTTCAAATTTTTGGGGTAGATACCCAGGAGAGGGATTGCTGGGTCATATGGTAATTCTGTTCGTAATTTTTTGAGGAACCTCCACACTGTCTTCCCTAATGGCTGCACCAGTCTGCATTCCCACCAATAGTGTATGAGGGGTCTTGAAAGTTAAGAAACCTTTAACTTCAGGAGGCCCTTTCCAGAACAATAGAGTAAAGACTTCCAAAATCTGCTCCTTTATAAAAGAACAATGGGAACTCTTGAAAAAACTCTCTAAATCAATTTTTATAGAACTTTAGAAATTCAGCAAAGACTTGTAGCAATCCACAGAGCACTTCTTTCAGAAAAACAGCTGAACATTAGTTATGTGGCCCAATGTAAGGGTTCTTTACATGTAGTAGAAGAAGGAAGAACTGTTAGTATCAGAATGGTGAAATGTGAGAAAGACTCAAATAGCCACTAATAACTTTGAAGATGGAATATGAGTGAAGGAATTCAGGCAGCATCTAGAAGCTGGAAAAGACAAAACAACAGATTATACCATAAAGCCTCCAGAAAGGAATGCTGTCCTGCCAACACCTTCATTTTAGCCTGATGGGATCCATTTCTGGATTTATAACCTGCAGGAATATAAAATAATAATTTTTTATAGTTTTAAGCCACTAAATTTGTGGTGATTTATTTCAGTAACAATAGTAGTGGGAAACAACCTGATTTTCAGAGTTACTAAATTACATGTTTTAAAAATCCAGTTACAAAAAAAAAAAAAAAAAAAAAAAGCCAATCAGTAGAAACTATCCCAGAGGAAACGCATGCTGGAGTTACTAGATAAACACTTTAAATAGGCTACTAAAACTATGTTTAAAGAACTAAATAAAATTATGTCTAAAAAGTTAGTGGAAAGTATGAGAAAAATGTCTCACCAAATAGGTAGTCAATAAAGAGATAAACATTAAAAAAGAAAGAGCCAAATGGAAATCCTTGAGTTGAAAAGTACAAAAAGTAAAATAAAAAAATTCGCTAGAGGGGGTCATGAACAGATTTGATTGGGCAGAAGAGAGAATAAACAAACTTGAATATAGAGCAATTGAAAGCATCCAGTTTGACCAATATAAAGAGAAAATAATGAAGAAAAATGGATCAAAGAAGAAATCATTAATAACCTGAGAAAATACATTAAGATGAATGAAAATGAAAATATAACACACAAAACTATGAGATGCCATGAAAGTAGTTACTGAATTTGTAGCTGTAAATGTCTATATTTAAAAAAGAAGATTTTAAATCAACAACCTAATCTTCCACTTTTAGAAACAAGAAAAATAAGAGCAAACTAAATCTACAATAAACAGAAGAAAGAAAATTAAAATTATAGAAGAAATAAGTGAAATAGAGATTAGAAAAATAAAGAAAAAATGTTGGTTCTTTAAAAAGTAAACAAGGGGCAGCTGGTTAGCTCAGTTGGTTAGAGCACGGTGCTCTTAACAACAAGGTTGCCAGTTCGATCCCCACATGGGCCACTGTGAGCTGCGCCCTCCATAATTAGTTTGAAATAACTACTTGACTTGGAGCTGATGGGTCCTGGAAAGACACACTTAAAATAAATGAAAGTTAAAAAAAAAAAAAAGAAAAGTAAATAAAATGGCCAAACCTTTAGCTGGATTGACCAAGAGAAAGAGAGAAGGTTCAAATTACTACAACCAGAAGCCAAAGAGAAGACATCCCTATATTACAGAAATGAAAAAGATAATAAGAAAATAAAATGAATAATTGTATGCAAACAAATTAGATAACCTAGACGAAATGAACAAATTCCTAGAAAGACAAAAACTGTAACTGACTAAAGGAGAAATAGGAAGTGTGAATATACCTATAAGAAGTAAACCTATTAAATTAGTAATCAAATGACTTTGCACAAATAAAATGCCAGGCCAAATTATTTCACTGATGACCACCAAGTCTTTAACAAAAGAACATCCAACCTTCACAAAGTCTTCTAAAAAATTGAAGACAAGATGTTGTTTTCCAACTCATTCTATGAGGACAGTATTTTTCTGATACCCAAACCAGATAAAGATCAATATCCTTTATGAATACAGACACAAATGTCCTCAATAAAAATACTGGTTAGCAGAATTTAAGAATACATAAAAAGTATTATTTCCCAAGACAAAATAGGACTTATCCTTAGAATGCAAGGTTGATTTAACATAAAAATCAATTAATGGAATACACCATATTTATAGAATAAATGATAAAATCACATGATCATCTCAATAGATACAGGAAAAAAGCATTTGACAAAAATCAATACCTTTTTATAACAAAAAACATTTAACAAACTAGGAATAGAAAGAAACTTTTTTTTAAAAAAAAGCATGACATTTAATTTTTTATATAAAATTATAGTTGGCATTCATTATTGTTCAGCTTCAGGTGTACAGTACATTGAGGGTTGCTAGATGGGCGGGGGTGTAGGGATAAGGGGAAAGGTGAGGGGATTAGAAAACAGTCCATAATCACAAAATGGCCTCAGGGTTTTTGAAAAATAATTTGGGGAAGGTAATCAATAATGCTGTAAAGATTTTGTAGGGTATCTGATGGACACGTGTCCCATTTGGGAGACCACCTCAGGGAAGAAAGAAACTTCTTAACATAATGAAATACTCATACAGCTACAAAAGCCCCACAGCTAGCAGCACACGAAGACCAAAGACTGAATACTTTCCTCTTTAAGGTTAGCAATAAGATAAGGATGTCTGTTCTCACCACTTCTATTGTATTGGACATTATCGCCACATAATTTAGGCAAGAAAATGAAATAACAGATATCCAGATTGAAAAGGAGGAAGTAGCACTATTTCTAACTGCAGACGACATAATCTTGATAAAGAAACATCCTAAGTAGTCATTAAAAACCTATTAGAACTAAGAAGTGAATTTGGCAAAGTTGCATGATACAAGATCAATGTAAAAAAAAAATATATATATATTTTTATTTCTATATACTAGTAATGAGAACTCCCAAAATGAAATCAAGAAAGCAGTTCCAATTATACCACCAACAAAAAGAATAAAATACTTAGGAATAAATTTTACTAAAGAAGTGCAAGTCTTATACGCTAAAAATTACAAAAGACCGTTGAAAGAAATTAAACACCTAAATTAATTTAAAAGCACATGTTCATGATTGAAAGACTCAATATTCTAATGATGAAAATACTCTCAACTGAATCTTGTTGGTGAACACACAATGTGATATATAGATGATGTATTACAGAATTGTACACCTGAAATCTGTGTAATTTTATTAACAATTGTCACCTCAATGAACTTTAATTTTAAAAAAATGAAAGAAAAGAAAAGAAAGAGGAGGTGGCCGGTTAGCTCACTTGGTTAGAGCATAGTGCTAATAACACCAAGATTGCCAGTTCAATCCCTACATGGGCCACTGTGAGCTGTGCCCTCCTTAAAAAACAGAAAGAAAAGAAAAATACTCTCCAAACTGATCTATAGGTTCAATGTAATCTTTGTCAAAATTTCAACAACTTTTTTTTTTTTTGCAGACTTTGACAAGGTGATCCAAAAATTAATACAGCAATGCTAGGACACAGACTAGCCAAAAGAAAACATTGTATTTCAGGCATAAGAATGAAAACATATATATGTAACATAACATATAATAAAATATTATACACACACACACAAGTCATGAGAGTTCAGAAAACTTTTATGTATTGTTAATTGATTTTAACAAGGATGCCAAATCAGTTCAATGAGGGAACGATCTATTCAACAAATGGAATGTCTCCTGCAAAAGAATAAAGCTGGAGATCTATCTCACACCACATTAATGTAACTCATAATGGATTATAGAACTAAATGTAAGAGCTAAAACTATAAAACTGTTATGAACAAACATATGAGTAAATCTTTGAGTCCTTATGTTTAGCAATAGTTTCTTAGATATGACATGAAAAGCACAAATAACAAAAGGAAAACAATAGATGATTTCAACTTTATCACTTATTACTTATTATTATCAATAAACTTTTGTGTTTCAAAGGACATCATCAAGTAAGAAAATACAAGTCCATGATGGGTGAAAAAAATTCAAATCATATATCTAATACATTTCTAGTATCCAGAATATATAAAGCCCTCTTACAACTCAAGACTAAAAAGAAAAATAATTCAATTTAAAAGTAGACAAAGGATTTGAACAGAACTATTTCCAAAGAAGATTTTTAAATGACCAATATGCACATGAAAAAATGCTCAACAGCATCAGTCATTAAGGAAATATAAATCAATATCACAACGAGATCCACTTCATACCCACTAAGATGGTTAAAATTAAAAAGAGAAATAGACAGTAAGTGTTGGAAAGCATGTAGAGAAATTGGAACACTTATACACTCATACATTGCTGGTTGGATTGTACACAATGTGTATTTCCAGACACTTTGGAAATAGTTGGGCAATTTCTTGAAATGTTAAAGTTACTGTGTGACCCAGCAATTCCACTCCTAGGTTTACACCCAAGAGAACTGAAAGCACACATTCTTACAAAATCTTGTACCCAAATGTTTACAGTTGCATAATAGCCAAGAAGTAGAAACATCCCAAATGTCCATCAACTTCTATATGGATAAAAAAAATGTGGTTTATGCACAGAAGTGGACAATATTTGACTATAAAAAGAAATAAAGTTCTGCTGCATGCTATAACATGCATAAACCTTAAAAACATTATGTTAAGTGAACAAAGGCAGTCCAAAATGCCACATGATATATGATTCTATTTATATAAAATGTCCAGACTAGGCAAATCCACAGAGACAGAAAATAGATTAGTGGTTTCCAGGGGCTGGAGGTAGGGAAAAATAAGGAGTGATTGCTACATTGGTTGATATGGGGTTTCTTTTGGGGATAATGAAATATTCTAAAATTAGATAGCAGTGATGGTTGCACAACTCTGTGAATATACTAAAACCACTGAATTTTAAACTTTAAAAGGACGAATTTCATGGTGTTCAAATTATATCTCATTATAGCTTATTTTTTAAAATGCTTTCAAATTCTTATGTAATATATCTTTAAAATAATAGTAATTTGGGTTAAGTGTGGTAGTCTGAATTCAGGAACGAGAACAAAGCTATGAAATCATTTCCCTGGTATGTATGATAAGAAAAATGCTTTCCTTAAAATTCTCAATAGAGATTTCTAACTGCCCTATCAATGGAGCAACACAGTATCACGGTGAAGCACAGCTGTGGACCAAGAAGGAGGACCGGCTAGAATTCTAGTTCAAGTTCTCACAGGAAGTACATGTGTGCTCTTTGGCAAACCATTTCATAGTTCTGGAGTAAAATGTGGGGGCGGAATTAGACCAATGGTAAAACAGTGCTCCAGGGTATCACGTTGAGAGTTGTAGAAGGTATAGAAGAAATCATACTGTGGGGGAAGTATGAGAGGGCTAGAGAGAAGAGGGACTCCAACCCCAGCAAAGCCGACTTTATCTGTTCTATATATCACACCGTGTTTTGCTTGGCTAAAAAGAAAGTCTAAAACTCCCCAGACTAGATGATTTGTTGAAAGTGTTTTTCAGCCCCATGGCTCTAAAGTCCACATAGTAGTTGCTTTATTGCCGTGACCTCTAACCGAACCTGCAATATCTTCTAGGTGTGCCTGTACAGGACTTTCTATTTAAATACAGTTCTTTGTGTCTTTTATGTGTTCCTTGAAACCCCACCCCAAGAATATGGCATTGTCCTGAAAAGTAAGAGTATAAACTATTTGAATTACCACAAACTTTGGGTGCACACAATTCCAATTAGTGTATATGTTGCTTTATCAGTAACATTTCATTTGCTGCAATGTCAAAATTGTGAATCATACAAGTCATTCAAAAACCACTTTGCAAAAATTGAATGGCAGTTCACACCTGGAAATATATCTGTTTTCTGACAAGTTGGAGATGTAACTCATCCAATATATGTGACAGATATATTGTAGATTCATTTCTACATGGCCTCTTCAGTTCCTGTGGTGATTGATTTTTTAATCTCCCGGTACATTTGAATAAATGTACATATTTTGAGCAAATCCTTCTACTTTAATAGCAGTGTTCTGTGTTTACCATTTCGTTTGTGTGTTTTTTAAAGTAGAAATTGGAATCTGTAGTCACAGAATATGGCCTAATATCTCCTGATCCTTTTTTCGTACTGAGTTTAAGGACTGTAGCTTTTGAGCCAATGTTCCTCCTAAGACTTTCCTTAGAGGTCGTGGGACGTTGCTAAAGGCATAGCTAAAGCCGTGCTGAGTTGTCAAACTTGAAAGGAAACAAAGAGAACCAGGGAAATAATATATTGTGAGGTGCCTTGTTCTATCTTTAGCTAGATTTTAAATATATAAAGTTCCATGTATTTATGCAGAGGGTCTATTTTGAAAACCTCAAATACTTCAGAAAATTGCAGGATTTAAGCCATTTCCCTATAACAGTGCATTTAAAGAATGGGTGTGTTTGTGCATAAATCTATAAGTATTGGCTATCATGCTGCTTTTTCTCTTCTCAGTATTAACTTTGATATTTCTTAGGATCCTTTTTCTAAGTTAGCAATGTGATGTCATACTGGTTGTTTGCCTTATTAAAATGATATTTCTAAGCCATTCCCTTCATTTCCAGAGCCATTGATGTTCAGAAGCTTTTCAGTATTTTTTTTTAAAAAAGAAAGAAACATTACTAGAACCACTTCTTAAAAAAAATGTTTAGATGACAACTTATAGCATGTTTAAGTTGTTTTAAATCATATCTCCAACTTTCAAGAAAATATATATTTCCAGGTGTGAATCTGTCACCCAACATACTTCCAAAGTGATATTTGAATGTTACAAAAAAATAAAATGATAACCAAAATCTCTTACAGAAATTCCGCTCCAAGTAAACAGTAATGTGAATCAGAACCTTGTGAGAAATGCATAATCCAAAGCTCCACTCCAGACATACACAATCAAAATCTGAATTTTAAGTGGCTTGTGCTTTGTGAATGCATCACATTTTGAGAAGCACTGTTTTGCATGGAACTGAAAAATGGTGGCTGCTATTTTGGTTTGAAAATCAAAATATTGCTGTCAATCGCAATAGAGGAAATAATGTAAACATAAATACTGCTTACAGAACATTTAGTCTTTTTTAATCTTGATAAGTTTTTAAATCGGATTTACATTATTTCAAATGTTTTTTTCTAGTGGTAAACAATATCACCATTTTTATTTCATACTCATTAAAATTTACATAATTCGTAATTGCACTAAAAGCTATCCTCCCCCCACACACACACGCACGCATATGCACACAGTTTACCAATACTCCAAAATTCCAAAAATATCCCACTAAACCCTGACCAGTGTGCTTGTACATTTAGACAATGCTCCTTCAGGGATCCGCAGGCCACATAAAACAGCAAAGGTTCATTAGAACAATGTCACCAGCATAGAGATAATTATGGTTGTATCAGCAATTTAGGGGCTGTAAAGTTGTACTCTGGGATGAAACTCAGCACAAAATCTCCACCTGGGAGTAGATTATTTGCCAGACCTGGGAGGAATGTAGAGGGGACATTTATTTGGTTGTTTATGATTTGCTATCCTGCTCATCTGATTCTTGGTGGCATTTGAATTAAGAGGTTTTATGAACTGGTGATTATCGAGAACTGGTATTTTCACCGAAGTCTTCATAGGTCTTACTGACTCAAACTAAATATTACAGTAACTCAAATTGTGCCACTGTTTTTATTATACAAATAGGGACAAGCATAGGAGTGTAATTAAAACGGAAAAGGAGTAATTCTAATTAGGCAGAAATGGTCACATATTTCATTGAAGTAGGATGCAGGGGATTCCTTAGTTGCCGGTATATTTCTGCCAAGGAGACACCGAGGCGTGCTCCTACACACTGCCTCTGGGATATTGAATTGGTACATCAGTGTTAATGCTCAGAAGAGATTGGATCCAGCTCTTTTAAAAAAAACTGCTATTCACACTTGACTCCTCTTAGATGTAGCTACAGAGCTAGTGGTTAAAGGGAAAACTCCCACTAAGTGAAAAAATCCTGGGGTTCTGTGCACTTCTATTATTACTTAACTCTTGAAGAGAGAAGCTTACCATCCTGAGACTTCTAGCTGTAGTAATCAAGACTATGAGTGAATTCTTATTATAGTCAACTTGTGATTAGATACATAGTCATCTTGGTTACAAGTTTAAATGTAGTTTAGACAGTTATTTAAAATATAGTCCCAATCTAATTCGGGACTCCTGATTTTCAACTAGGGACTAAATATTAATGGTGTGTGTAACAGTTACAAGCCAGAAATCTTGAGTTAGACAGACTGGATTCAAATACTGTTCCTTCTCCCTTTACTCTCTGTCTGAGCTCTGGGCAAATAACTTCATGTCTTTGAACTTTAGTTTCTTTTTCTACAAGATGATGATGATAATAGTAGCTACTTCAGATGATTGTTATTCAATGTAAAAAGATAACCCTGCAAAACACAACGCCTAATACATGGTAGCTATTATTATGTTAAATTATGCAGTAGCCTAATCAAAATGGCCTTTCAATTTGTCATTTATTTATTCATTCACTCACTCATACATCACATACTTATCAATTTTTTCCATTATGCCAGACACTCTGATTAGATGCTGGTATGTTGGTGAACAGGGTAGGCAAGAGTCCCTTTCTTATTTAGCTAATAATCTGGTGGAAGGAAGTAATCAGACAAATAATCATGAATTATGATAGGTGTTACCGTGTTTCCCCGAAATTAAGACCTAGCCAGACAATCAGCTCTAATGCGTCTTTTGGAACAAAAATTAATATAAGACCCGGTATTATTATATTATATTATATTATATTATATTATATTATATTATATTATATTATATTATATTATATTAATTATATTATACCCAGTCTTATATTATATATTATACCCGGTCTTATATTATATTATATAAGACCTGGTCTTATATTAAAATCAGACCTTGTCTTATATTAATTTTTGCTCCAAAAGACGCATTAGAGCTAATTGTCTGGCTAGGTCTTATTTCCGGGGAAACAGGGTAGTAAGGAAGCAAGCTAGGGTTTAAGATGGAAATTAACAATGGGAAAGTGAGGCATGATAATTAACTCACAGTATTTAAAGAAGGCTTCCAGGAGGCAGTATATATAAAGTGGACAACTTAGTGACTAAGAGTGTCTGGAAGACCAGCTCAGGAGGAAAGCATTCCTGATGAAGGATCAGCAGGTGTTCATGCCTTGAGGCAGGAAGAGCCTCGTATGCACAAGGATTTGAAAAGGGCCCATTGGCTAAACCGTGGGGAGGGTGAAGTAGAATGATGTCAGCTTGGAAAAGGAAACAGGCGAGATAGCACAGGGCTTTGTTACCGTCTTACATAGAAGTTTAGATTCAATTTAGAATGTAGTGACAAGTCCTAGATGAGATGACACCATAAGTTTGACATTTTAAGAAACTACTTCAAGCTATCCTGTGTAGAATGGCTTGAAGAAAATCAACAGTGTCCCCTGAGCTTTCTCCTTACTGATCAAAGGGGAAACTCCAAACTTCCATGTCTGGGGCTATTTTGTAGCTGATGAATTCTGAGATGTTAGATGTTTTCATTATCTACATATCAGGGATGGGGGGAAGTGATGCTTAGAAGGCACTTATTTAGTAAATAACAGCAGCGTTTTATAGCAGAACCACTCAAGATTGCATCACTGTTACTTTGAAACTTTCTCATCATTCATAATTTCATTAAGTAATAACTTACTTTCAGGAAAACTACATTTCACATCTCCCCATCTTTCCTGTATGAAAACACCACTTTTGGTATTTAAAAATTTTAAAGTTCAAGGATATGTACCAGAGCAGCGTATTTTTCTGATTTTCTGCTCTCCACGTGGAAAATATTTTTAGGCACGTTACAACACTGTACTACTAAATGACTTCCAGAATTTAATTTAATTTAATTCATTCATCACAGAATGAAAGTGGAAGTCTCAAGATTTTTTTGGTTTTTACCATGTTTTTCTGCTTGTTTTGTTCATCTTTCCTTTTTGCTCATTTTCCTTTGGCCTGTATTTTTAGAGAAACTGAATTTATAACCATTGGACTGAGGGTTTTCTTTTTTTACACTTTGTGTGTTGCTGAATTATTAAGTAATAATGTAATGCCAAGCACTTATCTAGTGCTTTATTCAAGGACTTATTTGCAGCTCTGCCCCTGGAGAGCACTGAAAATGTTTTCTCTGTAAGTTTTCCAAAATAACAACAGCTAATCTGCCTCTTCTTGATGTACCCCCCACAATGCTAGAATTTTCCACTTATTAGTTATCAGCTCAATGAGTTGAACGATATACATCTGTGAAGTAGGAATTAGCTTCTCTTGAGTTAGGTTTTAAATCAAATAAGGCAACTTTGCTTGAATGTATGCTCTTGAAATGTTGGAGAACAGCCTCCTGCATGTTCTCCATCTATCTTACCCGCTCATTTGTGTGTCTGTGTGAATGCAAATAAGTGATCCGCATGGTTACATGCTGTACGCTAACTAGCCAGTACACCAGTGTATCACACTGTGACACTTGCATACGATTTATTTCTGCCCATAAATAAGGACATGTAATATTTCATTTATAACTGTAAGACTCATATTGAGCTGGGCAATTTGTAAGCGGAAATGGCAGAGGAGCTTATAGCAAATAAGAGATAAAGGATACTGAACAAAGACCTATAGGCATGTTTTATTTGGGCAGCCCATATTGTCCCAACATTTTAAATTCGGAAGATTTAACACAGAAACTAAGATTTCCAGTCCCCCTTAAACAAATCAATCAGTCAGCAAAAATGGGCCCTTATTCCTGCTTGGCCCACATCAGCAGGAGATCAGTAGTGTTGGTTCTTTCTAGAGGAGGCACATACCCTCTAGGTGGCCAAAGTCCCCGACACTCCTTATGTCTCTTGGCATCCGACATGCTTTACTCATTTATTTACAGTAACCTTTTAAGTGTGTGATCACCTGAGCAGTAACATCTCCTACGTGGTAGACAGCTTCTGAATGACACCCCAGCACCCCCTCCTTCTCATTGCCACACCCTGGAGTAATCCCTTCCCCTTTTGTTGGGGCAGATCTAGTAACAGACTTTAAAAAAAAAACAAAACAGAATTCAGACAAAGTGATAGGATCTTCTGAGATATGTTATAAAAGGCTGTGACTTCCATCTTGCTGGCATTCTCTGTCTTGCCTTCCCAGCTTGCTTGCTTTCGTGAAACAAGCTGCCATGGTGGAAAGTAACTGAGGGTGACCTCTGGCCAAGAGCCACTTAAGGACTGAGGCCCTAGGTCTAACAACCTACAAGAAAATGAGTCCTATCGACAAGCCTGTTGTAAGCCTGGAAGTAGACCCTTCCACGGTGAAGCCTGGAGATGAAATCACAACCTTGGCTGACACCGTGATTGCAGCCTTGTGAGAGACCCTGAAGCAGAGGGTCCAGGTAAGGTGGACCCAGATTCCTGACCCACAGAAACTATGTGTTGTTTCAAGCTCTTAAATTTCAGAATAATTTGCTTAAATAACATATCTTATTATTACAGAGAAAGACAGTATATTGACTAGCACATACAAGAAACTTTCCTTGTGATTATAAAAATCAAGAACTTTTTTATTCCCATATCTCTGGTTTTAACATAATAGCTGATTTTGGAGATACTCAGTAATTATGAAATGAATAAAGGTTGACCAATGGTGAATTAACTGTTATGAGAGACTGTTATACTAAGACGTTGTTTATATGGTACTACTTTTTCAGTAATATTTGAGTGTATCTTTTTTGAAAGTCCCTTCAGATGTGCTTCTAAACAGTATGATTATCAAGTGTATGTCTCAAACACAAAGAGGTTGAACACTATTAACCATGATAAGTTCCCAGAATACAACTCCCACAGGAGACTTCTAAAAATGGTGCAGACATCTGGGGATGGGCTCCTCTTAGTAAGCCCTGGGAGAAGAGTGGTGAGATCTAGGTTATGAAAGAAGCAGATCAGGGCTAAAATACAGTCTTGAAAGATCTGGATGGGATTCTTTACTGATAAGCTGTGTAACCCTTAGTGGATTGCTCAATACCACTTTTTCAGTTGGAAAACAGGGTACTTTTCATTTCTGTATTTAGCAAGCTTTGTAGAAGCACTTGTATTGTAGCAGTTATTGTGCTCAGTTTGGAGATCAAAGTGAATAAGATAAAGAACGCTATGCATGGTGTTTTTAGCTTCTGAGGCTGTGATCTTTGAATTTTAAATGCTGTATGCAATACAGCAGTAGTTCATTCAAAACTGCTTTGACAACTTAACGTATTCAAATATCAAAACTATAATTAGGAATTACTGTGTGAGGTTGTGGCTTCAGGTTGTACCTCTGCTCTTACTTTCTCTGCTCCTACAGAATATTGAATTTTTCAGATTAACCTGAACATACTTTTAAAGTCCTTAATGATATTAACATACAGATGCTTTCATGTGTTTTAATATAATGTCTTGTAGCTCTTATCATTTCTTTGTATGAACTTTGCGTTCCTATAACCTTATAAAAAACATATTGCTTTATGTATTATATACATTTATGAGTAATGTTGGCTAGTTTAGTTTCTTGTTTAGTAATAAAGTCATATTTCATGAATGCAGTTTATATTTAGTGCATATGGTGGTGAGGCATATGGGTTAGACTTAATTGAAAATAAATACAATTTGTATCTAGGTTCAGGCAGTTCATAGAAAAACTGTTAAGAACATAAATCATTAAAATGATATTTCTGTATTATCAGTTGGTTCCACAAACCCATACAAATAATTATTTCATTATCAAATTCTTGCAATATTCAATACATTTGACCTGAGGTGTGTGAATGTAATTTTATCATCAATTGGTAGTATCACCTGACTCTTGCTTCAGGTGAAAACAGTGGTTTGAGAGGGCTTTCACTCTTTAGAAAAATCCATTGACTAATCTTACCCAAGTTCACCTGTTAAAGTTTTTGTAGGACCACTCATTGTCAAGTATGCAGAGTAGATCAAAGGTTAATGATTCTTAATTGGACCTCATTAAGTGATAATACAAGATCCAGAGCTCCTCATTATGCCCCAGGATTGGACAGTAATGGCATAACATCAGGAAATAATGAACTAGAAGGCATGCATTCTCATGCATTAGAACACTCCAGCAACTTATTATGTTTCAGATGTATTGTCTCAAGTGAGGAATTAAGTGAGGTGCATGTTAATAACTCAGTCCAATTCCCATTTTGAGAATGAACTATATTTTTGGTGTAATGAAGACTTTCTGATTTGAACTGTTCATAATTTGCAAGACTCTATTGGATCCTCTTTATCTTTTATTACTATTTATTTAGCTGTCCTCAATCATGAGAGGCAAGGTTATTTGATCATTCTATAGCTTGTACAGTCCACTTGAAACATAACTTTTTGTCATACGTCGCTTTTGAATTTAAAGACTGTCCTTTCCTTAATTTCCTGGTAATTTCAAACTCACTTTGGTAATACAAGGGATTGAGATGGCATTTTTGCTACTAAGCATGTTCTGTTTAGATAAGAGTCAGTTCTATAGTTTTAATTTTTCTCTGAGAATGGGAATCCTTGCATACAGAACAGTCGTGACTGTAGTTAATATGTCAGGGAAAATGAATGCATACATGTGTGGTCTAGTGCTATGTGCTTTAGAGATAACCACAATGAGGGATAATGAGCTAACCTTGGTCTTCCGTAATGCAAAGTTAATATACTCAAAAGATATTACCCTTCATCACAGTTTAATGTAATTGCTTCTAATCTGTTACCTGAACAATAAACTCAAATATCTTATTCAAATACTAACATTAAGCTGCTTTTCTCCAAGATGTCAATATGACATTTATATTCATAAGCCTCAAAAGGAACTGGGCAGCAAAAAGTGCCTTATATGCTACGTTCTCCCTGAACTTTTCTATCAATATCTGTGAATAAGGAATCAAATGAATGAGGTGACACTAACATTTATAACTCAGATGATTGAGGAAAGAGGGATATGGTGATAAAATAGATTAATACCACGAGATACATGACAGCAAGCCATCTTGTCCTAAATCCCTACACGAAAGCAAATGCCAAGTTTGATGGGCCTTGTAGGACTAGAAGCTTAGAAAATTATTAGAGTTCATATTTTGAAAACATGGTACCAAGAAGAGATGCTAACATTTAAAGTGATGCATGTGTGTATGTATAAGAAAAATGAGAGTTGACTTTATCCTTTTTAAATACAAGAATTATCTTTTACCCCAAGAAAATAATCTGAAATGCTGCAGAGGTATTTGGAGGGATGTCTTTTTTCTATCCCTAACTCAGAAGTATTGATTAGCTCCAGTGTATACTGGGAATGTGGAAACTCCCATTTGCTAACAAAGCAGGTGTTGAATAAATATTAGGTTTGAATAATGAGCAAAGATTCGCTATTCATTCATGTGAAATTGCTCTGGAAAAAGAAAGCTATCAGGCCCAAAGGATATTGACAGCCGTATGCATAGACTTAATATTTCTCAGAACAGCCTGTGGACCACCATTTTACTTATAAAAAATGGCTGCTGAACACAGTGTAATAAAATAGATTCTCAGCGGCAGAAGCCTGGGAAAGTGTGTTTTACACAAACACCCAGGAAATCGTTCTTCACTCTTCGTTTGAACAGCTATTGGCATAAATTCCATTTCCTGTTTGGGATGCTGCTTTCTCCCCATTCAATTCAAATCAATAAACACTTAGCGCTGCTGTGTGACAGGAACTCTGCCCAGATAGTTGTCTCACAGCCCCTGTCCTTATGAAGCTCCCAGGCTGTGAGGGAAGAAACATTTGAACATGCACTACACTGATCTGTGTCAGGACAGCAGGAAAGGCAGCTCTGAAGATGTGACATTTGAAGGGTCTTTGAAGCACAAATAGGAGCCAATCGAGGAAAGCTAAGGAGAGGAAGAGAAAGAGAAGGGACATTTCCAAATAGCAAAATTCATGTTGTGGGGCAAGAGTCAATAAAACAGGTTGGATTTGAAAAATGGAAAACCATAATGGCTGAGAAAGGGAGTAGAAGTTTGTGGCTGAAAGGTGCTGGATGGAAGTAGAAATTACAGGATATTCTAAACCTGTGTTCACCAGTCTTTGGAGTTTTCAAACCATTTTCATGATTTGCATCACCTTTGTGCCACTAATACTGTTCTTTTCTTAATATGTTGCTTTTCCTTTATTCACTTTTTTTCTTAAATGAATTTATTTAAAAATAAACTTCATATCACTATGAATGCATTACCAGCATCATCTAAAATAAATAGAAAGTCACTATTTCATTGTGCCAAAATTGGTATACGCATTACATATATTTCAGATGTACAACATTATAAGTTGATTTTTGTATACACTATATAGTGATCACCATTGTAAGTCTAGTGACCATCTATCATCGTTACAATCTATTCCCTTCACCTATTCTGCCCTCCCTGCAACAATTTTCCCCTCTAGTAACCACCAATCTGTTCTCTCTGAGTTTGTATTTGTTTTTGTTTTGTTTTGTTTTGTTTTTTGTTAGTCTACTTATAAGTGACATCATATGGTTTTTCTCCACCTGATTTACATCTTTTAGCACAATATTCTCAATATCCTCAAGTCCACCCATGTTGTCGCAAATGGCAAGATTTGATTCTTTTTTTATGGCTGAGCAGTATTCCACTGTGTGTGTGCACACACACATGTGTGTACACACATATATGTCACATTTTCTATTTATTTGATTAGTATATTACATTTTCTTTATCCATTCATCCATCAGTGGGCACTTAGGTTCTTTCCGTATCTTGGCTATTGCAAATAATGCTACAACGAACAAAAGTGTTCATATATCTTTTCAAAATAGTGTGTTTGTATTTAGATAAATACCTAGAAATGGAATTGCTGGATCACGTGTTAGTTCTTTTTATTTTATTTTTTGAGGAACCTCCATACCGTTTTCCACAGACGCTGCACCAGTTTACGTTCCCACCAATAGCATATGAGGATTCCGTTTTCTCCACATCTTTTCTACCATTCGTTATTTCTTGTCGTTTTGGTAATAGCCATTCTAACAGGTGTGAGGTGATATCTCATTGTGGTTTTTTATTCACATTTCCCTCATAATTAGTGATGTTGAACATCTTTCCATGTACCTTTTGGCTATCTGTATGTCTTTGGAAAAATGTCTATTTAGATTCTCTGCCCATTTTTAAATCAATTGTTTGTTTTTATATTGTCGAGTTATATGAATTATTTATATAGTTTTTATATTAACCCCTTATCAAATACATGAATTGCAAATATTTTATCTTATTCAGTAGGTTGCCTTTTCATTTTATTGATGATTTCCTTCACAGAACAGAAGCTTTTAAGTTTGATGTAGTCCCATTTATTAATTTTTGCCTTTGTTTCTTTTATCTTTGGAATCATATGCAAAACAAACAAACAAACACAAAAAATGCTAAGGGCAATATTAAGTAGCTTACTGCCTATGCTTTCTTCTAGGAATTTTATAATTTCAGGTCTTACATTCAATTTTTTAATTCACTTGGGTTCATTTTTTGTACAGCTTAAGATAGTTTTATTTTTTTGAGTGTGGCTGTCCAGTTTTCCAAGAACTACTTATTAAAGAGACTGTCCTTTCCCCATTGTATGTTCTTGGCTCCTTTGTTATATATTAATTGACCATATATATGTGGGTTTATTTCTGGGCTCTCTATTCTGTTCCATTCACCTGTGTGTCTGTTATTATACCAATACCATACTGTTTTCATTACTATGGCTTTGTAGTATAGTTTGAAGGCAAGACATGTGATACCTCCAGCTTTGTTCTTCTTCTTGCTATGTTTTCATTACTATGGCTTTGTAGTATAGTTTGAAGGCAAGACATGTGATACCTCCAGCTTTGTTCTTCTTGCTCAAGATTGTTTGGCTATTTGAGGTCTTTTGTGGCTTCATACAAATTTTACAATTATTGTTCTCATTCTGTGAAAACTGTCTTTGGAATGTGGGGATTGCATTAAATCTGTAATTTGATTTTTGGTAGTATAGACATTTTAACAATGTTAATTCTTTCAATCCATGAACATGAATTACCTTTCTATTTGTTTGTGTCTTCTTCAATGTCTTTCAGAATATCTTATAGTTTTTAGTGTATAAGTTTTTTGCCTCCTTGGTTCAATTTATTCTGAGGTGTCTTATTTGATGCAATTGCACATATGATTGTTTTTTTAATTTCGCTTTCTGATAGTTTTTTATTATATAAAAATGCCACCAATATCTGTATATTGATTTTGTATCCTGCAACTTTGCTAAATTAATTTATTAGTTCTAACAGTTTTGGTAGTGTCTTTGGGGTTCCTATATCTAGTATCATGCCATCTGCAAATCGTGACAGTTTTACTCATTCCTTTCTGATTTTGATGCCCTATACTTATTTTTATTTGTTAATTGCTGTGGCTAGAATTTTAGTACTATGAGTATGTTCAATAAAAGTTGTCAGAGTGGGCATTCTTGTCTTGTTCCTGATCATAGTGGAAACACTTTCAATGTTTTGCCATTGAGGATGATGTTAGCTGTGGGTTTATCATATATGGCCTTTATTATGCTGAGGAGCATTCCCTCTATGCCCACTTTGTTGAGGGTTTTTACCATAAATAGATGTTAGATTCTGTAAAATGCTTTTCCTGAAACTACTGAGTTGATCATATGATTTTTATCCTTCATTTTGTGCATGTGGTGAGTCGCATTGCTTGACTTGCAGATATGGAACCAGCCTTGCATCCCACTAGATCATGATACATGATTCTTTCATTATATTGTTGAATTTGGTTTTCTAATATTTTATTAAAGATTCCTGCATCTATGTTTATCGGGATTAGGATAGGTCTGTGACTTTCATTTTTCTTTTTGTGGTATCCTTGTCTGGTTTTAGTATCAGGGTAAGGCTAGCCTTATAAAATGAGTTTGGAAGCTTTCCCTCCTCTTAATATTTAAGAAGATTTTGAGAAGTATAGGTATTATATTTTCTTTGAATATTTGGTAGAATTCACCAGTGAAGCCATCTGGTCCTGGACTTTTGTTTGCTGGCAGGTTTTTGATTACTGATTTAATCTCCTTACTAATAATTGGCCTATTCAGAATTTTTATTTCTTCATGATTTAGTCTTGGAAGACTGTGTTTCTATTTCATTATTGATATTGTTAATTTGAGCCCTCTCTTTATCTTGGTGAGTCTAGCTAAAGATTTGTTAATTTTGTTCATCTTATAAAAGAACTAGCTCTTAGTTTCATTGATCTTTTCTATTGTCCATTACACACACACACACACACACACACACACACACACACACACAACTTCTGTTCTGATGTTTATTATTTCTTTCTTTCCACTGACTTTGGGCTTTGTTTGCTTTTATTTTTCTAGTTCCTTTAGGTGTAATGTTAGATAGTTTGAGATTTTTCAAGCTTGTATTGCTATGAACATCCCTCTTATAACTGCTTTTGCTGCATCCCTTGGATTTTGAATGTACCTACTGTAGGTTTTTGCTTTGTGGTTACCATAAGGCTTACATATATCAGCCTATATATATTTCAGTCTATTTAAAGTTGGTATCAAATTGTTTCAACATCTTTTAGAATGCCACATTTTTACTGTCCCCCTTCCATGTTTTATGTTTTTGATTTCATATATCTTTTTATTTTCTGTATAACTTTACTAATTGTTATAGTTACAGTTATTATTATTATTATTACTATTTTTGTCTTTTAAACAATAGAAGGTCACTTTTAAAATGAACAAAACTTTTTTGAAAGTGATTATTTTTTAAGGTATATAAATGTCTAATCACTAGATTGTACATCTGGAACTAATAAAATATTGTATGTGAATGGTAAGTAAAAAATAAATTTAAAAATGGTTTTAATAAAAAAGTGAACTGAACTGAAAGAAAATTAGGTTGTTAAATTATACATCAATGTTATTGCCATCAGAAGATGTTCAAACCTGCTCTTAGTCCAAAAGGGAAGTTAGCAAATGTTAAAAGGAGATAAAGCTCTCCTAATGCTAAAATGACACTTTTTCCTTGGGAAAAATACTGAAAATCAAAGAACTTTCCCATTATGCAACTCATAGTTATCTAGTGCCTTAGTCATCTACCACCCCCATGGAATACTATTTAGTATCATCTTGAGGGTCTTTTATAATACATTTTTTAACGATTTGTGAATAATTATTATAAATCATAGTGGTTTTTAATTTTGTCCTAAGAGCAATTACGAACTGTTGAAGAGTTTTGAAACAATTTACGGCATGCTTCCCTAACTCTTTCACAAAAGTACCCAGACCAGCCTGAAGCCAATGCAGCAAGCTGAAAATACCTTTGGGTTTCTCATTCTCTGTTTTCAACAACCAAGTATGATTTTTGTGTTCTAAAGCACAATGCAGCCACCTATCATTATAATAATAGTAGCTTATTGAGTAAAACCTGTTTCACTGGGATGTGAGAGCAAAAATTACACTTTTTTTCCTTTCACCATTGTACCCCTTAGTACTTGAACAGGGACAGGCACATAGTAGCTGTACAATTAATCTATCCTAATAAGTAAACAAACTCATTGTGTTTATAATGTGGCTTTTAGTGGCCTCTAACATGCATTTTCAGGTTTGAAAAATCATAGATTTAATGTATTCAATTATCTCTTGTACTGAAGAAATATATGCTTTTGATTCCAATAGATTGATATTTCTATATTTTAAATATGCTTGTAAGAAGTCTTTGGTGGCATCCATTACTAAGGAAGGAGGACTCTACATTTTCATCACTCAGTTTAACCCAAACACCCCATCTTTTGTCTGTTTGACATGTTGGACTCTGAATCAAATTTATATTACTGAGAAGAATCATTGTCTAATCCCCTCCTGGAGCTGGAACTCACTGTTGATTTTTTTTGCAGGTGTCTTTACCTCTCTGTTTACTTCATCGAGGCATTCAGCCTGCCTGGGTTATTTCCTTTTCTCTCTTCTTCCTCACCTCTCCCTCCCTTCCTCCTTCCCTTTTTCCCTGCTTCCCTCCCTGCCTCCCATTCATTCATTCACTCAGTCATTCATTCCCTTATTTATTCATTCAAACATTACTGTGTGCCAGACTCTTTACTAAATGTCAGCATTGCTTTTGGCTGCCAAGGAAGCTCAAACTTTTAGGAATGGCATGTTAATTTCCCACCTTGCTAGGAGTTGGCCCCTTCAGAAGTCACCTGTAGACCTAACTCATAAAATGTGCTCCTAAAAATCATTTGTCTTTCTTTCCTCCATGGGTAATTAACAGATTTTTTGAAAACATGTAAAACTTGTATAGACAATGAGTAAGGCCAGTTTCCTAGATAGTCTTCCCATCTTTATGTCTGCATTCTCTGTTTTGAGCCAAACTTTCATGGAAATTAAGAGTATCTTTACAATAAGGAGGCCTTGAGTCACAGGTTAAATTTATTTTGCCTATCATTTGGTGAGAATGAAGAATCAAACATGAGTGTTTTCTCTTTGTCTACTCCCCACATAATTTGGCATATTTTCTGTGTAAGCAGTCTCTCAAGTTATCTTTAAAATTTTTATTCATGGAAGTATAACACACTAAGAGAGAAGTGTACAAATCATAAATGTATAGATAAATGAGTTATCCCAAGGTGAACACACACAGATCAAGAAACAAAACAACATCAGTGACTCAAAAGCCTTTCTCCTTTCTCTTCTAATCACTACACTTGTGGCCAAAGGTTGTATCCTAATTTTAACCCTACAGATTAACAGTCTACTTTTGAGCTTTACAGATAGGCTGACACACTGTGGCTCCATTCATCAACACTATGTTTGTGAAATTGATTATGTTGGGTGATGTAATGTATGATTGCAGGAAATGATTACATGACAGTCTTTAGAAATCCTCTGTAATATTCAATTTTAGTTTTGGGCTATTATAAATAACAATCCCATGAACTTCATTGCATGTGTTTTGGGAACATACGGTATTTCTACTAGGTACATACTTAGGAGTAGGATTTGGGGTCATTATGCACAAAGCATTTGTTTAACTTTAGTAGAAAGTGTGAAGCAGTTTTCCGACGTGTTATGCAAGTTTATATTTACACTATGGAGCAGTATAGGATAACTCTCTTGGCTCTACATTCTTGCCAGCACTTGTTTCTGTCAAGTGTCTTTTTAATTATTGCCATTTCAGTGAGTATTGCTATTTGGCTTTACTTCGCATTTTGTTAATGACTAATGGAGTTGAGCACTTGTTCATGTAGTTTTTGGCCATTAGGATATTCTGTTTTGTGAAGTTTATGTTTAAATTTCTTGCCCATTTTCTACTGGATTGTCTAGCTTTGTCTTATGGATTTGTAGAAGTTTTTGTTTGTTTGTTTGTTTGTGTTTTTTTAATATATTATGGATATGATATCTTTGTTATTTGTTTGGCATATTCTATTCTGTTGATTTCCTTTTCATTAATTGCTTGTTTTCTTGCTTTTAAAATGAACAGAAGTTTTGGGCAATATTTTATATTTTCTTATGGCCAATTAATATTCCATTGTATGTATGTACCACATCTTTATCCAATCCAATCATCTATTGAAGGACATTTTGGTTGTTTCCATGTCTTGTTCACCAGGAATAATGCTGCGATGAACAGAGGGGTACATATATCTTTACAGCAACGTGGATGGATCTTGAGATTATCATGCTAAGCTAAATAAGTCAGACAAAAAAATTTGAGAACCATATGATTTCACTCATATGTGGGATGTAAAACTGAACGCAACAAACAAACAAGACAAACAAACAAACAAAAACTCATAGACACAGACAACAGTTTAGTGGTTACCAGAGGGTAAGAGGGGAGGAGGGTTGGTAGAAGAGAGTCCAGGGGGTCAAATATATGGTGATGGAAAGAGGACTGTCTCTGGGTGGTGAACACACAATGCAATATGTAGATGATATATTATAGAAATGTGCACTTGAAACCTATATAATTGTACTAACCAATGTCACTCCAGTACACTTAATAAAGATCAAAAAATAAATAAAATGAACAGAAGTTTTAGATTTTAATGCAGTCAAATTTCTAACTACTTTTTGCAAGCTCTTTAGGAAATCCTGAATTAGGAAACCCTAATTCTATACTGCCTAACTTTCTTAGACCTTGTCAAGAGCAAGTTTGCAATGTTGAATCTCCACCTCACTGGCTAGGTTAATTATTTTATAGTAATTTGGCTATAATAAAATATTTTAAAATGGATTATTTTCCCTTTAAACGTATTCTGCATGTTTTAAAGTTCTTGCCTGTTTTTGCGCAATCTCTATAAGTATTTTTCTACATAACCATTTGAAACTAGTATGTCTTATATCTGCGCTAATATTTATAAATGCAACCCTGGCTCTTGCAATGCCGTCTTTGTGTTTCCACAAAGTATTGAGTGGTTTACAGAGAAACAACAGTAGGTTTTCTTAACTCTGAATTCCATGCTTTTTTTTTTTTTTTTTTTTTTTTTTTTGCATGGAAGACAGAATCGTGGTGGATAGAGAAAGATGACATTTTAACAATGGCTACTATTTTATGTGATGCTTCTTTCAGTTAATATTTATTATAGTGATTTTGGTCAAGTATATTCTTTGTGGCCTGCCATTTCTATTTCTTTAAGATGTGGTACAGGTGGGCTGGCCCGGTGGCTCAGGCGGTTAGAGCTCCATGCTCCTAACTCTGAAAGCTGCCGGTTCGATTCCCACATGGGCCAGTGGGCTCTCAACCACAAGGTTGCTGGTTCAACTCCCACAAGGGATGGTGGGCTGCGCCCCCTGCAACTAGCAAGAGTAACTGGACCTGGAGCTGAGCTGTGCCCTCCACAACTAAGATTGACACACTGTTCTCCAATAAAGTCCTGTTCCCCATCCCCAATAAAATCTTAAAAAAAAAAAAAAAGTTGTGGTACAGGTATAGGCTACAAGATGAGAAGGGTTTATGACCATGATCAGGTCTTCGTAGGTCCAGGCTGTAGTCATCAGTTTTAGATAGTCAGATTCTCAAGTTGGAGTTTGTTGTTAAGTGATTATGTTCTTGGGGACTGGGTTTCTCCAAATAAAACCCTTGGAGAATGATTTAAACTCTTGGAATGCAAATTCATAGAATGGAAGTTCTATGAAGGTGGTGTCTCTGTCAAGTCCATCATCATATTCACAATGGCTAGGCCCATGGTAGGTGCTCAATAAAAGCTCAGTGATAGAAAGAAATAGTGACGCACTAGACACAATCACTAGCACTGTCTGTGCCATTCTTGGCTCTTTCAATCCAGCGTGCTGACCCATATGCTGCTATTATCTGGCAAAAGCAATATAACCCCAGAGAGCAACTTCTGTTTTAAATGATGCTTTATACTGACCTTTGATAACATTCAGTCCTGCCCTTGTTCTTATTATCTGTTTCATAAATTCCTGGCTCTTTACTACCCATTTAAATAGCAGCTCTGTGTTGGCAACCCATTTCAGTTACCCAATTGCATATGTCAAATATAGCTGCCTACACAAAGTTCTACCCAACACCCTGATTTAATGCCCTCAGTAGGAGCTTCCCACTTCTAGCACTGGCCCTTTAGAAGATCACAGACTGAGCCAACAAAAAGTATTCCATTAATCGGAAGTAAGATAAGAATTATAGGGGGTATGTTCTATATTAAAATAGAAACAGGGCTTGTGACCTTCATTCAAATTATTTAATCTCTCTTAGCCTCAGTTTCTTCAACTTTAAAATGAGGATAATAATTATACTTCCCTCATAGGGTTACCTTGAATATGAAATAATTCGGGGTGAGGGCCTGCCACAAAGGGAGCTGCTTTAAATATTGTGCTTGTCACTTCCGTAATTCTGACTGGCACCACTGGAGTTATTAGTCATCTGTATCAGGAAATTTCTCCTGGTGTATGAATGAACTTCGAAAATCCAGTTATAGAGAAGAAGGTTGTTTGGTGAGGATAAATTGGAACAAAGGAAGCTGGTGAACTTCATAGATATTTATATTAAGCTACAATGGGTAAATGAATTGTCTTTCTCCACTTGAAGGAGATTCTGTCAAAGAACTGATATTAGTCATTTAGAATCAGCCTGTTCTCTCCTTTGAATGGTGTCAGAAAGAGATACTAATGAGTTCTAACATTTTTTCTTTCTTTTTTTCCCCCTCAGTATTCATTGTCAGTCATCAAAAGATTCTTTTATGGCAATGTTACCCCATAGTGAAAGAAATGATTAATTAGATCACAGCATATCTAGCAGCCACTATGTTACAGCCTGACAGAATTTCTGATATGCAAAGGCTGGCTATACTTTTGGATAAGCTTTAGCTGATACCAGCATGTCATTGGGAAAACATTTCCAAATGTTTCCTAAAGATGCTTCCACTCATTTATTTGAAATTGATTTTCATGAGTTTTGTTTTCTGAAGATGAAATATTGATGTGAGAAAGTATGTTTTTAAAGTCTTTCACCCTATTGCTCTGTGTTTCTCAAAGTATATTCTTCAGACCACTTGCCTCGGGGTCTTTGGGATGTGGGTAAAATGTATGAATCCTAGGCTGTGCCCTAGTCTTCCCACTGTGCATTAGTGGGAGCATCTACTTTTAGCAGACAGACACCCATGTGATCCTGTTGCACATTAAATTTAATGAACTACAGCTTTAACTCCTGTCTAGAGTGAATATGTGTATATGTATTGGGAGGAGTTTGTGAGAGCAGAATGGGAAATTTACCACTGGGCCGTTAATATTTTTCTTAATATAACTTTATGTACCAGGAAAATTAAAAAAAATATTTATTCCTAATTTAACATATAGCTGGTTCTTCCTCGAACAAAGTAATATGAACTTCCATTGAGACCAGAGCACGAGTGAAATGAAGTACCTGTCCCAAGATGCAATTTTAACAAATACCTTTCACCTCACATTAATGTCCTAGTAGTTTCAGGTACTGCCTATATTGTAGTACTCATATTTTAGGAAAACTTAAAAACTTAAAACCTCATCTGCATAGCTGGTTGAATTCAGAGATTTGGATTCAGCTAGTCTGGGGTGGGGACTTCAAACACTCCCTAACGGAAGTCCCATGTGAACCATCGTTAAATCATACACAGAGAAAGGGGGAGTGAATGCTGTTTTATAATGAGTCTATAGTGTGTCCATCTTGTTTTTGTTTTGTTTTGTTCTGTTTTTCCCTTTTTAAAATCAATGGCAAACACAATGTAATGATTTTTATCTGTACGGGTACATTCTCTTCTAATATCCCCCCTGTAGAGCCCCCAACAACAAGGCGAAGAGATGAGTTGTACACAGTGTAACATGTATCACTAGTTTAGAGTTTGAAAACATTTCCCACAGGACACGTAAGACTATCATCATGGAAGAATTTATAAAGCCTGTTTAAGCAGCAGAAAAGCAGACTAGAGTTAAAGTGAATCATCTTAACAGGTTAATTGAACTTGTGCTTTCACTAAAGACGCTAAATTAAAGTTGTATCCAATTATTTTTGCCTTTCTTTGTGTCTCCGTTTTAGTGTAGTTACCTGTGGAACTTATGGAGTGAAATATCTGAGGAAATGTTTATGAACAGGTCAAGTTCCATACTAGTACTTCACTCATCTATACTTGCCACAGAATTTTTTTATTATAGCAAAGACAGTATAATTATTTATTGAGTGACTACTATGTGCCATAGTCAGGGGCTATAAGAAAGTAAGTGACACAGCTTCTGTTCTCATGGCGATCACTACAGTCAAAAGTAAACAGTGTCTTTTAGTTATAAGAGGAATAAGTTCTGAGCATCAAAAATACATCATGGTGACTATAGTTAATAATACTGTATTGTACACTATAAAATTTGCTCAGAGAATGTATCTTAAACATCCCTATAAAAAAAAAGATAACTATTTTAGGTACTTCCACATCATTCAAACACTTATCACTTTTGTATTAAAAAAAGGGGGATTAAATATCAAGTTAAAGAAATGGTAGTGAAGAATTGTGCTCTAGTTTCAACATTTCAACCAAAACTGTCAAGAAAGGGACCACCAAGTTAAATAGAATTTACAGAAAGATAACTTGTCTAAAACAGCTACCTTTGAAACTTAAACAAAAACCAGAGAACAAAAAGCCGGAATCTGTCTTCTTCCAATGAACCTCTCCCCTGGGCATGTGTCGATGTTCAATAACTGCCAGCGGTCAGGAACGGGGACTTAGGCTGAGTTTTATTTGTTGAGTCTGCTGCATATATGGGAGTGTGTCTTTCATTATCATTTTGAAGACAACATTTTTTCCCCAGGCAAAAACATCTCTGAAATGATTATGTGAGTCAATAGGAAAATAGGATTTTATTTACAGAAATTCTATTTTTACTCAAGGTGCTCAGGTTACCTAGGCTTTAAAATTGGGTTGCAAAAAATGAACAGGTTTCCTCTGTATCTATTAATATTACACATGGTGTCTGTGTTAGGCAGGTTTCTGCTGCTCTAATGCTGTTTAACAGGCAGCCCTCAAATCACAGTTTCTAACAACCGTAAACATTGATTTATAGGTTTACAGTCAGTTGTGGTTCAGCTAGACTTAGCTGAATTTGGCTAGGTTAGACTGTGTTTCAGGCTTTGTGTCAAGTTTAGGCCTGTTTCAGTGTCTTCATTCTAATAATCAGGATGAAAGATTAATACCTATCTGGAGTATGCTCTTAAAGGCTGGTGGAATTTTGCAATGCCTCTTAAAAACATGACTTGGAACTGGCACAGTGTCACTTCTGCCCACTGCTTACAGAAAGTAAAATGGTCAAGCTCAGTCACTATAGCAGGGATGCATTCTCTGCCTTCAGTAAAGGGAGTCACTCCGGAGTCACATGACAGGGTGTGTACAATTCTTTTACAGGGAGAAAGTTAGGCATTGGGAACAATCACCCAGTCTACCTTGGTGGCTAAAGTATCACAAATGGAACTCTCTATTGTCTTCTCCACTTAGATTATCCCAATGTACAAATTGGAACTCTCTAATCACCATGAAAACAATTAAAAGGATTTGACTCACCAGAGACTTATCTTTATAGATATGATAATGGGAAATCAGATGACAACTGACTAAACAACAAATGCTGTGCTGTCATTATCAAATATATACTACACTCAACAATTTTAACTATGATCGATCAAGCAATGTGATTTTTTTCTTTTTTCTTTTTTTTTTGCCAAATAATATCCACTTAAGAAAAAAAAATGTTCTTTCGGGGATAAAGAATATTTGTATGCAGTAAATCAGTTTGAAATGTAAAATCAGAAATGAATTATTTCAGAAATGATATAACATCAGGAGCCTATTTCAACTAACTGCTTTGTCATTTTAAACTAATATAGGTCTTTTTACCAGAATTGAAGTTGAGGTAGGCTTTCCACAGAGTAATAAATAAAGTCAAGAGTATTATTTGTAAATGAGCAAACATGAGTAGATTCTAGCAGTACTCAATAAATTTACTCTTCAAATTCTTTTTAAGAGAGTGATAACACTTTTAAAAATGGTGATCGGATGATAAGGACTAAGAGTGAATTTATGCGTTAGCTGAGCTTACAAAACTGAATGAATTAAGTTTTGTTCGGTGTCATCCATGTGTCTCATGTAACTAGACACTCTTTTATTGCATTTTGTACATATAGTTTTTTTTTTTTTTTTTTTTACCAACAGTGACCCCCAGTTTTGCCCAGAGGTTTCAATTGTGATTTATAATTTAGCTTGCAAATTGGGAAGTCAGAATGGTGGAGTGGGTAGGGTCCAGACTTGGAAGACCTTTGCTAAGTTTTATAATTCTCTGTGCCTCCTGTTTTCAGTGGGGATAATGATAGTGCCTGGAGCTCTGGAGTGTTAGGAGGATTAACAGAATGAACACTTAGAACACACTTAGGAAATGTTATAACACATAGTATTTCTTAATAAATAAGTGCTTGTTAAATCATAGGTCTTATAAGTAAAAGATGCAGATGGATCCTGAGTGGGAGACTTGGTTCTGCCCTCTACTTGCTAGAGTGGATCGAAGTGTGTTCTCTAGAAAAATATGTTTATGTCCTAACCCCTGGTACCTGTGAATGACATCTGATTTGGAAACAGGGTTTTTTAGATGTTATCAAGTTAAGATGAGGTCATACTGGATTGGGGTGAAGCCTAAATCCAATGGCTCAAAGGGGACTGATGTCCTTGGAGGTGAGGAAAATTTGGAATTAGACAAAAATACACACGCATGTGGAAGTAGGCCACATGAAGATGTAAGCAGACACTGGAGTGATGTAGCTAGAAGCCAAGGAATGCTGAGGATTGCTGGTAACCACCAAAAGATACAAAGAGGCAACAAAGCGTTCATGCCTATATCCTTCAGAGGGAGGATGGTTCTACCAACAACTTAATTGTATCCTTATAGCCTCCGTACCTGTGAGAGAATAAATTTGTTGTTACAAGCCACCCAGTTTGTGGTAACAGCAGTCCTAGGAAATTAATATGCTAGCGGTGCAACTTGGGACAAAGTGCTTCAATGTGTGAAACCTTCGTTTCCTTCCCTTTACAATGACAGTGACACCAGTAGCTGTCCCATAGGGTGTGAGGTTTTGTATTTAAAGTGACTAGCATAGAGACTTGCCTATAGAGATATTCATTACAGGAGGGGCTTTGCCATAACCATTGTCATCAATGTCATCATCATCACCAAGAGTGGCAGTGACTTGGGGAGACTTCTGGTCAAGATGGTGGAGTAGGTAAATGTGCTCTCCTCCTCCAACAACCACATCCAAATTACAACTAAACTACAGAACAACCATGATTGAGAAGCACCTGAAATCTACCTGAACAGAAGTCCTGTAACTAATAATATACGGAAGAGGCCAGGTTGAGACTGGTAGAGGTGACAGCTGTGGAAAAGGCTGATCCAACACCCATGTGTGGCAATTCAAAATCGAGAGAGCTATCTCAGTTGCAGAGGTTGCCACTAAGGAGAGAGGTGTCCCAGATCCACACCAGACTCCCCAGCCCAGGGTTCCAGTACTGGGAAGAGAAGTAGCTATACTGTGTTTCCCCAAAAATAAGACGTAGCCAGACAATCAGCTCTAATGCATCATTTGGAGCAAAAATTAATGTAAGACCCAGTCTTATTTTAATATAATTTAAGACTGGGTATAATATAACATAATATAATATAATACTGAGTCTTATATTAATTTTTGCTCCAAAAGACACATTAAAGCTGATTGTCTGGCTAGGTCTTATTTTCGGAGAAATATGGTAACTTCTAGCTGTAAAAACCAGTTGAGATAGTGGCTAAGTAAGACAGAGGGCTGCTGGAGTTCCAGGCTTTCTCTTAAAGGACCCACTCACAGAATTACTTGCTGACAGACTTACTCACTTTGAGCTCCAGCGCTGGTGCAGCAGCTCAAAAGGCACCAAGGGCATAGGGAGAGAAACTGAGTTGTCTGGTTTCAGGCTGAGGGCTGGAGGGGCCGCTTTCTTCCAGACAGAAATACTGGCAGAAGCCATTGCTCCTTTGTTGAGCTCTACTCCCACCAAGCATGCAGATTTAGGCAGGTATAGTATCTGAGTCTCATCCACCTGGCTAACACACTTCTCTGGCCCTAGCAATTTCCTAGACCTTGCCTCACCCGACTTGTGGGCCCACCCAAGCTACTTCCGGTGGCTTTTCCATACAAATGGCATGTCTTAGTTGATGCTGTAGAATTTCCTAAAATCTTTCAAAGGTTCACAAACCTCAAATAAAAAGCATCTGACCTTGACATGACCCATACTTCTTGTTAAGTACCTGCAAGCCTGGCACTAGCAGCAGCCGTCCTTGGTTTATAACTTAGCTTCTCCCAGGCATCTCCAAGGCCAGCACAAGTGGCAACCACCTGAAGATCACCATGTAGCACATACCAAATGGCTCCAGGCACGGCACAGGCAGTGGCTGAACTTGGCCTGAACCAGAGTCTCTCCCAAGAGATTTCAGAAACAACATATCCAGTGGCCAGCTTCAGATCACAACAGAGCACCACCCAAATAACTCCAAAATAACATACCCAAAATGCAGACTCAACAGGCACAGAGCCCCACTAAAATGATTCCTGCTTTGTAGGGTCAGCCCCTGCATAGCAGCTCCTCCTCTGTTGTCCTCAAAACCAGTCAGCCTCAGGGTCAGCTCATCACAGTGGCGTGCCAACAACAATCAAGGCTGAAGAACAACAGAAAGGCACACACATCCAACACAAGTGACACCTGGAGCACCCAGCTCTCATGACAAGGGAGACTGTGTCACTGGGCCCTATAGGACAACTACTACATAAGACCACTCTACCAAGACAGGGAGATATAGCAGCCTTACAGAGAAACAAACATAGGGTGGCAACCAAAATGGGGAGACAAAGAAATATTTGGCAAATGGAAGAAAAGGACAAAGCTAAAACAAAAGCAACAGTAATGACAACAACAACAACAAAAACACACTAAAAACAAATGGAAACTAGCAATCTACCAGGTGCAGAGTTCCAAACACTGGTTATAAGGATCTCAGTGAGAACTTCAAAGAGATAGAAAACATAAAAAAGAAACAGTCAGAAATGAAGAATACAATAATTAAAATGAAGAATAAATTAGATGAAGCAGAGGATCAAATATAAGGTAGCAGAAAATACCCAATCAGAACAGCAGAAAGAAAAAAGAATTTTAAAAATGAGGATAGTTTAAGGGGCCTCTGGGACAACATCAAGCATATCAATATTCATGTCATTGGGGTATCAGAAGGAGAGGAGAGAGACCAAGGAATTGAAAACCTATTTGAAGAAATTATGATGGAAAACTTTCCTAACCTGGCAAAAGAAATAGGCATACAAGCCCAGGAAGTGCAGAGAGTCCTAAATAAAATGAACCCAAACAGGCCCATACCAAGACACATCAAAATTAAAATGCCAAAAGTTAAAGACAAAGAAAGAATCTCAAAAACGGCAAGAGAAAAGCAGTTTGTTACTTACAAGGAAACTCCCATAAGTCTGTCAGCTGATTTATCAACAGAAACTTTGTAGGCCGGAAGGGATTGGCACAAAATATTCAAAGTGATGAAGCAAGGACCTATAACCAACAATACACTACCCAGTAAAGCTGTCATTTAGAGTTGAAGGGCAGAGAAAGAGCTTCGCAGACAAGAAAAAGTTAAAGGAGTTCATTATCATTAAACCAGTATTACAGGAAGGGACTACAAGAAGAAAGAGAAGGAGAAGAAAATATTTTAAATATCAATAATAAAATGTCAATAACTACATATCTATCAATAGTTACTTTAAATGTAAGTGGATTAAACACTGTAATCAAAAGACATTGGTGGCTGAAAACAGCCACCAGACATTGGTGATAAGGGTCTTGTTTTCTTATCACCAGGTATTGGTGTTTTCTTATCACCAGGTATTGGTGATAAGAAAACAAGACACTTACATATCCTGTTTACAAGAGACTCACTTCACATTGAAAGACATATATAGACTGAAAGTAAAAGGATGGAAAAATATATTTCATGAAAATGGAAATGAAAAACAAAAACAAAAACAAAAAACATCTGGGGTAACAATACCCGTACCAGATAAAATAGACTTTAAAACAAAGGCTATAACAAGAGACAAAGAAGGATCCAGTAATCCCTTTATCCTGGATAAACTTCAGGATATTTATCCAAAGAAACGCAAACACTCCTTTAAGGGGACATGTGCATCTGTATGTTCATTGTAGCATTGTTTACAATGGACAAGATGTGGAGGCAGCTTAAGTGTCCATTGATGGATAAGTGGATAAAGAAGAGGTGGTATATATATACAATGGAATATTAGCCATAAAAAAAGAATGAAATATTGCCATCTGCAACAACATGGATGAATCTAGAGCAGGGGTGTCCAAACTTTTTTCAACGTTTTTCTCCAAGGGCCATATGCTGTAAAATACACAAACAGCTGGGCCACTCACTCGAGGTGAAGTACTATTGCCTCACCTGCTTTATTTAAGTAAACTAAATATATTTTTGGAATTTGCTGCGGTCCAATAAAAAAATGGATCGCAGTCCGCAGTTGGCCCGCGGGCCGCACTTTAGACACTCCTGATATAGAGGGTATTATGTCAAGTGGGGTGAGACAGAAAAAGACAGATGCAATGTGATTTCACTTATATGTGGAGTCTAAAAAATAAGATAAATGAACAAACCAAACAGAAACAAACTGATAGATACAGAGAACATTTTGATGGTTCCAAGAAGGGAGGGGAGTTTAGGGAGGGATGAAAAAGGGAAAGGGATTTAGAAGTACAAATTGGTAGTTAGAAAATAGTCATGGGGAATATGTTGGTAGTTATAAAATACAGCATAGAGAATATAGTCAATAATAGTATGATAACAATGTATAGTGTCAGGTGGGTGCAAAATTTATCAGGATGATCACTTTGTAAATTACATAAATGTTTATTATGTTGTACACCTTGAACTAATATAATATTGTAATTGAAAAATTAAAAAAAGTTTAAGTGGCAGTTGTCTTTTGCCATTTTTTTTTTGATATGATAACAGTCAGTCTTTATGTACAGCCATACAATTTCCTATAGTCCTGATTAAAATGGATGTGTTCTCTGTATGCTAATTTATGTTTGGGTCCTCCTGTGCTGCTTCTGTTCTCTAGATGGCAGAGGAGTGTGAATGTCTATTTGAACCAGTTGGGACTATACCCCCAAATGGCCTAAAGCATTTGTGGCCAAATGGTTTATAAACGGGTTTACCCTGTGATGTATGTGCACCACACAGCTGATGTTTTGGGGGAAAGTGAATCTCCAAAAAGGACAGGGTGGAAGCTGGTAAGAGTTGGAGACCTGGTTCTGCTCTTCGCATCAGTTTGTGAGCAGCTCCCGCCAAGCCTAGATATGCCTCTGTTTTACATAACTTGCTCCTTTTTCTCAAAGGGGGTAAAATGATAATAATATTCTCATGGGAATAGAGAACTTGTGTTTAGTTCATTGTTCTCCGTTCCTGTCGTCTTGGAACCATTACCTAATTGCCTCAGCCTCCATGAAAACTCTCATCAGACCCTAATTCTCAAGTTACTCTGCATTGCATTTAAAACGACCATATTGCATTAGAATAGCTTTTCTGTTCGTCTGCTTTTCTCTCTCTACAGTGAACACCTGCAGGGCTTGTATCTTCCTTATCTTTTTTTCCCCCAGTGCCTGGAACATGGTGGGTGCTTGACACATGTTCAAATGAATGAATGAATGAATGAATGTAGCACTCAATCAATCTGTATGTAAATCAATCAGTCCATTTGGATGATACTTATGTAGGGTCCCTATTTGTAGGGACTCATCTGTTTCCTAACGTATATTCACCACTCTTTTAGCTGAGGAAATGCAGTTAAAATTAGTTGAAGGAACAGAAAAGAGAAGTTTATTACCTCAAATATTTTCAATGACCAGGAGTATAGTTGCATGTGGGGAGAAAAAACAATTGTGTCTTTTATTCCCCCTCCTACGTCTGTTTTCCTGTGATACATTTCATTTGTGATTGGAACCAGGAGCTCAGATTGCTGTTGTCAACATGTCGTGTCTCTGCCCATCATACAGACTGGCTTTCTCGACCTGGTGGCAAAATAGCCAACATCGGTCTCTGTAGAGTGACTATGCCACATAACTGGTTTAGAACAGTCCTAAGAAAAAAACTTTAGTTTATGTAGTTTGAATCATTTAACAGCAACTGAAGCACTCACTTTGGCCATGGAGGTGGGTCATTTGATCCAAGTCAATCACAGGACCATCCCTCTGGCTGGGGAAGGTAGAGATAGTCCCAGCCAACTGCATAGAATGGATTTCAGAAAAATCCATTTCATCACTAGAAGAAAGTGCGGAAAGGACAAGAGAACATAATGGATGTCTAATATATCGAATATCCTATCACAGCTTCAGCATGTGTCACTTCACCTTTCTTCTACAAGGCCTAGAATCATACTTTATACTCCAGCAGGAATTGGTGAATAGCCACAAACTGAAAAAAGAGTAAAAGGGTAAACTTTATTATGTTAAGTATTGCCAACACACTGTTTTATTTAGAATGATTTACTAAGCACAGTGCATAAAAATTTCCTAGCCCATAAGTAGGAACATTTATGCTCTGATAAAATATGTTTTATCAGAGGAACATTTATGCTCTGATAAAATATGTTTTCCCCTTGTATACTGTATTGCTTTTCTTGACAATAAAATGGTTAAATTTAAGAAAACTAAATGGGTATGGTATGCATATATGCTTTCACCAGATCAATATATCTTTTGGAATTACCTAATTTTTGCCTGGTAGCTTTTATGATAGTTCAATCAGAAGGACAAGATTTTCTGGGGTTTGGGGAATGCAGTGAGCAACAATTGAAATTCAGGACCACAGTTATGTTCATTCTCGATATCAGTGGCAACAACTAATTATAATGAAGGAAATGTCAGTTTTTGGTTTTTTATTTAATTGTTGGCAGAGTGGTTGTATTCAATCTAACTTCAGTTGACAGGTCCTACTCAAAATTATTCTACAGAAATTATAATAAAGAAAGGCATGAATATATCTTTGTTAAAACAGCATGCTTGCTTAAAAACTTAACAAATATTATACCTTCAGGTTCTGATGGTAAACTTGGTTCCAAATTCATTGGTGATAGAAAAGCGTTTGGAAAGCTGAGTTCTGTAAGTTATATGGTGTTATTTTGCATTCTGGGTTTAATTGTTCCTGAATATAAGTAGTTTGAACATTTCTGAGACTTGAATTATATGTCACTGTGTAGAATGTAACTCAGGTCCTGCTGGAATGTTAGCTCAGTGGGTGGGGGACTTTTGTCTGTTTTGTTCAGTACTGCAACTTCAGGGCTTAACCTGTAAAAGTTGTCTAACTAATACTCAAGAAATGAATAAAGGAATGGAGATTAGTCTTTAAAAAAATAAAAATCTACATGTAGTTCTTAAGAATCTAATGTAATAATGTAAATATATAAGATGTAATTTAAAATAATGTAATTTAAATATTGGATATATATATTTCCTAGAATCATAGAACTATTCATAGCATATATTAATATATTCAATTTATCAGCACATTTAACGAGCAACTACTTCATTGCAGCATCATACTCAGTTCTAGAAATTCAACAACATAATTTGTGGATGTACTAATCATAACTCGATCAGTGGCAAGTGACCAAAACCCAATTCAAAGTATCTCAAGTGATGAAAAGTTGCTTATGTTTTGGTTTATAATTCAGAGGAATAGACATGACCTCAGGTGTAGCTGGATCCAGACATCCTAATAATATAGCCTGGATTCTGCCTTTGTCTTTCCAGTTTTCATCTGTGCTTTCCTCTGGGTTAGCTTCATTTTTGGATAGAATCTCTTCACCTAGAAGTAAAGCTGGTCATGGGAAGGCCTGGTCTTACACTGGCCTTACAGTCAGACATCCCAGGAAGATTAGTCTAATTCTCTATCTCCTATATCCATATGAATTTCCAAAAGTAACTCTGATTGACCCTATTTTGTGATATTGTTCACCTCTGAACCAACTACTGTGTCCCAAGGGAGGGAAGGAGAGCAACTCTGATAGATCAGCCTGAACATGTACCATCCTTGGGGCAGGGAAGGTATAACTGGGCCTGGCAGCACACGGGACCCACATGGGGTAGAAAGGAGGCCGGTCCCAAAAGGAAAAACAAAAGAAAAGCAACAAACACAGGGGCCCACATGTTCACTGTATTCCCTCTAACAAGCTTCCTGTGCACTGTTTTAATTGATTTCAGTGGTAAACTTTTCCAACTCCCTTAGAGCAAACTGAAATTCTCAAGGCTGAAGTGATTTGCTCAAGGTCATCCAGTGAGTTAATGACTAATCTATGAGATAACTAAGATCTACAGTTTCCTAGTGTGGAGCCTGTTTCCACTATATCATTTGGCCTCTCAGATGCCCTATAAACCCAATTCCTTTTCCCCCATCACTTCAAGCATAACTGTTCTCATTTAGTAATTCATATCCTATCAAAGAAGTATAAAGTAGATTGGCCAATTGCTGTTGCACATACAGTGTAAAACTGATCTGGTATGTAATGTGTCGAAATTCCACAATCTGGGTAAGCCCAAGAAAATTAACTATAATTTAACACTGCAGTGCAAAGAGTATGTGAGGAAATTTTTCTTTTAACTTATTCAATGAGATATAGCTGATTTTTAGACATAACACTCTTTCTTTCTGAGATGATTTAAATCAGTTCAATATTAGGGGTTTGTGCTTTATGAGCTGAAACTCTTAGTCGATAAACCCAATGGAAATCTTGCAAAGATCAAGGCTCTAGCTGTGCTCATTTCACAGTGCCTCTTCAAGCAGCCAGTATCCATTGTGATATTCTAGACTGTCCTCAAAGCTTTCTGAAGAGGTAAATGACTGTGAGGGAGCCTGGGAAGAGAAAAGAAGAAAAGGCTGGGCGTCCATCAGCATTCTGTGACTCTGGGCAAGGGACATCATCTCTGACGCCATGTCTAATGTGGGAATTTATAACACACATGCTGGCCGGTTCCATCAGGATTTGGTAGCTAAGTTCCTATAATCAGGCAAAGGTAAACTTAGCCTGATGTGAGACTCCGTGAGACTGGAAAGTGTCCCAAGATAATCTTTTTTTCAAACCACTACATTTGTTTGTAATTGATGTAATTTCCACAGGAACAGATTATAAATGAAATACAAATTATTACAAGCTGTGACCCAGGAAAATAAAATTACTGTTCACCTAAGAATGGATGAAGTAAAAAGAGCAATTAGTCATAGAACTGGTTCTCCTCAAACTAATAAGAAAACATACTAGATAGCAAAATATTACTCTGGAGAAAAGGGAAAAATTGAGTGTTGTTCAGATTTTCTTTTCAGTTACATTGAACTTTCAGAAGACATGAAAAATACAATGCATTGGAATCTTTTGCAATAGAAGAGAGAATATGATCACCTTAACACAGCAACCATATTATTAAGGGTGTGATGTAAAATTTCTTTAGCATTCCACATGTGAAATGAAGATTGGAATAGTTTTAAGTGTTTTCATTCTTTGTTCTGTGTTTTATTTTAAAACCACAAATTATACGTAAATAACCAGCAGTACTTGCTGAGTAGTGAAGAAATTTGGGGTAGGTTTTAAACCATATCTAACATTATGACACAATAAAAGAGATACACTGTTTGTTTATTGAGGTAGTAAGATAATGGCTGATTTGAATTTACTTCTCTATTAATGTAGAGAATATGATAGTGTCTCAGAAAACCAATGTAAAATGACAACCAATAACAAATAGCTAGTTGACAGCTTTAAAATGAAATGTCTTTTTTTCTCTTTAATATGTCTCTGTTTTGTCATGAAATGCTATAAGACAGTATCACCTATGTTGATATTAAGTTACTCATGTTTTATAAAAATACAACAATTTCCAAATGATATTATCCATGACTTAATACAAATAGAAACATCAGCTTGAACTGTTTTAAGCAAAGAATAAAAGAGGATTTGTTGACTCATATATATGAAAAACTAATATCATGGCTTCAGGCATTGTTGGATCCAGTTGTTCAACATCACCATTAATCATATGCTATTTCTAAGCTCTGCTCTCTTCTGTGTTGGTTTTGTTGTCTGGCAAGGTCTTTCTATGTGGAGACAAGAAAGCTACCCTCCAGCCGCTGATTTACATTCGTGCTATTATTTTAATTACCTCAAGTTCAAGAGAACATTTTTTTACGAGCGATTCCAACCAGAGTGCTGGCGCTATGTCTTATTGGACTAAGTTGGGCTACCTGTCCATACCAGAATCAGTTACTGTGGTTAGGACAATGGATTATGCTGATTGGTCAGCCCTAGGCCACATGATCTGCCCAGAAGCTAGGAACTGGGGTCAGTCACACGCAAACCACACTGACAAAGACTGGAGATGACTTGTCCCTGAAAGTGATAAGGATAGTTTTCCCGAAGAGTTTGAACAATTTAACATCACTGAAATATAGAAGTGTTATATGTGTAGTATTTAGTAAACTAAAAGTATTTAGTAAGGTTTGCGGTCATGGTTTATAGCAAGTGGCCTGGTAAGGACTACTGTGAGTGTGACCAAACTGTATAATTCATAGTTTTTAGAAAACATGTATTTTGTCAGCCCCAAGTTAGTGAAAAATAAAGATACTGCCCAGTATCCTTATTAGTCAATAAGGATACTGACTAATATGGGATGACTTCTTGGTAAAGACCCATACATTTACTGTTGTCTGAAACTTTCCTGTTGTTGAAGCAGGGCTTCCAGATCCTATCTATGCTTTCTGTGTGTTTTCCAAATCAAAAAAAAGATGTTAAAATGTCACAGTTCCTTAAAATTGTAGAGAATATGAAGAAAATTGATACTGTTTCTTAGACCACCAGATAAACTCATAAAAGTGAAAAATGGGATTCCATGTTAAAGGGTTACCTGTGCAGTAGGATATCCTATAACTACTCGTACTGACTATTCTTCTCATTGCCTTCGTGAAATGACAGCCTTCACAGAGTAGCCAGTGATCATGAGCATGTCACATCGGTTCCCAGACTTACTGAATCCAAAACTCTGCAAGTGGATCCCAGCAGTGTGTATTTATTACTCCTTCCTAGTGACTCTCAGGCCTCGTAAGGTTTAAGAATCACCAACTGAGCATTGACAAGTAATTTGTTGTCAACAACTTTATAAGCAATCAAAATTCCATTAAAAATTTTATTCTGATGGTTCTAGCATAGCAATAGGGTACCAGTCTCCAGTAGTACCGTGTTTCCCCCAAAATAAGACTTAACTGAAAAATAAGCCCTAGCATGATTTTTCAGGATGACATCCCCTGGAACATAAGCCCTAATGCTTCTTTTGGAGCAAGAATGAATATAAGACCCAGTCTTATTTTCGGGGAAACATGGTAATTACTAATACTTAACTGATCTCTTACTCTATGTCAGGCACTCTGCATATCTCATTTAGTGATCATGACTCTAGAAGTGAGGTGCTGTTATTATTCCCATTTTACAGAACAGGAAGTTGAAGGGAAAAAATAAAGCTTCTTTTAAAGTGTTTATTTTATCAAGGTTGTGGCTAGTAAATGACACTTCCTTTAGTACCCACCACATTCTATTATTTGGGCACTTGGAAAGGTATCTCTCCAGGCAGCCATGGTGTAACAATAGACTAAGAGATTTTTAGAAACACGAAGGCCCTTCACTGTTCTGCTTCATATCCACTTTAATGTAAACCTTGTCCATTCTTATATTTAGTTTTATGGAAAAAGAGAAGATGGAGTTAATTTTTGACTCTTACAACATTTTCCATGGTAAGAGGCAGTGTGCCACTCGCTGCTGTGTCGGCGATACAGAGGTGGGAAGCTATCTCTTCCATCTATCTGTCCTGTGCACTGTACCAACCTGGACATTTTATTTCAATAACATGCAGCATCAGCAGAGCCCATCACGCCTTTATGTTGATTGGATCGATGGTTTTGGCCTTCCTGTCAGCAAAGGGGTTACAACCAGCAGAATCCATGCAGTAAACCTGGGCACAGCTTCTCTCCCAGCCGTGAGACCCTTCCAGCGCACAGAGTTTCAGAGAACCCTTCCTGAGCAGGTAGAATCCTGCCAGATCTGAGGAAAAACCTGAATCCTCTCTGCACTGCTGCTCTTTTTCTGTCTCTTGTGTGTCACCAATGGGAAGAAGCTACTCACATGATTTGGATTCTTTCATAAAGGGAATGGCTGGTTCTTGAGCTCAACTCAGCCTCAAGAAGGCCTAAATCTTGTTTAGAGAAGAAAGCAGTGTCAGTTGTCCCTGACCAGTATTATAACCTCCATCTTTTCAGTGTCCCAGGAAACTCATTTCCCTGTAGAAATAAAAAGTTCCAAGCGAGGTGTGTGGTTCCATGCGCTTGCTTGTAGCCCGTGCTGTCCTTCTGCACAAAATGTTCTCCAAATTGTATACCTGTGTGGTAGGCATGGCTCTGAGATGGCCCCCAAGATTCCCATTGTCTGGTGTCCATTCCCTGAATAATCCCCTCCTCTTAGTTTTGGGTGGGCCTTACCTAATCAGGTGAAGCCTTGGAAAAAGGATCTAATGGTCAGAGAAATTCACAGCTGCAGCAACACCCCCGTTTTTTAAAATACCTTTTAAAAGATATGGCCACATGGAAAGGACCTGAGAGTGATATCTAAGTACTGACGTCCCCAACAGACAGCTAGCAAATAAAATGGGAACCTCTATCACTAAAGCTGCAAGCAAGTGAATTCTGACAGCAACCTGAGCAAGCTTGGAAGCAGATCTTTGGCTAATCAAACTTCCAAACGAGGACCTAGCCAACTCATACCTTGATTTCATCTGTGTGAGACCCTAAGAAGAGGACCCACCTGAAGTGTGACGACTCCTGACACATGAACTGTGAGGTGGTAAATTTGCACTGGTTTAAACTGGTAAATTTGTGGTAACTTTTTATGCAGCTGTATTAGAAAACTAATACAGCCTGGAACAAGCTTAATCCACCATCCTGAATACTATATTATATAGTGGTAATTTCCAAGACTCATACAAAAACTGCATTACGTGGTTTCATAACAAGTGGAAAGCAAAACAGAAATGTGATTCTCAGACAATTAAGTTAAAAGGGCAGCATGTCATATTATCATTGTCTCTTCTTTCTTCTTAACCAGTTTATTTGCCATCTCCCACATGCAATATGATGTTATATATCTGTTCTCTGCCGTTTCAGCCCATGACTATACATTGATTCAAAATCACAGTATTATGTTTAGTTGTTTGAATTGTTGAAACACTATCATTCTATCAACAAATACTACAACAACCTTGACTTTTTTTTTCTTTAGATTGCTCACGTTTGCTGTGTTAGAGAACTTAATATTTTTGTTTTATAGTATGGATACAGCTATAACAAAAAGTATAAAAGCCAACACAATTTATGTATAATTTATTGTCTCAGATTGAAATTCAAAAATATATAGTGTAAATCATTAGACAGGAAACCTACAGTAGCTAAAATTCTGAGCCAATCTTTCAACTCAGCAACCTCAGTTTTAATATTTTTTTAAGCATGTTTAAACATGATTGAAAGCACCAAATCCATCACAAATCTATTTTTTCCTTTTTGCTGCCCTGGATTTGTAATGAGCTTGTTTTTGAGAGCAAGAGAATGAGAGAAAATAATTGGAACTATCTGCTCTATTACCACCAAACCCTATTTTTGAAGATTTTTCTATTATTTAACACTTTCCATTTGTTTTACCTTAGAAGTGTGATTCAGTTATCAGAACCTGAAGAAATTGAATCTTTCTTGGAAGGCTTCATCACAAATATCTCGACGCAAGTCAAGAAACCCAATCTGCCACAATGCCTGTTTCATAGGGTCTTTCCTCTAAAATGAAAGTTCGCTTGTATAGATACCAACCTGGGAACCATCTAGAGAGTCCAGGTATTGTCACCATGAGCCCCAACATTAACACACATTAATTAGGCACTTTGTGATCAGAGTCTTTGCTAGCTGCTCATCCGTTAGTGGAGACTGATGGGTCTACCTTGGGAATTCCTCCCCAGGTGCTGCTATCTTATGGGATCAGCCAACTACAGAGACTGCAGCACCTTGAAGTTCTTCTGTGTCAGCTCTGGTTACCCTTTGGCCTGGCATAAAGAAGGGAGCCAATTTTTATATCACGTCCACACTCTCCCAGCTTCTCAGGACTGAGCAGGACCATAAATGCCCCAAAGTCCTATTCCTTATACCCTTTCTTCCCAGTCCCATTTACTCTGCTGGTTTTGCTACTATGAATGCAGCAGCCACTGCTAATTACCATTGTTGTAGTATTTCCTATGTTCCAGACATGATGAGGTAGTATTTTGGTGAGCTATTGCTGCGTAATAAATCACCCTGAAACTTCACAGCTAAGGCAATGGCAAATATTTGTTGTCTTGCCCTGTTTCTGTGGGATAGGACTGGCTTAGCTGTGTGGTTCCAACTCAAGGTGTCTCATGAGGTTGCAGTGAAGATAGTACCTGGGGCTTCAGTTATCTGAAGGCTTGATGGGGGTTTGTGGCTGCAGTTCTAAGATAACACACACCTGACTGGTGAATTGATGCTGGTTATTAGAACAAGACCTTAGCTCCTTACCACAGGGACCTCTCCAAGGGACCCCTGGAGTCTTCACATAACATGGCAGCTGGCTTCCCTTGGAGCCCATGATCCCAGGGAGAGCAAGGCAGTCATAGGTCTATATTTGATAATCCAGCCTTGGAAATCATTTATCTTTTTGGCTATGCAATTTCTTATTGGCTATGCAGTTAAGTTTACTCAGTGTGAGAGAGGACTTTATAAGAATACGAATACCAAGTTGCAACAATCAATGGGGCCATCTTGAAATGTGATATCAAGAGGTAGGTATGTTACATAATTTTTTCTTGCAAAGTGTATTTTCTGTATGTTATTCTCAACTATTAGATAATTTCCTGGCTTAAGGAATATGACCAAGAGAGTAGATTCTGAACTGATATTAATTAGCTCAGTTTACATTCAGATTATATCTGATTACACATGAATCTGCTCCAATCTGTACCTTTGAAAATATTTACTGACATTCTGCTATTTGCCAGTCACCATTCTGGGTACCAAGGATACCATGGTGATTGAGGCAGACAGAACACCAGCTCTCATGATGCTTATATTCTGGGGGAAGAGATTCTAAACAAGTAAATAGATGTGATGAGTATTATAATGAAAATGAATAATCACTGAGATAGAAAATAACTGGCAAGTGGAGCTTACATAGACTAGGGTAGCCATGGATGAAAAGACAACTTTTAACCCAAGACCGAAAGCATGATTAAGGAACGTGTAATGTAAAAATGGGAAACTATGTTGGGGAAAAGGAGCAAGCAAGAGGAAAGAACAGAGATGTGAACTATTAGGGAAATAGCTTGGTGTGTTTAAGAGCTAATAAAAAGATGAGTGAGGCTGAAGCCCAGTGAGTAGGGAGGAGAGGTGCAAGAGAGAAGATTGGAGAAAGAGAAAAAGGCCAGATCACATAGGACCCTGTGACTCACATCTAAATGGTATGGGAGCCATTAAGAAGTTTTTAGTAAAGAAGCAATATGATGTTCTTTGTTTTGGGTTGATCAGTCTTGCCACTAGATAGAAAATGATGGTCAGTTTCATCTGCTGTTATCTTTGTTTCTCTTTTTGTCTTTTTATAGGTTCATATGCTTTTAGCTTTAGAACAAGACATCTTCACCTTGCAATGTATAGTCACTTTTCTTTCCTCTCACTAGTAGAACATTATATAACTACAAATCACTTATAAAATGATAAATGTATGTCCATTTATCCATTTCTTACATTTTCTTAGACTTTACCCCCTTTCGGAATTGTGCCTGGAGTTCTTTTCCTTAATATTATCTGTGTAATATGTCAGTCACTTAATTATTTATTTGTTTATTTATTTATAATTAAATTTATCGGAGTGACATTGATTAATAAAATCATATAGGATTCAAGTGTATAATTCTATAATATGTCATCTATGTATTACATTGTGTGTTTACCACCCTAAGTCAGTTCTCTTTCCATTACCATCTATTTGACCCCATTTACCCTCTTCTACCACCTCCTCCCCCTTTACCCTCTGGCATCCACTAAACTATTGTTTGTGTCTGTGAGTTTTTGCTTGTTTATTTGTCTTGTTCATTTGTTGCTTTCGGTTTTATATCCCACATATGAGTGAAATCATATGGTTCTCGACTTTTTCTATCTGACTTATTCAACTTATCCTGATATTCTCAAGATCTATCCATATTGCCAAAAATGGCAGTATTTCATTTTTTTAATGGCTGAATAATATTCCATTGTATATATCTTCTTTATCCAGTTATCTATTGGAAGACAGTTGTTTCCATGTTTTGGTCTTTGTGAATAATGCTGCAGTGAACATAAGGAAGGGTACATATATCTTTGGGAATAAATGTTTTGGTAGATACTCAGAAGAGGGATTGCTGGGTCGTATGGTAATTCTAGTCTTATTACTTTTTTGAAAAACCTCCACACTGTTTTCCATAGAGGCTGTACTAATTTACATTCTCACCAGCAGTGTATGACGATTCCTTTTTCTCCACAGCCTCTCCAACACTTGTTATTACTTGTCTTGTTGATAACCCTTCGAACAGGTGTGAGATGATATCTCATTGTGATTTTGATTTGCATTTCTCTAATATCTAGTAAAGCTGAGCATCTTTTCATATACCTATTGGCCAAAAAGGTGGACCTGTCACCTTTAGAAGCTGTCATTCCACGTTCTCCCTAAATAAACTTCATCAGGCTTAGCAACTTTAACTTGCAAATGGTGGCATTTATAAAAAACATTTTAGGCAGAAAAAGTCTATAACACAAATCTAGTGAGGTTAGCAATTCCTCTGCTCATCAACAGAAATTGTTACCTGATTCTGATGGGTGATATAATCAGTTACAATAATTTATTGTCAGTAAAAAGAGAAACCAACTCCAGCTAATAGAAGTAGAAAATTAATTTATTGGATGACTACCAATAGACTTGGGAAATTGTAAAGAATATTGGAAAAACAACTTTCAAGAAGGAGAAAACCAAGAAACTGAAATCAGTTATCTGTCCATGACTTAAGATTCCGCATCTAGTTTACACTCTCTTCAAGTTGTCATTTCAGGAATGAGTGAACCCACCACTTATTTATTTATTTTCCTTTTTGCATCATTCTGCTTAATATTAAAAATCCCAATAGAGAGCACATTGATCTAGCTTAGCACTATTGTAGATTGGAGAAGTAATATTCCAGAAGGAAATCAGGGTGCCATTACCAAAAGTGATGCTTCCTTTGTACTTTCCCTTCTTCTACACCCAAACTCCTTACAAGACCAGTGGGGTAAGTTATTGGATGTATGAAAGGTTTAAATTTTAGGGGAATGTGATTAAGCCTGTGGATTCTATTAATTTCACACCCAGCCAAGAAGATGCCCAACTAACAGGTTCAGGATAATTTGATTGGTAAATTATAAAAAGTCACATGCCACATCTTTCTGTGCAATAACCTTCAGTTTAGGGATTATATCCACAATAAATGTTTAAGACCAGAGGTTGTGCCCAGCTTAAATCTTTTTACCATTGGCATCATCCGGAAAGTTCTACTTAAATCCAGAAGAACCATTAGCACATTCTACCAATGTTAAATCAATTCAACCTTGAGATTAGTGAAAATATATTTGACTTTTGCTTGTCTTAACCTCAGAAGGGCATCATTATGCATAAAACATATGATTATATAAAAAGAATTAACTTCCAAGTAGGTAATGTTCCCAATATCACTGTGTAGGTATCTGTCGACTGTACCATACCACTGGGTTGTATTGAAGCTATTTCTCAACTGATACTGACTATCCCAGTCAAACACATTAGCATTGATTCCGTGGGTTAGCTTGTTAGAAAGAATAGATCAGATATGCTATTGGTCTTTTCCTTGGCATCCACTGACAACTCGGCATTCAACATGGTCCAGAAGCTTTCTCTTGTCCTTCTCATCCCTTCTGATTATTTTGTACACTACAATAATTTCCTTAACCTGCCAAGCATTCTTGGAATAATATAGCTTACTTAGTAAACTGATTGGAATTAAACTCTGTGTATAGAAGCTATGATGCTTTGTCACTCTTTTGGCCATGTGGCATAGGTGAAAATTTCAGAGTAGTTTCCAAAATTCTCCCACCAAATTCCTTAAGTGCTATGAGGTCTTTGCCTTGGCAAGAGACTTGGTGATGCGGGTCTAGCCTTCTAATTATGCAATTTTCCCTGGGCAGAAAAGCAGAGTGCTTCAGAACACCAGCTCTCGTTTAAGAGACCAGAATTCAAATCCTCATGCCATTTATTTCTCTGGGCCTCTATTTCCTGGTTTTAAAATAAATATAATCATAACTGAGATTAAGTAATGTAATATATGTTAAGTTCTTGTTAGAGATAAAAAAAAATGTTTTAAGTTATCATCAGCAGCTTCAGTTCGTTTTTAAAACATGCTTCACAGTGTGTTTCCAGCCTGTTCTTGTACAAACCATCTTTGATTATTTATTGCATTCATAAGAGAATCCATTGCCCCTGCCTTTTAAATAATAAATGCCAAATGTTTTCTTTTGAAGGTGGTAAGGAAAGAGAGGCCCCAGGGAGCAAGTGGGGACTTCTCTATAATCTTAGCTAAAGTGTCTTATAAAAGAAGAAAGTTATAGTTTTGCTTAGAGATTGTACATACTGTTGCTGATCTGTGAAATGAAGGGCACTCAGATTTCTGCATTATTTAATCATATCAATATAAAGCTCCATAAAACTACTTTAGATTCAGCGATGCATCATTAGTCCAGTATGCCAAGGAAGTTTCTCTGTGAAATTAGTGTGGTTGTAACTGAAACCAAAACCTGAGGTAATGTCCATGCCTAAGAGGAATAATAACAAAAATGAAACAACAATAATAAATAGAAAAATAGATTGTACTCAATATGCTCAGAATATTTTCCATGCATTATCTCATTTAATCTTCACACTTAACAACGTGGTTCTCAGGAAACATAAAAATACGCTAAGAACATATGGTGTGGAGGTCAGACATCTGAGTTGAAATTCAGGCTATGTGATTTTGGCCCAGTTATTCTTCACATCCCAATTTTGGCATCTGATAAAAGGAGTACATGTATATAATCCTTGAAAAATGGAGGGTTGGAGGAAGTCTAGTTGGCATTGGGTTGGGTGATAAATTTTAGATACAGCAAAAAGTGATCTATGATCTATGAATGAAAATGTAAATAAACTACACTTTATTAAAATTAAACTTCTGCTCTATAAAAGACGTTGTTAAAAGAATGGAAAGACAAGCCTCAGACTAGGAGAAAATATGTGTAAAACAAATATCCAATAAAAGGCAAGTCATTAGAGTGGTTAAAATCCTAAAAACTGACAGTAATGATTGCTGACAAGGTTGTGAAACAACCAGAACTCCCGTTCATCACTGGTGGGATGAAAACAGGTTCAGTCATGTTGGAAGGCAGGTTGGAAGTGACATACAAAGCCAAACATGATCTTACCATATGATCCAGAAATCATTCTCCTAAGTATTTCCCCAACTGATTTGAAAGTTTATGTTCACACAAAAACCCACCAATTAATGTTTATAGCAATTTTATTCATAATCACCCCAAAATGGCAGCAACCAAGATGTCCTTTAACAGGTAAATGTATAAACAGTGTTATATTCATACAAAGGAATATTGTTAAGCCATAAAAAATGAGCTATTAATTCATGGAAAGACACGGAGGAAACGTAAGCTAAGTGAGAGAAGCCAGTCTGAAAAGGCCACATACTGCATGATTCCAACTATGGCGTTTTTGAAAAGGTAAAACTTTAGAAACAGTAAACAATGGTAGTCGGAGATTCAGGAGGAGGCAGGGTTGGAAAGAGGGTTTTTTTTAATGTGAAAGTGTTCTGTATCATACTATAATTGTAGGTACATGGCACTATGCATTTATCAAAACCCATTGAACTTTACAGAACAAAGAGTAAACCTTAATGCATGCAAATATAAAAAAAATAATTTCAGAGGTCAGGGGAATCATGGATGAATGCAGAATATGACAAAAAAAATCACTAACCATATTAAAATATATCAAACAGCCTCATTGAAAGGAGTGGGGAAAATAACTCTGATGAATAATTTTGGAAATAAGTGGAGTTTGTAAATTTAAAAAAAAAAGGTAAAAGAAACTGTACATAAAATCTGTACTCTAGTTGATAAAGGTGAATCCTACATGAATGTGATTTAAATGTGTATATATGTGGGTTGGTATACATATACAAGGTCTGACAATTAAGTTTGTGAACTTGTTGCTACAATGTTGTGAACCTTTTTTTATGTCAGAGGGAATATTCATTATGAATTTGTAACAGCTGGAAAAACATTTAACCAAGTTTACTATTTGGAAGTGCTGAAAAGGCTGCATGAAAAAGTTGGACAATCTGAACTTCTCGCTAACAATTCATGGCTCTTGCATCACGACAATGCCCCAGCTCACACGCCACTGTCTCTGAGGGAGTTTTTAGCCAGTAAACAAATATCTGTATTGGAACACCCTCCCTACTCACCAGATCTGGCCCCCAATGACTTTTTTCTTTACCCAAACATAAAGGAAATATTGGAAGGACATTTGATGACATTCAGGACATCAAGGGTAATACGATGACAGCTCTGATGGCCATTCCAGAAAAAGAGTTCCAAAATTGATTTGAAGGGTGGACTAGGGAGGAGCCTAAGGGGACATTATGACTAAATGTAATGTATCCCGGACCAGAAAAAGGACATTAGGAAAAATACTAAGAACACCTGAATAAAGTATGGGCTTCAATTAATAATGTATCAATACTGAAGTATTAACTGCAGCAAGTATACCATACTGATGTAAGACAATCATGTAAGGGAATGTAAGGGAAAACTGGGCATGAAGTACATAGTAACTCTGTGCTATCTTGATTTTTCTGTAACTATAATACGGTTAAAAATAATTTTGTTTTGTAAATGAAGAATTGGTATGAGAGTTAAGATAATGTGTATTCCAAACATCTTACATGTATCAACTTATCTCATTCTTACAACTATCTGTTGTAAGTGCACTTATTATCTTATGTAATCTTCACAATAATCCTGTAACACATGTTGCCTAACATGTGTTAGCTTTTATTATCACTATCAATTTTATTTTGAAGGGTATTTAGATTTGAAGAAAATAAATATCCTTCCAGGGGGTGTATGAAACTCCAAAATTATGTGCTAAATGCTCTGTACTGATATGGCTTTCTAAGAGTGTCCCAAACACTCACCAAATATCAGGTCTTTATGGCAGATGGACCTTTACACAATATCTTCCTGGGAGATTTCATCAGCATCCCACAGAATTTGATATTTCAATTTTCCAACATTAATTCACTGTAAAAAATTCTACTTTTCAGGTCACAACCGTAGAAACTCAATGAAGGGTTCCAAGATTTCCATTTCTATGTATTTAAATAGATGTAGATTTCAAATCATCTTCTCAACATTGAGTGACAAATATCTTTATGATATAAATGGTATTCTAAAGTCTTAGTTTATAGCATGTTTTTGATGTAATGATGTGTTTAGGAAAATGAAATGTGATTTCTGAGTACACACATCAATTAATTACAGTTTTAAAGTGGGAGAACTTTATTTTTAATAATCCAGTTCTTTCGTTTGTTGTGATTAATTCCCAAATTACCATATGAGGGTGGGAATGAGCAGCAGCTGTCCCTCTACACTGTTTGCCACAGTGCTCATCACTCCCATTGTCTCATATCTTTATATCGTATGTCTTTATGTCCTTGTCAAATTTCATGCTTGGCCTGATAGGTATCCAGTTTCTGAAAGTTAGTAATATTAGCAGCAACCTTCAAATATTCGAGGTGCATCCAGAAAGAAGAGAGAATTTACTCTCTGGAGTGCCAGAGAGCAAAGCTTACATAAAGCTTAACATTCATATTGAGTTAAACTTCTGCTTAACTAACCTGAGGAATATGTAGACTTGTGAGATGATTAGATGTCTTCCTGTAAGAGCTGGTGTAGCAGAGTATCTAAAGTTGGGGTTGGACTGATGGAGTCCCCTGTATTTCTGTCAAGTTCTGAGAGTTGCATTTCTCTAGTAACTTTAGCTTCTTACTGCTCATGACCATCACAGATATAACTTCATTTTATCTTCTCAACTCTGAATGTGAAATCCTTTTGAGTGCCCTTGATATCGCTGAAGAATTTCTAAATAGTTCTACTTAGTTTTGAAGCATTCCCTTTTTTCTTTTCTTTCTTTTTTGAAATTATTCTAAACCAAGATGTTCTCTAAAAGGATTTATAATGTACCATTAGAAATCCTCTTCATTGCATTTTAGCTCTTTAGGATTTTGTAGGGATTACTAAGAAGATTTCTTTTTATCACTAAGGAAATATGGGTAAAGGTATTAGTGTATCTTTAAAAAAAAAAAATCTTAAGCGTAGCCTGACAGTAAGAAATGAATTTATATTCCTCTCCAGAACAGTTTTCCTTATAACCCAAATACATTTTTAAAAGTATTTAATTTGACAAGAACTACAGTAAATAAAGCCGAGACGAGGTAAATCCACCTGCGAATGTAGTTTACTAATACAAACATTACTGAATATCAAAACAAAGTTTAGAAAGCACAGTACTTAGGACTTAGCAATATGATAGTACTCTGTCACTCTTTAGCTCTGCCAACAGCAATTATTACCTACATACAGGTGTCTTTTCAAGCTCTCTCTAGTCCTGCCTATACATCCTGGTCTGTTCAACCAGCTTCCTTGCTGGTTGTCAGCCAGGGGTTCACTCTCAGTACTCAGGAGATCGCCTCTTCTCACATGTGGCCCTTTGCTTTTTTCCAGGCATTCCACAGTGCATGTCTCTGACTCTTCACCTCTTAAATGGCCTGACTAATCCAGTCAGGTTCATAAGTGACAGTCAGCTGATTAGTTACCTAATCAAAGGGATTCTATGCTATCAGAGTCACACCGATCCTGCTCACACTCACAGGAGGGTATTCCACAGTGTATACACCAGCGCGTGGGAAGCTTGGAGCCACTCTCCATGTTGTCTATCCCAGATGGTACCATTTGGCTCAGCATCGGTTATTAATCTGGGAACTATAGTTTGTTACTAGAACAAATAGGACTCCCTGTCCATATTGGGCAAGCAGAAAACCAGAGCTACTACAGTTATCAAAGCATAAGAAGATTTTGTTCTCTCTGGTCATTTGCGGATTTAATGTGATGAATCTATCTGTGAGTTTTATATGGCCCACTTAATTATGCAAGTCACAAATTAGGCCTTTGAAACAAAACATTTTAATTAAAAAATAATGTCACATAGCTTCTCAATTCAGTCATTTATTAACTCAACACAAAATATTATATGATCACTAGGATAGGTGCTCACAAAGAGCTTATGATTTTGTGACATTTTATATATATATATGTGTGTGTGTGTGTGTGTGTGTGTGTGTGTGTGTGTGTGTGTGTGTATGTAATCATTGCAATACAGGGCTGAATGAAGTCAGTGCTAAAATAAAGTGAGATCGTGTGACTAGCAGATGAGGAAGTGATGAATTCAAACTGAGTTAATTCTCACAGACGTGGAGGCTTTTGTGCTGAGTCTGGGAACAGAGCAGAGTAGTAAATTTAATAACATAACCTGATTGTCCAGAGAAGGTGTAATTTCCTTAATTCATCTGTAATTAATATAGTCTTCTTCCTAAATCTTTTACCCACTCGTTAGCGAAGTAAAAAAATAATTCTAGGAGAATTCCAATCAGGTTTACAGGTTGGTTTGCTCTGTTAGTTCAAACAGCCTTTTTTGAGAGAGTTCAGTGTCTTGTACAAAAATGATTAGGAAAAAAATAATGCTTAGCCTTTCAGATATCCACTAGCAACTCCGAGATATTCTTCAAGGTGGTGTCTGGATGTGAGCATGAAGGAGAAGATGGGTTGAGGCCTTTGGGTCATGTTGTTCTCAGGTTCCTCTGTCCACCGAGTTACAGTACTGCTTTTTTATCTCTGGCTTGCTGTGCTGCTGGGCTATGGTATTCTTGACTACTAGGTCTCCTTCAGCTTCATTGCTCCTCCCAGCTGACTCAACCTCACGTCATCTCCACTGCTACTATGGATGCCTCTGCAGACTGACTGTGACTTTCATCAAGACCCATTTTCAACGGTTTGTGCTATAGCCATAGCCACCAAGCTGCCTCAGAACCGCCCCCCCTCAGAACAGATCCCTAGCAGCTTCTAGCCCTGTGACTACCACACAAGAATCAAGTGTGGCTCGGGAATACTAATTCTCAGGACCTTCCTCTACCTGCTCTATTGCCATTTGATGTCCTCAAACTGGTGTCAGAAATGGCCCAAAAGAACATCTCATTCCAGTACAAAATGCCCTTTTTCATTTGCTCACCCATTTAACTCCTCTCATTGGGCTTCGGCCTAGAATGACGATAACAGTGGACCAATTTGTTCTTTCTCTGTTCTCCTTCTCTTTAGGACCTAAAGAAAGAGTGGATTCTTTTTTATTTATCTTCTTGCTTGGATCTCCCCTATATAAAATCCTAACACACAGGGACTAGACTGCTTCTTGATATGATGATGAAGAAATAAAATGATTTCCAATTATGTTTCCTCAAGAAATTAGCCTGGCTTATAAGGCAATTGTTTTACAACAACGTTGATTTTTGTTTGTTTGTTTTAATGTTAGAAGCAACATGTTTAATAAGGAGAAAGTTACCATTCTCCTTATCTTGCTTCTTTTCTCACATGCCTAATACCCTCCCCTTCTACCTTGAAAGAGCAATGGGGGCAAAAGTCAAAGAAAGTCTAAGGAAAAGAGTAAAAGCATAGTATTATTTTTGAAAGTCATTTCAAAGAATGTGAAATAATATTTTAACTAGCAAGGTATCTAGGTAGAGAGTATAGAATGAGCAAATACAGAGTGGGGAGGTTTTCAATTAATATGATACACAAGTATGATGTGATTGTGCTGGGTTTTTTCAGTTCTTTAAGATGCACCATTAAAAACCATAATATTTGCAATATAATTTGAACACAAAAAAAGTGTTCCTTATTGTGTGGTAGAATGAGAATCCATGGCATATGTGTAGGACTCTGAAGTATGATAAGGACTGACACGTGGAAGATGCTTTGGGAAAAACTGTGGAGAGCTCATTCCCTCAAGATAAGTACCTGTTGGTCCTGAGCAAGCCCCAAATCTTCCAACCTTTTTATTTTACTTTCACTGTTTTATTGAGGGTGAAAGGAATGCAAGAGAAAATCTGAGTTATTTACGTTTGCGGTTCTGATTTACAAGTGAGAGGTTAACACACGCAGTGTCATATGTTATTAGAAGAACTGCAACACACTTAAGGAATAAAGGCTGATGTAGTTTATCTTGTCCTTTAGAGCAAACTTTATCTGATGTCATTGAGAAAAAAGTCTGCCTTTGTATAATTGTTCTTTTCACAAGACAAATTTCATGCCAGATACAGAAGCACTTTATTGTCCTTCCTGTCTCCTCTTCTGAGACATCTGTATTTGCGGAGTTCATAGTGAGGCAACTAGAGTTGGTCTCTTACCTGACTGTTCTTTCTCTGGCAGCCTCTGAGTTCTATAAAGAGTCATGCTACTTTTCTCTATATTTTTATACCCTCTCACCCTTACAGTTCCTAGCCTTGTTTTTTGTTTTTGTTTCTGTTTTATTCCCCACCTGGAGGGTATTCAGTATCTATTTGATTCATTAATTTGATTGAATTAAGTTTCCAGAGTTTATCTGTACAGGATCTTTATTTTCTCACAATTAAATTATTCAATCATTTTAATGAAGGGATGATTGCTCTAAATCATATCTAAAGAATTCTTTTTTTTTTTTGAGCAGTGAGGAGTATTATGTGTTCGTTTTTGTTTTTTTTTTAATTTTATTAATATGACTCCCATTCTATTGAGTATCTGTAATTTTGGCATTTTTACCCTTTGATTTCCCTCTTGGAATACCCAAGTTTGGTGACTAACATAGGTGATTAGGATGAGTGTCCTTTTTCCAGCTAAAATAATCAGTCTGACTTCCTTGGGGGCTTATGAAATTATTTTTTAGGTACTTCCAAAGTACTTAAGGGTAAGATAACATGCCAAGCTTCTCAATATTTCCATGTACACTGGATAAGAAATCTCTGTCAATAAGCAAACTGGACTTCTACTCAAAGTGTTCTTTCTGTAAATGAGTACTTCCTACATTCCAGACACAATGCAAAGTACTATATATACATTGTGTTATTCAATAGTGTCAGGCAATATTTATAATCAAGGAAACTGAGCCATAGAAATACAGCAAACTTAAAAGCATTTCTAATTTTCTTTAAGGAATGTGTGTGTACACATATATATGCACACAAGACTCTTATGCACATTTCCTATCATCACCATGCCCTTGCAATAAAAATCTAAGTCTTCTCAGAATTTTACCTACAAAGACATAGATAACATGCAATTCTTGAGAGATTCTCCAAGCTTCGTAAGGGACGCCCTAAGCATTTAGTTATCTAACGGTTTCCCCTCACCTCCTCAGCCCCATTGATGGGGTAGCAAAGTTTAGACAATTGGTAAGGTCTCATAAATAATGGTTATTTACTTGGGGCCATGACAGTGCTGGTCAGGGAAAATGTAATTCATGAAACACCTGAATTTAATAACAATCATAGGCTGAAATCTGTTATTAATGAAAGCTTTCTGACTGTACCCTGCTTTATTTTAACTTCTATATTTAAAATTGAATACAAGGTAATATGGCCATGTTTATGTGAATGCCTTAACGTCAGATATATTAATCTGACTAAACCTAATCCATTGTTTTCTTTGTCCAAAATGAAGTTAATTGGAATAAAATTTATTAAATATAACTGTCATAATCATCAACCATGTAAGTCTTGAAAAACTGCTAGTATTTTAGGTTGCTTTATATCTCCCTCCATGACCAATATTTTCTGGTTTGCTGCTCACATTAAAAATAAAACGTAAATATTTCAGAAAGGTTTAAATGCATATCTGAATCACCTTTAGTAAATATGGTAGATGTTGGCAAATTTAAGACTATACAAAGGAATGAAGGGAACTGACACCTCTTTCAAATGATTTCTTCCCTTCCAGTACTCTGACCCTCAGCTTTTTAGCTCAGCTTCAAACGTAAGAGATTGTAGTGATCTACATACTCTTTAGGTACAGGCTCTGACAGAGGAAATCACATTATTTAACCTGTAGCTAGTTTCAGACATCTTTGGGGGGAAAGGAATAAACATAAATCATTGGTGAAATAAGCTTTATAATCAGTAGAACAAAACTGGTCTCTCTAATACACCTCCTCTGTAGACTCTTGTCCTGTATCAATCCGATCAAACCCCACCCCATCCCCATGTATACTTTAGAGCACTGCAAGAAATTCTGCAGGGTCATGTGTCACTTGTCAGAGGACACTGCTTATGGATTAGAGGGTCTAGTACTTTTGTTATACAGACTTAATGTAATCTCAATCAAAATCCCAATGACAATTTTTAAAGAAATAGAACCAAGAAATTATCAGATTTGAATGGAACCACAAAAGACCCCTAATAGCCAAAGCAATCCTGAGAAAAAAAGAACAAGTCAGAGGTATTATACTCCCTGACTTGAAATTATACTACAAAGTGGCTATAATTGAAACAGCATGGCATTGGCAGAAAAACAGACACACAGGCCAACGGGACAGAATTGAGAACCCAGAAATAAACCACAGGGCAGATAATTTTCAACAAAGAAGTGGAAAACATACAATAGAGAAAAAGAAGCCTCTTCAATAAATGGTGCTGAGAAAATTGGAAAGCTACGTGGAAAAGAATGAAATTAAACTGCTGTTGGTCATCATATACGAAAATTCACTCAAAATGGATGACAGACCTAAATATAACACCTGAAACAATAAAATATATAGGAGAAAACATAGGTATTAAACTTGTGGACTTTGGACATAGAGAGGATGTTATGAATCTAACCTAAAAGGCAAGAGAAATAAAAGCAAAACTAAATGAATGGGACTATATCAAACTAAAAAGCATCTGCACAGCAAAAGAAACCATCAACAAAACAAAGAGGCAACAAATTGAATGGGAAAAATATTTTCAAACAATGCCTCGGAGAATGTGCTAATATCCAAAATATATAAAGAACTCAACGACAAAAAAAATGCAATTTAAAAATGGGAGACGACGTGTACAGACACTTCTCCCAAGAGACATACAAACGGCCAACAGATGCATACAAAAATGCTCAGCTTCACCAGCCATCAGAGAAGTGCAAATCAAAACCACAATGAGATACCACCTCACATCTGTGTAAATGTTATTATCAATAAGACAAGTAATAACAAGTGTTGGAGAGGTTTTGAAAAAAAAGGAACCCTCATACATTGCTGGTGGAAATGTAAATTTGTACAGCCGCTATGGAAAACACTATGGAGGTTCCTCAAAAAATTAAGAGTAGAAATACCATATAAATCAGCAATCTCTTTTCTGGGTATCTGAAAACATTTATCCCTAATGATATGTGTACCCCTATTGCAGCATTATTCTCAGTGGCCAAGACATGGAAACAACCAAAGTGTATACGATTGGATAAAGAAGAGGTGGTATATACATACAGTGGAGTATTACTTGGCCATAACAAAAGATGAAATACTGCCATTTGCGACATATGGATGGATCTCAAGAATATCATGCTAAGCAAAATAAGTCAGATGGAAAAAGTCAAGGACTACATGATTTTGCTCATATATGGGATATAAAACTGAAAGCAACAAACAAACAAAAGAAAAAAGCAAACACAAACTCATCGACACAGTATAGTGGTAATCAGTAGGAAAATGGGTAGGGGAAGGTAGAAAAGGGTAAAAGGGCTCAAATATATGGTAAAGGAAGGAGACTTGACCTTGGGTAATGAGCACGCACTGCAATATAGAGATGTATTATAGAATTGTACACTTGAAACCTATATAGTTTTATTAAGCAGTGTCACCCCCAATAAATTTAATATATTTTTTAAAAACTTTAATCCTCTTGTTTGTTGGTTTGTTTGTTTGTTTGTTTAAAAAAGGTAATCTAAGCTGAAGGGGCTGCTAATTGAATTTTAGTTTCTGTGGCAAATCCTTTGACATTTTAGACATCCAGTAATTAAAGTGGTATTAACTTTGAGGTGTATGCTTCTTTCTTGAAAACTTTGTGGCCTCTGGCTCTCATTATAAAAGATGGTACACAGTGTGGTAAAAAGAGCATTGGATAGAAAGACTGGCCACCAGAGTCACCCTGCTGACTAAGGTTCATTGTTATTTTTGGTAATCCCCTTCATTGCTCTGGGCCTCAGTTTCCCCACCTATGAAATGAGGCATGTAGCCAAATGCTATCTGTAAGACATTAGCTCATATTAATAGCCAATACCAGACAAAAGGGATTTTAGATTTGTAGTGGGGAAGGTGGTGAAGACGGTGTTTTGCATTTCAGAAGCCATTGAGGTGTGGCACTTCATTGGTTATTTTGATGGCAGTGTATTTCACTGGATTTTACCTAATGTAGTCTCTTGTGTGAGAAGAGACGTGTGGGGAGTTTTCAACCACCTGAAATGTCTAATCATGATTCTGGGCTCACATATTCATAACAACTAATACAGGATCCTCTATTTAAAATAAATATACCAACCCCAAAGGAATCCATAGACAGCAATAGTCAAAATAGACGACCTTATAGTTCCTGCCTGTGGTGGCAGTACGGTGCCGTAGGAGAAGTGTCAGCTAGTGACCTTGAAGAAGTCACATCTCCTCTAAGCACAGCTGCCCTCTCTACCTCAGGGCATAAAGGCCTATACTGATAGGAAATACATATTTCCTGAGCACTTACTTTGCGCCAGACCCTGTACGGGGCATCCCCCCTGCAGGGTAAGAGTAGGGAGTGGAATCTGTCTCTCTAGGTTCAAGTCCCACCTCTACCATTTACTAACCATGAGACCTTAGGCAATCTATTTCACTTCCCTAGGTGTGAATTTCCACATCTAAAATTCTTCCTTTTCTCTGTTCTTACTTTGCAACTTATGCAATGTTGAGCAACTTTGCTAATGTGTTTGAACCTCAGATAACCCATCTGTGAAAGGAAAACAATAATATCTGTATTGCTCATGTTTGCTCTGATCATCAAATAAACATAATCCATAGGAAAACACTTTGAAAACCATCCAGCAACATGAATAGAAACGATATTGTTATACATAAATTTGTAGCATATAGTGGAGACATGACTAAAAAAGTCATGTCACAAAAAGGAACATTCAGATCAAAACGCTCATTTGGCACACAGTCACCAGCACCATGCAATTCAGGTCCTGTTTTTGGAGTTCAACTTCCTTATGTTCAAAGAAAGACTGACCTGTTGATGGAACCATGTTGTGACTTTCTCTGTCTGAAATGATCCACCTTTCCCCACTGTCCCTTAGCGCTTCTTGATCAGACAATTAACGAGAGGTCAGATTATAGCTCAAAATGAAAGTTTTGTGGCAGGCACAAATGCTTTTTGCTCATATGCAGGCTGACATGCTCAGAAGAGCTTGACGGGTTTTCATGCCCATTAACTAAAGAGGAACAACCATATTATCACAACTATAAGTTTCCTGTCCTTCCATTTCATGTTCAAATGACTGACTCTCATGCTTCTCTGGGACATGGTTTTACATGGTCATACGAATGGTCATTTCAAAATATTTTCTTGCCCTCACCATTTAATTCCATTTCTGTCATGCCTTTCTGTGAGGTTCCAATATAGGGAGCACAAGGAGTGAACAAAAATAAAACCTGACATAGATCATCCTTGACCTCAAGGACCTTGTAATCTAAAGGGAGAGGAGGCCTAGTCATTTTTTCCCCTCTCTCTTGCCCTCCTCTTCTTCATATAACTTCCATTGTATAGCACTTTGACAAGATACTTTTATGTACATTATATCACCTAAGACTCTCAACAGCCCTGAGACATAGGCGGAGCATGAATTATCTGTCTTTTAAAGCCTGAAAAACCAAGTCTCAGAAGCAATAATTCTCAGAGACTGGTCACTTCCCAGCTCAGCCCCCTCCTGATGCCCGGGTTTGTGCATTCTCACACCTCTCTGCAGGCACTTGGGAAAACAATTCTTAGCAAAGGCAGCAACTGCCAGTGAGGACCACTAGGAAATGGGCTAGAAGTCCGGAGGAGCAAAGGGTACCCAGCCTTGTCCTGGTATTGCGGGGCACAGAAAAAAGCCGATGCAGCCTCTGTCATTTAGAGAATGTTTATTGCAATGGGGGAGCCAAGATGCCTACATGTGGGAAGATGAGGTGCTGCAAACTTGGAGTCAGGTGGTCATCGTTACTGCTGCAATTTAGGCTTTAAATATGTCAAGATTATTTTTTAACAAGAGGCAAGTATTTCTACTAGGTCTAACATATGCAAATATCGCATGTATTATAACATAATATAACATCATCTGATATATAATGCAATTGCATGTATAATATAATATAATATATCTAATATTTGTGAATTTTCTGTATGAAAATTTCTATAATATATATAAATATATATATATTTTTAATGTGGATTAGCTTGAATCCTAGTAATCTCTGTTTAGGTTTCATCTAACAGAACTAGAACTAAAAATAATTTGTATGTCATTAGATTATCTCACAATACATCCATTAATTTTCCTTCCTGCTAAAAAGTAATGAATCTGTGGTTTAAGCTGTGTTAAGAACATTACATGAAAAATGAGGAGAGGGAATAAAGACAGGTTAGAACATAATTACGGGGGCTGGAATTTAGCCAGGTCCTTTTAAGCCTCGGCAAGTTGGAGACAGCCTATCTCCAGGTGAACCTGGAGGATGAACCTCAGAATGCTACCTCCCATGTAGAAAGACTCCATATGGAAATTGGGGGAAATACTGAATCATAAAAGACCACCAAGTGCAAGGGGAAATTTTAAGTCAAATGATGAAGGAAAAATTGGAAAAAAATAATGCTGGTCACTACTGTGTTATAGAAGAATATTGTGGTTGTTTTTTTGTTGTTTTTTTCCAACTTTGGTCAGAAATATTAACTTTCTCTCTACAGATTTGACTTAAATCTTTGGTGAATTCCCAAACAGGGTATGAATTTATCACTCAATATTGAGAGCATGGGGATTTTTCATGTTATTAAAATGATTCTATTTTTCCCACCATATATGCTCTATGGAGCAAAGTCTGTACATTATAAGTGAAAAGTGATTCCCCAGAAGGAAATCTATTATAAAAGGGTGTAACTTAGAGTTGAGCAAGTACTATATTTTGAAGGCTGCCTTGTGGAGAAAACAACAAAATAGCAAAGGGTTGAACTCGGACAGTTTGACAGGTGCATAATAGGTGCTTATAGCTTACAGCTGGGCCTCCAGGATGGAAAGAGAGAACGTAGTCCAATTAAGCAGGTATATTTGAAGTGTGTTTTTCTGTAATAAAGGATAAAATGAGAGTAGTGACCTGATTGGGTAATTGGGAAAATAAAACGAGATCACAGATGTAAAGCATTACATCACCTGATATGTCGTAAACCTTTGGTAAATATTAACTAGTTGTATATCAAGGTGGCCTGACAACCAGACTCAGAAATATTTCTATAGAAACTAAATACATCATCACTGTATATTTTCTGTCCTATATAGCAGTGCCATATGGCTCTGTATTTGTTTCATTCGCTCTGGCTGGACTTGTTAGCAATTCATTTGTTTACCTGTCCATCTCTCCTATTATTCTGTGAACGTCTCAAGAACTAGGTTTATTCCTGTGGTCTCTCTCTAATCCTAGTGCCTAGCAGTTAGCATTTACTTGTTCTGAGTATGCACAAGTTTAACTTGAAAGCAGAAATTCTTTGCTTCTTAGTAAAACCTGCTTTGGGAGATATGCCAAAGCTGGAATAAAACCATGTGATTTGATGTCAACCTTGCTAGGGAAGGAGACCAGAATGGCACCCTTTGTCCACCTACGTTGAGTTTTATTCAAAGATCTGAGATTAAGTGACGGTTGAAGGAAGGAGGAGAATTGGGAGAAAGAAAAAGTAAAAAGGGACACTGTGGGAGTAAAGTGAAAGGATTGTCCCAGAAGAGTGCATTTTGCTTAAGACAGTTTCCCACTCATTTCTCCTCCTCTAAACCCATGGCCACCTACTCCCTGCCCCCTCCAAATACGACAGCTGATTTAACTTTTGAAAAACAGGTGGCTTGATCTTCATTAAATTCAAGAAATCTTGGCTACCAACTTTAGATTTTTAAACCAAATAGTCTTAGCCACATTTTGTGTTGGAGTACATTTGGAAATCATACTGAATGTTTCCTCACTGGTTTTCTTCATTGGCAATCAAGCAGATAAATACGATTTCCTATTGCTCTTTCTTACTCTTTTCAGTGTTCAAAAACAATAGCTTTACCTTTGTGAAATAACATGTATAAGAAAATCCTTATATGCTAGCTGAAAAAATGTAAATTCTTGCTCAGTTATCTTACTCTAAAACAGAAAATATACCTGCTGCTCTACAGTCTAAAATACAATAACTGCTCTCATTGGTTTGTGACTGAGGTGGGAAAATACCCCACAGTAACCAAAGTAGTGGTGTAAAACACCTTGTGTTTTTGTTATTTGTTTGTTTTACAAATGATGCAAAATACTTTTCTAATATAGAAAATGTGGACGCATAGGCTGGAACTACAGCATAACCAAAGTAATTGTATCACACATAGTTGAAGTTTTTCTTTTTCTTTTTTCCCCATTATTAATCATACTTTTTGGTGGGTAAGGGAAGTACTAATAAAATTGTGATCATTGTCATGTAAGCAGCAACCAGTGTGTATTCTTTCAGCTCCGATTTGTTTCAGATTCTAACTCCTCCACTTAACATGTGCATTTTAAACCCCTGAAGCGTCGGCTTCTTCATCCATATAATGGTGATGTTTGTAGAGCCTGCTTCAAACAGATGTTTATGATGACTAAATGTGATAATGTCTGTAAAGTTCTTAGAATAGCACAGAATATATGGCAGTGGCTTAAAAAGTAACTGTTTAAGTAGCATTCATTCAGTATTTCCTGAGTATCATCTCTAATCATAAGAATCTTATTACATTTAGTGTATTTTCTCAAAGACAGTGAGGCTTTATTTGTTTGTTCATATTTTTGTTTCTTTAAATATATGTGTGTGTGTTTGTACATTTACCCAGAAATGTAGAAAGTAGAAGGTTTAATCCTTTCCAGCAAGCCCAGAGATACTAATTTTTGTACAAATATATTTTATCTGATATTTTGTGAACATTTGAAATAACCATAAAACAACAAAAACTGTAAAATGAGCACCCATTACCAACATCTAGCTTGCACAGTTAACATTTTATTATATTTGTCTACCACATTTCAATCAATCCATCTATCCCTCAGTCTATTTCATTTTGCTAACAGCTTTATTGATATAATTATATACCATAAAATCCACAATTTAGTGATTTTTAGTCAATTCACAGAGTGTGCAGTGATCAGCACACTCTCATTTTAGAACATTTGCATCATTCCCCAAATATTCCTCATGCTTATTTTGCAGTCCCTCTCTCTTCTCACCCCCAACCCCAAGCAACTAACTACATTTTGTCTCAATAGATTTGGAAGGCTGTAAGTTTTAGCCAATATGATAAGGATTCATGGGGTATTCCTATACTATGACTCCCAAGATAACAAAGGTCTTCCAGAAACTGCTCCAAATAGAGACCTATTTTTTTCATGAAGCAGAAAAATCTCCCTGTATTTTTTTAAATATTTATGCTCACTCTAATTCCTTATGACCAGAGCTATAAATTATTCTCATTTTATTGGCGAGAAAAAATGAGGCAAGAAAGAGGAGAAGGAAAGGCTGAAAGTGGCTGAAAGCCCTGACAAAGGCAGAATCGAGCTAGGTGACCCTTGCTGTTAATGACTTTGCTCACTGCTCGGAGGCTGGCCTCGCTGACCATCACGATAGCTCTATGCAAGATCCCTGGGTGGGGGAAAACATACAGATTATCCAGCAGCTGAGATTGCTTTTGGTCACCGGCCAGGGTGGTAACGGCTTCAACAGATTCCCCGTTACGGTATTTGAGAGTGAAATCAAAAAACAGCAGTGGCAGGTGTCTGGAAACTGCATTTGGAATGGGTCTCCTACAGAAAGGGGCTAGATGCTCACTTCGTAGGTGATGAAGGAAGTCGGCAGAGTTCTCAGAAGGAAGTCACCTCTAGGGCAGGTTTCCAAGCACACAGATGTAGGTTTCTTTTACGTTAAATCCCCTGAAGATATATGGGAGAAAGCCATAGGAACGCCACCTGCATATGTGGAATATCTCCTCTTTTGGAGATGAAATTGTCAGTGCTAACTCAAGGAGAGTATTTAGGATTCATAAACTCTGGGTGTGATTAAAGTGTAAAGAAGTGCTTCCAACTTGCTGAGCAGCTATAGATACCATATTTTTACTTCCAAAATGATTGGCTCCTGACTCACTCACAAGTGACACTGCTCTGGATTCTCTTTTGGTGAATTTTGCCCACCAAAGCTCTGCTTGGCTTTCCAAGATGGAGTAGTCACTAACTACGTTTTTCACTAACAGTTACCTTCTCCCACATTTTACTTTCAACCTTAGGAAGCTAAAACAAACAAATAAACAAACAAAAACCAGCATAATTGGTGTTTGTAGGAATGTACTTAGATTTCCTCTGACAACACAGCCTCTGAAAATCACATGGTTAAAGACAAAGGGGCAGAGCAGGTCACTTTTATTTCAAGTGACGTAGCTTTAGTGTCCATTTGGTGTAACTTGCTTTGAATTCCTGGAACAGTGTCCATGCTCAGTAAACACCCTCGATTAAATGAATAAGGAGCACAGGTGAACACTCTGTTGTCTCGGATAAACACATCAATCATTCCTGACTCCCTACCCCACATTGTGGTGCATACGTGTGCTTGTATGAGCATACACACACACACACACACACACACTGCCTGGAGTTTTGAAGTTCTCGCTTTTAGACCAAAATGCATTTTCATCTCAGTTCAAGATGAGGGTTATTTGCTGCTTCTGTAAGGGTTATAAGAAGTTTACTGCCTCAAATATGGCAACTTTGTAGAAAGACTTTGAGTTCATCTAGTTTGGTAGAACTCTCGTTTTATTCAAATCAAGCTAAGTAAATCATTTTGAGTTAAACATCTCCCCCTCCCATATCTCACCATATTAGTCATGGAAAATATTTTAGAGATCTTTATGGTCTGGGGCTCTTCAGGAGTAATTACTTTGTCTCTATTATGTTGATGATAGCTAAGGGTATATTGATAGCAACTCTAACACCTGCCACTTATGCAATCCTAGACACCTTATTTAATTTTTTGAGCACCAACTGTCTTATCTATAAATCACATATAACGATTCTGAGAAATAGGTGGTACTGTGAGGTTTCAATACTGCCTTATAGGTTAGTTCTTAGCTGAAATACATAGCTACTGCTATAAATGGAGAACTTTTGTTTTTGTCTGTCCAAAACCTATTTCTATTTTTCCAGAGAGTCTGGGGACTCCTTATGATTCTGTTGTTGCTGACCCTACCCCATGCTCTGCAGATAAAACATCCTGGTCAGTCAAGCTTCTTGTGACTCCTAGTAGCCCAGTGAGACTCAGATCTGAGACCCTGGCAAAGGGAAACTATGTTTCAGCTGGACTCAAAGCTGGAAGAGTACAAACTTGGAGCTCTCAAGAACCACCACACACACTGAAAATTCTTGAGAATGAAGATAAAGCAGAAACTTAGAGCTGAGATATGGCACAGAGAAAGATGGAGTCCTTATCACAGGGTTGAGTATCTTACAGCCATCCCTGAAACTACAACCATTCCGGGACTTTTCCAATGAGAGCACTATAAACCTCCCTTATTTGTATAAGTTGACTTGAGTTGGGTTTTGGCATCTGCAGCTGAGAGGTTTGAGTAACACACTGCTGTAATTATTGAGAGTAAAACCACCACCATGTCACTCTCCTCTGCCAGACTATCCTGTTGTATGAAATTGAGGCTCAGTAGGTACTGAATACCTGAAAGCTCATAGTTAAGTAGAGTAAAACCAAGGGCAAAATCACTGTATGTAAAAGGTGGGAATTCTGCAGCCATTTAATTATTCGCCCCTCTCACTCCTCAGGGCATATTGGGAAATATTCTAAGCTTTTTGTTTTAAAAAAATGGAAAGATTGTTTTGATTATAGATTGATTTCACTAATTCGTAGTTTAAAAAATATATATTTCCACAAACCAGCTCATTTAGAATGAAATTATAAATTATTGGAATTAGAATTAGAAAATGGCATTTCTACAGAAAGCAAAATACTGGGTTAAGATTGTTAAGTTCACTGCCTTTCATTATTTGATAATATACTCTGTGACAGAGTTATACTAACAACAAGATGTGCTAAACGGAGATATTAATGGACTTAACCTACTCAGGAGACTAATATTAACTAAGCACGTACCTGATGGAAAACATGATAGAGTGGAGTTGTTGAAAGCATTTCTATTGCACCAACTATTTCAATTGCACTCTTTCAAATGCAGAATGAGTTAATATTATTCATGAGAAAATGTACAATTAAAGTGGATTTTAATTATTCCTGATACAACGTGTCCATTAGGCTATCCCTGTCTGATCACATAACATGGCTTCAGGGAAGGACATCATCATCACTTCAACTGCTTCTTTGGACCTCCTGGTGGAGCAATGTTGAAAACGTAACACCTCATGAGATCATTATCATGAAATCCATTGTGGAGGATTATTGACAGCAAACCCAAAGAAGCTCATAAAATGCGTGTTGGATTTAATGTGGCCTCAACAGGAAACTCAGAGATGAGTTAGCTGCTCTAGTCAAAGTTAGATTTGTTCACTAAACAGTAAATCATTGAATTATATTACAATCATATGTTAGCATTGTAAGACAGGACACATAACATAGACTATTGTTCCTCAGGTATCTAATAGACCCCCAGTTGGTTTGTTGTAAATGTTACCCACATATCAGGTACTAGTGGATAACTAGGCATATATGTATAAACGCATGTGTTCATGAATGTGACTCATGACATTCTGGTGCATGATATCTTAGAGGCAAATTATCTCCGAAAAGAAATAAATAATTGGAAACTGTATTTTTCCCACCTACGTTTTTTTTTGCTTTAAAATTTTTCTTTGTTGATTTTTGTTCAATTACAAATATATTCCTTACTCATTGTAAAAGAATAAAGTATATCCAAAGACATTGTATTAGTCAGCGTCCAATCAGAAAAGAAAAATCACACAGAAATTAGGACAGGAAGTTTCATATAAAGGTTAATGAAGTTCAGTAGAAGATTGGAGTGTGAAGGGATTGACTACTAAGAATTAAAAAGAACCATAAATAATATTGGAATAGCAGATATAAGGAACAGTTACTACCCTTAGGGCTAAGAGCACTCCACTACAGCTTTCTTCCCTCAGGTTGAATCTAGACCTTGTTGGGTTTTATGGATCTTCTTTATTTTACCAGTTAATTTTCCCTATTCATTACATGCAGAGGACAGAGGAGATTTTCAGGATTTTCTCTGAATAGGGATTAGCAATTTGATGTCAAATGTCAGGTCAGGCAGCAAGCGTCTACCACCAGTTAATGCATTTCCTTCAGGTGAATTGTCCAGGAGTGAAGCTTTAATTTGTGTATACATAATATATTATAGGATTCGTTAATTCAGCTAATCTGTGAAAATTTTATTTTTCTGACAACGATAACATGGTAGGGGATTAAATAAGGCTGTTTAATCAAATCCTGGTAGAAAGTGACCAAATACCAAAGAGAGGGGAGGATTTCTTTTGTTAATCCTTTCCTTTGCCAAACTGATTGCTAATGATTAAATATTTCATAATGTCTTAACAGAAACATGGACATTACAAACAGCTATAATATGAAATCCTTTTATTGTCTCTCTTCTCTCCATGGCCTCATTCAATGCAAGACTTAATTTTATTAGAGAAAATTTACACTGAAGGAAACTGTTACCGTATTTATGAGTATTTATTAATAAATTCACAAATTATTGTTCGTTTGCTTTAAATATTTTTAAATCTGAAATATGAAAATTAATGGTATATGAAGTTCTTTTGGATTGAAAAGTAAAACATATCCCACTTTTTTCTTATTTATGGATTGATTTAGAATAATTTCCAAAAAGGTTTTCCCAAATGGAAATACTTCAGTTAAATATTGCCTTTTGCTTATTAAATTTTTGCCAGAGAGTGATTTTGTGAGGCACAGACTTGAATTATGGTAGGGATGCGTGTTTATACTTATTTGAAACAAAATTAACTTTTATGAATACCTAAATCAAATGGGAAGTAAGGAATCTTCTTAGTTTTCCATCTCTTCCTTTTATCTCACTTTCCATTTGTCAAGAATTTAGTATTAGTAAATATAATGAAAAAAGTAAGGACCAAGAATTAGTACAATACTGATTTAAGCTGATGCTAGAAAGTTTATCAGTAAATTATTGGAATACAAGACAGTTCTTAAGACAGTTACTTGTACATAATTAAGGTGCTTATGTTTCTATTTCTCAATTAGTTGTGCTGAATTTCCAATTTATGGTAAAACAGATACTATTCTTTCGTCCCTAATGTTTTGTAAGAGGATATTTTTTCCAATCTTCCACTCTTCCCTCAGGCGAAGCATCTAAATCTTGTGTGCATTATGCCCCCACCCGGCCCCAGCCCCAAATAAGAACAGAAAAACAGTAACTATGATGAGGACACTACTAGTATTTGAAGATGGGTCCAGGCCTCTTAGTTCTCAAGTCGCACATGAAAGAGTTCAAGTAGTGTTTAGTGTAACTTCTAATCTCTCAGAGGCTTAGTTGCCAAAACAATTAGCAGGTGTAATCATGGGGAAGGAAGCAGTCCATCCGCTTCTTTTGTGCCATTTACAGCAACCAGCCAACTGATCAGCAGCATCCCTCAGACAATCAGTCCATTTGCAGCCCCCGTGTCCCAGTGACAACCTCACTGACACATTCATAAATGAAAAGACAGATGGTTCCATTGGAAATGAACTTGCCTTTTCAATATCTAATAGAGCCTTATAAATAAATAGTGCTTTACCACTAAAAAGCTTTCTTATCCATTCTGAAATCTGATGTTCACAGCAGCTCTCTTGTAAAATGGGTGATTTTATAAATGAGACAACAGAGATGAAGTGATTGCCCAGGTTTCCCTATGAGCTGGGATTAGAACCTCCCATCTTTTGACTGCCAGTCCAGTGTTCTCTCTACTATGCTTTAAGAAATGATGGAAGGAATGCGATGTTCTTGGATATTTTATGCCAAAGTGTCTAAGAATACTGATATCTTGTCCTCAACTATCCCACCCACTTTATGGTGTCCCCATAAGAGACAGATGAACAGGTGAAATTGCTTACGAACACAATAGCACGTCATGTGCAGCTGAGCATGTGCAAAACAACAAGTCAGAACTCTTATCATCAAAGGGGATTTTTTTCCCTTTGTCTTAAACACCAGGGCAAGTCTCAGGCTGCTGTCATGGGTCAACTCCATGGGAGCACAGGAAGGAACACAGAAGAGAAGAGAGTGCCAGAAGATGTATGATTCAGAACATCACATAGCCCCTCTGTTTTCCCCCCAGCTGCACAGAGAAAAACACCCTGCTCCCATTGTCTCGTTTGTATGATCTTTTACTACAGATCAACCCCGCCCTCTGGTGAACAGAATCCATTCTGTGACGTAGACATACATGTCCCAGAATCTGCGTCGACAGCATTTATACAAAGACCTTTTCCCAAAGAACTCATGGACAGTCTCATTAATTTGTAGTGCCAAGAAAAAAAAGCAGACATGTTTCTATTTCTCATTCTAGGCTTTTTTTTGCACAGAGATAGGAAGCAACATAGCAACAAACACAGAATTGTAAAAAGTATTAAATAAATCAGTTTTGGTCACACTTACCTCTGCCAAAGAAAGCTTTGAAGTTCTAAAATCAGCTCTGGTGTGGATATTCTCATATCTTTCTTTGATTAAGAGGGAGGACAAAAGGTCTCCATAGATATAAACTATCTCAGAATATTTTTGGCTTGCTTGTTTAAAACTAGAGCATGAAATTTTATGTATTCATAATGGTTAGATCAGTAATCAAAGGTGTACAGACAAAGTTGTGGTGCAAAATAATATTTTTTCATAAAATTGCCCATTAGAATAGTTATTTCACGTAAAAAGTTTTGCTACTTGATCCTATTGGAAATAGTAGAAAACAAAGTCTGTTTATTAGATTTAAATAGAAGAAAAAGAATACAGCAGTTACTTGATGATTTTTAGTGATATTTTTCCAGATACCTTGTCATGGCACAATTATCTTCTGGGAATGTTTTTGGACAAATAATATGATTTCCGTATAAATTTGATTTTAAGGTTCTCTGGGCTCAGTATGCAATGGAAGAAACTATATTGCAAAGTCCATCTCTTCATGATTTTTAGGGAATTGTTTTTCACCTTATAGATGAAGTTTAGAGTGAAACACAGGACATGACCCTAAACTCCCAATGGATGTGCTTTTCCATATATGTAAAGTTTTTTCCCACCATTGCTTGGGTGGCATATTGGTGCATATTAATTTCCTATGGACTGATTATTATACCTCTTTGTGACTCATTTTAAGAAAAAGACCGAACGTTATTCCTCTTTGGGGGGCAATGGCTAGGTGAATATGTGAATGGGCAGAGGAAAGGGTGTGAAAAGCACGTGAGCATCACTCTCAATTCAATGCTTGATTCAAAGGTTGTATTTTCTCCTCAGAAGAAGAACCAAAAGCCCAAAATGTCCAATTGATTTTGGAGCCAGAGCCAACAGCAAGATTAACAGGAAGCATAGGGTGTGAAAAAGATATTTAGAAATTGTAATTGGAAAATTCTGCTGCTTTGCAAATTATCCGAATGGATATCCCTAAAAGTTTGGATCCAGACATTTTGTTTTGCCATTTTGACATGTTTTGTTTTTTTCTGTTTTATTCTATAAGCCATGAGTTTTGGCCTGATCAAACCGTTCCTCTGCCTGAATGTGCAGTAATACAGCCTGAAGCAGGTTAGTAGATTCGCAAGCTGGAGACACTCACCAGAGTAGCAGGTAGAAGCGAGTAGGGGATTCCCTTGGCTTGCATGAGTTTAGGGGAATCTCTTGTAAAGGCCTTGTTCCTGCTCCTGCACTATCCTAAGTTCCCCCGTGACTCGACAGATAGATAAGAAGGGTTTCTAATAAACCCCTTCATTCTTGCACATAAAAACTTCTAAAGTACTCACTGATACTTTAAGAGGCTTGTTCTGTTTATACGTTCTTCTTCGACACTTCTGTTTAGACAGTAAATCCTTTTCTTAAACATTAAAATAGTGGTATGTAAAACAAAACACCCTGAGTTGTTACAAGTTCTAAATTAGTGCAGTCAAAATTAAGGTTTTACTGTACATTAAATATAGTACATCTCTAGCACTTGTGCCTAATGAATTTTCACTCCTAGTAATTAGGTGTTATTTAATTATAGTTAAAATCTCTAATATCACCTAGTTTAATCACCGTATTAAAGACAATTTTGAAAGTTCAAGTGATTTGCCTAGCATCACAAATTTAGTTATAGAATGGAAAATGTGGTTTCTTTTCGTATTTCAATGTTATTGGTAAGAATTAAGTACAAGCATATGTTGTTATATAAACTGTAATTTTGATGTAAAGTACATAAAATCTGTGTGTGTATTGTATATAACACTTAGCATATGGTGACTCTTAAGTAACGATGTGAAATATGTGTGCATGTGTCATGGACGAAATGTGATGAAATAATTCCATATCCATCTCTATTTCCTAGGAAGCGTTTTATGTTAATATATACTCTCCTGAACAGCACAGGCACCAGTGAGCTTCAGGTTTCACACTGGAATTTTACATAAAGTGGAGGGCTTTGAAAGTTCTTATCCAAAGTACTAAAATCATAATTTTAAAAACTTTTATTTTAAAATAATTATAGGGCCGTCCCTGTGGCTCAGGCGGTTGGAGCTTCTTGCTCCTAACTCCAAAGACTGCCTGTCCGATTCCCACATGGGCCAGTGGACTCTCAACCACAAGGTTGCTGGTTCAACTCCTTGAGTCCTGCAAGGGATGGTGGGCAGCGCCCCCTGCAACTAAGATTGAACATGGTACCTTGAGCTGAGCTGCTGCTGAGCTCCTCGATGGCTCAGTTGGTTGGAGAGCGTCCTCCCAACCACAAGGTTGCCCGTTTGACTCCCGCAAGGGATGGTGGGCTGCGCCCCCTGCAACTAGTAACAGCAACTGGACCTGGAGCTGAGCTGTGACCTCCACAACTAAGACTGAAGGGACAACAACTTGACTTGGAAAAAAATCCTGGAAGTACACATTGTTCCCCAATAAAATCCTGTTCCCTTTCCCCAATAAAATCTTTGGAAAAAAATAATTATAGATTCATTATATAATGTACAGGGATGTCCCATGTGCCCTTCACCCAGCCTCCTGTGGTGTTAAACTTGCACATGCCTAGAGTACAGCTTTAATACCAGGAAACTGACACTCGTATAATTCACAGAGTTGCGTGTGTGTGTAGATCAATGCAACTTCATCACATGTGTACCTTCATTAACCCCCCACTACAATGAAGATACTTAATTGTACCATCTTCACAAAGCCCCCTTGTACTACCCTTTTATAGCTACATCCACCCTTTCAATCATCCCTAGCTTCTCACAACTGCTAATCTCTTCTCTATTCTATAGTTACGTTATTCCATAAATGTTATAGAAATGGGATCATATAGTAGGTGAGGTTTTGAGATCTATTTTTCCATTCAACATAATTTCTTTCAGGTTTATCCAGGGTGTCATATATATCAATAGTTCATTCCTTTTTATTGCTGAGTAATACTCTATGGTATGGATATACCACTGTTTATTTAACCATTTACCTATTGAAGAACATTTTGGTAGGTTCCAGTTATTGGTTATTATGAATAAAGACGCTATGCACATTCTGAGGAAATATTTTTTCATTTCTCTGGGAAAAAATACCCAACTGTACAATTTCTAAGTCCATTTTTTAGTTTTTTAAAGGAAATGCCAAGCTATTTTCTGAGTGGCTGTACCATTTTACGTTCTCAAATGATGTATGAGTAATCCAGTTTCTCTGAATCCTCACCAGTGTTTTATCTGATTACTACTTTTTATTTTAGCCATTATTGTAGGTGTGCAGTGATATCTCATTGTGATTTTCATTTGCATTCCCCCAATGGCTAGTGCTGTTGAACCTCTTTGCATGTATTTATTTGCCATAGGTATATCCTCTTCAGTGAAGTATGTCATGTCAGTTGCCTGTTTTCTAATTAGATTATTTTTTTTACTGTTGAGTTTTGAGAGATCTTCATCTATTCTAGATACATGTTCATTGCCATGTATGTGATTTGCAAACATATTTTTTCAGTATCTAGTCTGTCTTTTTATTATGTTAATGGGGTATTATGCTGAAAAATAGTTTCTAATTTTGATAATGTCCAATTCATCAATTTTTTTTTCATTGATTGCTGTTGTTTTTTTCAATTAAAGTTTATTTGGGTGTCAATTGTTAGTAAAGTTACATAGATTTCAGGTGTACAATTCTGTATTACATCATCTATATCTCACATTGTGTGTTCACCACCCAGAGTCAGTTCTCCTTCCATCACCATATGTTGGATCCCCTTTACCCTCATCTAACAATCCCCTAACCCATAACCACTAAACTGTTGTCTGTGTCTATGAGCTTTTGTTTCTTCATTTGTTTGTCTTGTTCTTTTGTTGTTTTTGGTTTATATACCACATATCAGTGAAATCATATGGTTCTCTGCTTTTTCTGCCTGACTTATTTCGTTTACTATTATATTCTCAAGATCCATCCGTGTTGTCACAAATGGTCCTATTTCATCTTTTCTTATGGCAGAATAGTATTCCATTGTGTATATATGCCACAACTTCTTTATCTAGTCATCTGTTGTAGGACATTTTGGTTGTTTCCATGTCTTAGACACCATAAACAAAGCTGCGATGAACATTGGAGCACGTATATCTTTAGGAGTAAATGTTTTCAGATTTTTGGGGTAGACACCCAGGAGAGGGATTGCTGGGTCATATGGTAATTCTATTCGTAATTTTTTGAGGAACCTCCACACTGCCTTCCATAATGGCTGCACCAGTCTGCATTCCCACCAACAGTGTATGAGGGTTCCTTTTTCTCCACAGCCTCTCCAACACTTGTTAATATTTGTCTTGTTGATGATCGCCATTCTGACGGGGGTGAGGTGATATCTCATTGTAGTTTTTATTTGCATTTCTCTGATGATTAATGATGCTGAACATTTTTTCATATGTCTATTGGCCATTTGTATGTCTTCTTTGGAGAAATGTTTATTCATGTTCTCTGCCTATTTTTTTTAATTGGATTGTTTGATTTTTGTTGTTGTTGAATTGTATGAGTTCCTTATATATTTTGGATGTCAGCCCCTTATCGGAGGCGTTGTTTGCAAAACTCTTCTCCCATTGGTTGGTTGTCTCTTTATTTTTCTTTTGCTGTGCAGAAGTGTTTTAGTTTGATATAGTCCCATTCATTTATTTCAGCTCTTACTTCCCTTGCCTTTGAAGTCAAATTCATAAAATGCTCTTTGAACCCAAGGTCCATAAGTTTAGTACCTATGTTTTCTTCTATGTATTTTATTGTTTCAGATCTTATGTTTAGGTCTTTGATCCATTTTGAGTTAATTTTGGTACACGGTGACAGATAACATGTTTCCCCGAAAATAAGACCTAGCCGGACAATCAGCTTTAAGGTATCTTTTGGAGCAAAAATTAATATAAGACCCAGTCTCAGATTATGTTATATTTTATAAGACCCGATCTTATATTATAGTAAAATAAGACTGGGTCTTATATTAATTTTTGCTTCAAAAGATGCATTAGAGCTGAATGTCCGGTTAGGTCTTATTTTCGGGAAACATGGTAGCATTCTAGTTTCATTCTTTTGCAAACGGCTTCCCAATTCTCCCAGCACCATTTATTATGGAGGCTGTCCTTTCTCCATTGTACGTTTTTGGCTTCTTTGTCGTAAATTATCTGTCCATATTTATGTGGGTTTATTTCTGGGTTCTCAATTCTATTCCATTGGTCTGTGTGTCTGTTTTTCTGTCCATACCATACTGTTTTGGTTATTTTTGCCCTGTAGTACAAGCTGAAGTCAGGGAGTGTGATATCTCTAGCATTGTTGTTTTTTCTTAGGATTGCTTTGGCTATTCGTGGTCTTTTGTGGTTCTATACAAATCTGATGATATTTTGTTCTATTTCTTTAAAAAATGCCATTGAGATTTTGATGGGGATTGCTTTAAATCTGTATATTGCTTTGGGTAATATGACCATTTTAACTATGTTGATTCTTCCAATCCATGAACATGGAATGTCTTTCCAGTTTTTCGTGTCTTCAATTTCTTTTAAAAATGTTTTAAAAACAGTTTTCACAGTTTTGGAGACAAAGAGGAAAAACTGAGGGTTATTAGATGGGCGGGGGGGGGGATAAGAGGGAAGGTGAGGGGATTAGAAAACAGTTGGTAACCACAAGATGGCCACAGAGTTTTGAAAATTAATTTGGGGAACGTAATCAATAATGTAAAGATTTTGTAGGGTATCCGATGGACACGTGTCCCATTTGGGAGACCACCTCAGGGAAGATGTAGATGCCTGATCACTGCAATGTACACCTAAAGCTGACCAATAATGAATGCCAACTATAATTTTATATATATATATATATATATATATATATATATATAATTTATATATATGTGTGTGTGTATATATATATATATATATATATATATATATATATATATATGTATATACTTACAAGAGGCGGAGTACAGCATTGGGAATGGAAACAGTGGAAATGTGATGGCTCGGTGCGATGTTAGAGAAATAGTGGATGGGGGGAGGGGGTCCACAGTGTGAGGGATATAAATGATAACTGTCTAAGTATTACTTTGTCTTGTGCACCTAAAACTAATAAAAAAAATGTGACAGTTTTCAGTACATAAGTCTTTCACATCCTTGGTTAAGTTTATTCCTAGGTATTTTATTCTTTTAGTTGCAATTGCAAAAGGAATTGTTTTTGTTTTTGTTTTTTTCTTTTTCTGAGATTTCATTGTTAGTATATAGGAATGCAATGGACTTTTGTACATTGATTTTGTAGCCAGCAACTTTACTGTATTCATTTATTGCTTTTAATAGCTATTTGGTGGAGTCTTTATGGTTTTCTATGTATAGCATCATGTCATCTGCAAAAAGTGACAATTTGACTTCTTCATTCCCAATTTAGATGCCTTTTATTTCTTTCTCTTGCCTGAATGTTCTGGCTAGGACTTCCAATACTATGTTGAAAAGCAGAGGTGATAAGAGACAGCCCTGTCCTGTTCCTGAACATAGAGCAAAGGGCTTCAGTTTTTTCACCATTAATTATGATAGTAGCTGAGGGTTTGTCATATATGGCCTTTATTATGTTGAGGAATTTTCCTTTTATACCCATTTTATGAAGTGTTTGAATCATAAATGGATGTTGTATCTTGTCAAATGTTTTTTCTGTATCTATTGATAGAATCATATGATTTTTGTCTTTTATTTTGTTTATGTGGTGTATCACATTGATTGATTTGTGTATGGTGAACCATCCTGTGCCCCTGGGATGAACCCCACTTGGTCTTGATGAATAATCTTTTTAATGCATTGTTGCATTCGATTTGCTAGAATTTTGTTGAGGATTTTTGTATCTGTATTCATCAGAGATATTGGTCTGTAATTTTCTGTTTTTGTGTTATCCTTACCAGGTGTTGGTATCAATTGTTCTTTTGATGTCATTTTCTCCTATCTTTTTTCTAGAGATTTTAGTGTATTATGTTTTTGTTTATGTTTGTTTTTTATTTTTATTTTTAATTAAATTTATTGAGGTAATATTGGTTAATGACATTTATAAATTTCAGGTGTACAAGATTATAATTCATTATTTGTATACTTTATTGTGTGCTCATGACCCAAAATCTAGTTCCCTTCTGTTACCATATATTTTACCCCCTTTATCCAATTTGTCCTCTTCACCCCTCTTCACCTTTGGTCACCACGGTTCTTTTTTCTGTATCTTTGAGTTTGTTTTTCTTTTTTTTGTTGTTAGTTCATTTGTTACCCTTTTTTATATATTCCACACATGATTGAAATCATATTTTTATTGTCCTTTTCCATCTAACTTATTTCACTAAGCATAATGCCCTCAAGGTCCATCAATATTGTTGCAAATGGCAAGATTTCATCTTTTTATGGCTGAATAGTATTCCATTGTGTATGTAGATAGATACCACATCTTCTTTATCCATTGACCCATGACAATTACGCTGCTTCCATATATTGGCTATTGCAAATAATGCTTCATTGAACATAGGGGGCCATATATCTTTTTTTTTAATTTATTGGGGTGACAATTGTTAGTGATATTACATAGATTTCAGGTGTACAATTCTGTATTACATCATATATCTTTTTGAATTAGTGTTTTCATTTATTCAGGTAAACATCCAGAAAAGGACTTGCTCGATTATATGGCTGTTCTATTCTTAATTTTTTGAGGAAACTCCATACTGTTTTCCATAATGACTGCACCAACATACAACACCACAAACAGTGTATGAGGGTTCCCTTTTCTACACTTCCTCTCTAACACTTATATTTTTACATTTGTTAATAACCATTCTAACAGGTGTAAGGAGATATCTCACTGCGGTTATAATTTGCATTTCCCTAATGAATAATGGTGTTGAACATCTTTTCATGTACCTTTTGGCCATGCCTTCCTTGAAAAAAGTCTGTTTAGGTCCTCTGCCCATTTTTCAATTGATTGGTTTTTTTGTTGTTGAGTTCTATGAGTTCTTTCTTTGTTTTGGTTATTAATGCCTTATTGGAAGTATCATTTGCAAATATCTTCTCCCATTCGGTTGGTCACCTTTTTGTGTTATTAATGGTTTCTTTTGCTGTAGAGAAGCTTTTGTGGTTTGATGTAGTCCCAGTTGTTTGTTTTTTGCTTTTGTTTCCCTTGCCTTTGGAGTCAAATTCACAAAAACACCTCTGAGACCAATGCCAGAAGCTTACTGCCTATGTTTTCTCCTATATTTCAGTTCTTGCATTCAGGTCTTTAATCCATTTTGAAGTAATCAATTTTAACTACTTTTTGTCTATGGTATAGTGGTCTAGTTCCATTCTTTTGAATATGGCTGTCCAGTTTGCCCAGTACCAGTTTTTATGTTCATGGCTCCTTTGTTATTAATTAATTGACAATAAATGCATGGGGTTGTTTCTGAGCTCTTAATCTTATTTCTTGGTCTCTGTCTGTTTTTCTACCAATACCAATACTGTTATGTTTGCTATAGTTTTGTAGTATAGTTTGAAGTTGAGGAGTGTGATACCTCCAGCTTTGTTTTTTTTTTTTTGTTTGTTTGTTTGTTTTTGTTTTTCCTCAGGATTGCTTTAGCAATTCAATGTTTTTTGTGGTTCCATACAAATTTGAGATTTTTAAATTCTATTTCTGTGAAAAATGCCATTGGAATTTTGATAGAGATTGCATTGAATCTATAGATTGCTTTGGTTAATATAGACATATTAACAATGTTAATTTGTCCAATCCATGAATATGGAAAAACTTTCCATTTCTTTGTGTCTTCTTCAATTTCTTTCAGCCATGTCTTGTAGTTTTCAGTATATAGGTCCTTCACCTCTTTTATCAAGTCTGTTTTTAGGTATTTAATACTTTTTTTTTTTTTTACAATTGTAAATGCCGTTGTTTTCTATAATTTCTATTTTATATTTAGTAATTAGTATATAGAAACACAACAATTCTTGTATAATTATTTTGTATTATGCAACTTTAATGTATTCATTTGTTGTTACTAATAGTTTTTTGATGGAGTTTTAGGGTTTTCTATGTATAAAATCCTGTCACCTGCAAATAGTGACAGTTTTACTTCTTCCTTTCCAATCTGAGTGCATTTTGCTTCTTTTTCTTGCCTAATAGCTCTGGCCAGGATGTCCAGTACTATGTTGAATAATGATGGTGAGCAGTGACATCCTTGTCTTGTTCCTGATCTAAGACTAAAAGCTTTCAGTTTATCACCATTGAGTATGAGGATTTGTCATATACAGCCTTTACTATGTTAAGATACTTTCCTTCTATGCCCACTTTATTTAGGCTTTTTACCATAAATGGATGTTTTACCTTGTCAAATGCTTTTTCTGCATCTATTGAGATGATTACATGATTTTTATTTTTTATATTGCGTTGTATCATATTAATGGATTTGCAGATGTTAAACCATTCTATATTTCTGAAATGACTCCCACATGACTGTCTGCTTTTAATGTATTGTTTTATCTGATTTTCTAGTATTTTGTTGAGGATTTATATATATATGTTCATCAGAGATATTGACCTATAATTGTGTGTGTGTGTGTGTGTGTGTGTGTGTGTGTGTGTGTGTGTGTGTGATGTCCTTGCCTGGATTTGGTATCAAGGTAATGTTGGCCCTGTAAAATGAGTTAAGAAGCATTCCTTCCTCTTCGTTTTTGGAAGAGTTTGAAAAGTATAGGTATTAAATCTGCTTTAAGTGTTTGGTAGAATTCACCAGTGAAGCCACCATCTGGTTTTGAACTTTTGGTTTTGGGGAGGATTTTGATTACTGTTTCAATATCCTTATTAGTGACTATTATTCAGGTGTTCCAATTCCTTATGATTTTGTCTAGGAAGGTTGTATGCTTCTAAGAATTTTCCCATTACTTTTAGTCTGTTCAACTTGGTGGTGTATAGTATTCTTGTACAATCCTTTTTATTTCTATGATATCTTTTGTTACTTCTCCTCTTTCATTTCTGATTTTCTTTATTTGAGTCTTCTCTCTTTTTTCTTAGTGAGTCTAGTTAGAGGTATGTCAATTTTGTTTATGTTTTCAAGGAACCAGCTCTTTGTTTAATTAATTTTTTTCTACTGTCTTTTCATTTTCTATTTCATTTATTACCACTCTAAATTTTATTATTTTCTTCCTTACTGACTTAATGTTTCAATTACTCTCCTTTTTCTAGTCCCTTCAGGTGTAATATTAGGTTGTTTATTTGAAATTTTTCTGCGTTCTTGAGGTAAACCTGTACTGCTATGAACTTCCCTCTTAAAACTCTTTTGCTATATCCTATAAATTTTGGAATGTTGTATATGAGGCCTTTCATTTGTCTCTATGTATCTTTTGATTTCTTCTTTTATTCTTCTTTGACCCAATTGTTGTTCAGTAGTATGTTGTTTAATAGCTATATATTTGTGCTTTTTCCAGTTTTCTTCTTGTAGTTGATTTCCAGTTTCATATCATGTTTCTAAAAGATGCTTGATATGATTCAATTCACTTAAATTTATTAAGACTTGTTTTCTATCCCAACATATGGTCTATCCTCGAAAATGATTCATGTGCACTTGAGAAGAATATGCATTCTGTTTGTTTGGGATGGAAAGTTCTAAAAATATCTATCAAATTCATTTGGTCTGATGTGCCTTTTAAGACAGATGTTTCCTTGTTGTCTTTCTGTCTTGATGATCATTCCATTGATGTAAGTGGGGTATTAAATTCTCCTGCTATTATCATATCTTTGTCAATTTCTCCCTTTAATTCTGTTGATAATTGCTTTATATATTTTGGTGTTCTCAGGTTGGGTGCATATATATTAATAAATGTTATCTCTTTTTATGTATTTTTTCATTTATCATTATAAAATATCTATTTTTTTCTCTTGTTCATTATTGTTGGCTTGAAATTTGTTTTGTCTGATGTAACTATAGCTATATCTGCTTTTCTCTTGATGCCAGTTGCTTGGAGTACCATCTTCCATCCCTTCACATTGAGCCTATGTTTGACTTTGAGCTGAGATGGATCACCCGAAGGCAGCATATAGTTAGGTCTTATTTTCTAATTCATCCTGCTAACATTTGCTTTTTCATTGGTGAGTTCAGCCCATTTATATTGAATGGGACTATTGATATATGAGGCCTTACTACAGCCATTTTGTCTCTTGTTTTCTGGTTGGTCTATATCTCCTTTTTTCTTTTTCCTTGTTTTATTATCTGCTATTTTAATGTGGTGGTTTTCTATTATTTTGTTTACTGTTTCTTCATATAGATAGATAGATAGATAGATAGATAGATAGATAGATAGATAGACAGATAGATAGATAGATAGATATAGATATAGATATATATGTGTATATATATATTCAATTACAATTGACATGCAATATTATTAATTGCAAGTGTACAACATAGTGATTAGACATTTATATAACTTATGAAGTGATCACCCCAGTAAATCTAGTAACCATCTGACACCATACATAGCTATTATTATATTATTGACTATATTCCTTATGCTTTATTTTACATCCCCATGACTACTGTGTCACTACCAATTTGTACTTCTTAATCCCTTTCCCTTTTTTTACCTATCCCTTAACACCCCTCCAATCTGGTAACCATCAAATTGTTCTCTGTATCTATGAGTTTGTTTTTGTTCTGTTTGTTCATTTATTTTGTTCTTTAGATTCCAAAAATAAGTGAAATCATATGGCATTTGTCTTTCTCTGTCAGACTTACTCCACTCAGCACAATACCCTCTAGGTCCATCTATGTTGGTCCAGATGGCAATATTGCGTTCTTTTCAATGACTGAGTAATACGCCATTGTGTTTCCCCCAAAAATAAGACCTAACCAGAAAACAAGCCCTAGCATGATTTTTCAGGATGGCATCCCCTGAACGTAAGCCCTAATGCATCTTTTGGAGCAAAAATTAATATAAGATCCAGTCTTATTTTCGGGGAAACACAGTATGTACCACTTCTTCCTTATCCTTTCAACTATTGATGGACACCCAGGTTGCCTTCATGTTATGGCCGTTGTAAACACTGCTGCAATGAACATATGGATGCACATGTCCCCTCGAAGTAGCATTTTCAGATTCTTGGGATAAATACTCAGAAGCAGGATTACTGGGTCCTCCTTTGTCTTTTGTTATAGCCTTTGTTCCTTTGTTTTAAAGTCTATTTTGTTTGGTATTAGTATTGTTTCTACACCAGTTTGTTTATTTGTTTGTTTGTTTGTTTGTTTCATTTTTATTTTGATGAAATATCCTTTTCCATCCCTTTACTTTCACTCTGTGTATCTTTCAGGCTGAAGTGAGTAACTTGTATGCAGTATGTAAGGGTCTTGTTTTCTTATCCATTCAGGCACCCTATCTTTTGATTGGAACATTTAATCCATTTACATTGAAAGTAATTGTTGATAGACATGTATTTATTGACATTTCATTATTCATATTTTTTTTATCTTTTTTTCCTTCTACTTCTTAAAGAATCCCGCTTAACATTTCTTGTAATACTTATTTGGTATTTGGTGGTGATGAGCTCCTTTTACTTTTTCTTGTGTGGGAAGCTATTTATGCTTGATGTTGTCCCAGAGGCCCTCAAACTGTCCTTATTTTTTTGGAATCTTTTTTCTTTCTGCTGTTCTGATTGGGTGTTTTCTGCTACCTCATCTTCTAAGCCACTGATTCAGTCCTCTGCTTCACCTGACTTACTGTTGATTCCTTCTAATACATTCTTCATTTCAGTTACTGTATGCTTTATTTTTGAATGGTTCTTTATTCTGTTTTGTATCTCCTATTTTTGTGTTTCCTATCTCTTTGTTGAAATTCTCACTGAGATCACTGAACATCTTTTAACCAGTGTTTTGAACTCTGCTTCTGATTCCTTAGCTACATTTTGTTTAGTGGTTTTTGTTGTTGTTGTTTGTTTTGTTTTGTTATTTTTCTTCTGGAGATTTGTTCTATTCTTTCATTTGAGATATGTTTCTGTGTCTCCTCATTTTGGTTGCATCCCTTTGTTTGTTTCTATGCATTAGGTAGAACTGCTATGTCTCCCAGTCTTAGCAGAGTGGCCTTATATAGTAAGTGTGCTGTGGGGCCCAGTGGCACAGACTCCCTGGTCACCTGAGCTGATTGCTGTAGGTGTTTCCCTTGTGTATTTTGTGTGCTTTCCTATTGCAGTTGAGCCTTGGTTGCAGTTTGCCTGTCAATGGGAAGGATTGACTCTCAGTGTGATTGGTTGTGAGAACTGGTTGTGATTACAGGGAGGAACTGTTGTGCAGGGGCTGACCCTGTGGAGTAGGATTCACTTTAGCAGGGTTCTCGTGCCTGCCCAGTTTGCCCCTTGGGTGTGTTATCTGCAGAGGCAGCCGGGTGGTGTTCTGGCTCAATCTGAAGCTGACTACTTGACATGCTGGCCATGGGATCTCCTAGGTGGGACCCCACCAAAGGCCAAGTTTAGCCCCAACCTGTGCCCTTCTGGGGCTCTGCTAGCATGGGCCACAAAGCAATATGCAGATGGCCACCACCCACACTAGACTTGAAGATGCCTAGGAGAGGCCAAGCCAGTACTTCTGTCTGGAAGAAAGCTGCCCCTCCTGCCCTGAAACCAGACAATCCAGTTTCTGCCATATGTACCTGGTGTCTTTCCACTTGCAGTCCCAGAACTGGAGCTCAGAGCAAGTGAGTTCAGCACATAAATTTGTATTCAGGGCCATTTAGAGGAGGGCCTGGGAGTGCAGCACACTCTATCTCACTCAGCCACAATCCCTACTGGTTTTCACAGCCAGAAGTTGTGGGAACTTCTCTCTCTGGCACTGAAACCCTGAACTGAGAAGCTTGGTGTGGGGCTGGGACCCCTCACTCCTCAGAGAGAAAACTCTACAGCCAAGATATCCCTCCCAATTTTTAACTGCCACATATGGATGTGGGACCTGCCCGTTCCTCATTTCTGACCCTCCTACTAGTCTCAATGTGGCTTCTGTATATCCTCAGTTTTAGGGCTTCTGTTCACCTAGACTTCACCTAGGTGATTCTCAGTGATGGCAGCTCCTTTTAACAGGTCTTGTGGGGGTAAATTTCCTCAGCTTTCACTTGTCTAGGAAACCTTTATTTCTCTTTCATATGTGATGGATAACCTTGCCTGATATGTTATTCTTGGCTCGTGGTTTCTTTCCTTCATTATTTTGAATATATCATTCCACTTTTTTCTGCCTTGTAGGCTTTCTACTGAGAAATTTGATGATCATTTGATGGGGTTTCTTTTGTAGGTTACTGTCCTTTTTTTCTTTCTTTTTTTTTTTTTTTATCCCTGGCTGCCTTGAGGTTTCTTTATTATTACCTTGTAACATTATTAATACACTGTCTTGGAGAAGGCTTTTTTGCATTGAGATAATTAAGTGTTCTGTTAATTTCTTGCATTTGAATGTGCAGCTTCTTCCTATGTTTGGAAGTTCTCATCAGTTATTTATTTGACTAGGCTTTCTGTTCCCTTCTCCTTCTCTTCTCCTTTTGGGGTACCCAATAACCTTATGTTGCTTTTTCTAATGAAGTCAGATAGTTCTTGTAGAGTTATTCACTTATTTTTAACACTTAGTTCTCTCTCTTCCTTCACCTTAATCATTTCTAGATTTCCATCTTTGAACTTGCTAGTTCTCTCTTCCATCGAGTCTGCTTTATGTCCAATGCTCTTTAAAACATTCTCTCTCCCATTTACCGAGTTATTTAGCTCCAAAATTTCTGTTTGGTTCTTTTATTGTAGTTTCAATCTCTTTGGCAAAATATTCCTTTTATTCATTAATAATATTCTTGACCTTATTCAACTGGCTTTCTGAGTTTTCTTGTATTTCATTGAGTTTCTTCATAACTGCAATCTTCAATTCTCCATCATTTAAACCACAGTATTCCATGATTTGGGTGTGATTTCTGGAGATTTGTCATTTTCTTCCTGTATTACTATGCTATCTTGGTTATTCATAGTGTTTGATGGATTTTTTTTTTTTTTGCCTGCGCATTTGAGGTAGTGAACGCTTTTCTTGTTTAGATACTATTTTGATCTTAACAATTCAACCAGTTAATTCAAAGTCTTTCTTTTGTTTTCCAGTAGATGGTGCTATAGTGCAAGTTTCTGTTTCCCTCAAGCTAATTGTGCCTCCAGGGTTGTGGCGTGTGTCTGTGGGGGGTGTTGGGGAGCAAGGAGTGGGGCGGCATCAATTTGGTTGTGGTAATTACCTCATGGTTACTGGAATGGTGAGTGTCCCCACTCTGGACATGTCACCTTGGCCTTACTATGGTGAGGGTGTGGTGGTTGGGAGGAACCAGATTCATGACGCTGCAGTACTGCCTCCTTACTAATTGTCGCTGGCATGACTATACTGTTTCCTGTGTCTCTAGTGCTGCTATTCGGTTCTGCTGCAGTGCAGGGGGGCGAGGGAGACAGCTTTTCGGGTACTGACACCACTCCTGCCACCTTACCCTGCACTAGGCCACAGAGTGAAGGCCAACTCTGACCCTTCTATTGCTACCACATGAGCTGTGTCCATGGCAAGTGCCAAAATGTGGCTGTGAACACCATTCCCATCTATCACCTCATCCTGCCTCCCCTACTCACTGCAGTACACCCACCTTCAGATGTACAGATGTATGAATCTCTCAGGTGTATTTGTGTGTTGAGCAGAGGAAACTTGGCTAGGTAATAGATGTTCAACTTGTAAATTCAAAGGGAGATATGAAGGGGTTCTCTTACTCTACCATGATGCTGATGTTTCCTTTGTTTTAGATTGAAGTGCCTGATCCATTTTTAGTTAATTTTTATAAAAGGTATGAGGCTTACGTTCATGCTCATTTGTTTGCATATGATGTTTAATTACACCAGCACCATTTGTTCAAAGGATTATTTCTCTTCCATTGAATTACAGCATGTTTTTTTTTAAAGACAATAATCCTTAAATTATATATCCTACATAATAATACTTAGACATTTTTGAGTACTTACTCTATGCCAGGCATATTTCTAAGTACTTTACTTGCATTATTAGCTTTTTATTATTTGGATGAAAAATTGTGAGCAATATTATTATCTTTATTTTAGAGATATGGAAACTAAAGTTTGGAAAACTTCAAGTGACATGCCAAGACCATAAAGATAGTGTTATACAAAGACAGAATTAGAATTCAGGACTGTGTGACTTGAAAACTTATGACATATTTAATACTCAAATGTTTTCATACCAAAGGAAGCTCAGAATCAAGGATTTTCAGATCTTAAGTCTTCATTGTATTGTTTAGTCAGGATTGATGACCTCTTTGGCAGACATTTCAAAATATGTTTCTGCAGCTCCAGAATTCAGCTACAAGTTTGGAGACTGGTCATAAAATTTGACCAGATATCTGCCATATTATCTCTAGGCATTTTAGAAAATGAAGTGTTACTTTCATCCAAAATCAATTTTTAACAATATTCTTTGCCATGCCTGTAGTTACACCCAGAACATCTGATGCATTTTTTGCTCCTTTTTCATTCAGTTTGCATTTGACAGAACCTCTTCCAGAGCCATGTTGATTTTTAACAAAATCAACTAGTCATGTAGCTAAGAATGATTTACCTTATTTATCAAGTCTCTAATTCCTTTTAAGAATCTTGATAGGCTATTTTCCTGGACGTTAACCTGTAGTGATGATTTATTTGTGATTTACGTGTTACACCCTCAATTTAAATGTATTTCTACTGTGCTTCTTTCCACTTTATGAAGGATTGCTGAGATGTTACATATTAAAGTAAAGGGAAAAAGAGGGTCACACCTAGTGCTATGTGTTGCTTTGAATGGAACTGGTACGTTTTCTTTTTTTCTTTTTCACCATAGTTCTTCTTTCTTTCATAAACATTTAATATGTGGTCACTGTTTGCAAATAGAAAATATTGTGGATAAAGCACAAATAAATAAAAAATGAATTGCTTTGTTTCCTCTATGATTTCTTGCTAAATAACCTTGAGCAGCTTCTAGTTCTAAACCTGCCAACCTTGTGAGTACAGATCACAAAGGAAATAAATGTTTTGCTCTTGAGGGTTAGTGTTTATTGTTTTCTTGTTTTGTGAAGTGTTTGGACTGGTCTTTTAGAAGAAAGAGTATGTGGGTCTTTTACAAGCACCAAGAGTGGGCTCAAGACATAGGCTTGGATGAAACTTAGCATGACTCAGAACATTCTGCAGTAATAGAAGCTCTTTAAGAACAGGGAATTGGTGTTTTATTCCCTGCTCTATCTCCAAAGTCAACAGCTGTGACTGGCACTCTGTCTGGTACTTTAGTTCCTGCTTCTAGACCTCAGCTTGGAGATTGTATAGGAAAGAAATCAACCAGGTGTGCCTTGGAAGCTCCCACTCCATCCTAAGGCAATGCTCCCAAACCCCAGGGATCTGTTGCCTTCATAGTGCCCAGACAAACCTCTTAAGTCATCTCAACCTTCCTGAGGAAACAAAATTGAACCAAGAAAAAAAGAGTCTTGGATAATTTTGGTCAACCTGTTTTCCCTCCTTTGTTTTCAACGTCCTTTCTGTAAAATGAAGTAACAACTCCAGGCATCACTGATCTGTGGTAAATATGAAAGGAGACTATACAGTGAAAGACTTTCCAAGTGGCAGAGCCAGTGTAAGGAGGATTGTTACTGTTGCTTAACAGTAAAGTGCTATCACAGCTTTTCCTGCTCAGATTGCCTGGTTCAAATCTTAGCTATGATGCCAGGATTAAACTACTTCGAAAGTGAGCATAGTCTCACTTTTCTGATATGTAAAATGGTGGTAAATTTGGGTAAATCTGAGGATCCAGAAGAATGACAAAGATTACAACATGGAATTAGGCTGCTTCGGTCAAATACTGGCCCTGCTGCTTACTGAGCTTTCTGTTGCCTCTGTCAGTTAAGGGCCATATGATACTTCATGGGGTTGATGTAAGAAAGAAGTGAAATTACCTAAAATGAGTATCAAAGTGCTGGGCACATAGTAAAATTTAATAAATATGAATTATTATATTACCCTTATTAAATCCTCCGACTACCCTATGTTTCTCTTCTCTGATCCTCTCTCTCCTTTCTCACTTTCCCTTCCTTGGATCTTGAAAGATGAGTGTGATTAGAAACAAAGAAAATTTTGTTGTGTATCATCTTGAAGAAAGTCCACTTGGAATACTCCTCAGACAGTAACTAAATCCCTTTCTGTTATATGCACTCTTTGTAGGAGATTCACTCTCTTTTTGCTAGAAATTCTCTAAATCCCTCTCCTTCCGCTTTAAGGACAAAAAAAAAAAAAAGTGCAACAATTATTTTTTTCTTGTCACTAGAAGAGCTAACGCCTGTCCTAGTTCCAGATCTGATGAACTCCAGCTGATCTCCTCACATGGACCACATTTAGAAACTTATTGATTTCACAGTAATTTTTGCCTGAAGCAACCTGAAATTCTTCATGCTACAAGTTTGGCTGAGGGGTCTGGAGGTGACAGGCTGGTCAAGATCCATGCACACTGTGGCCTGGGCTCTGTAGATCTCTAAGGTTATCATGTTTCACTCCCCACCCCATTTACATTTGCGCTTTTTGTATTCTTTCCATTTCTGCAAGTTCCTTTTATTCACACTCTGAATGCAGCCCTGTATAGGAGAAAAAAATATCATATGTATGATTTTTTTAGAGAGGGCAACACAGCTGTGATTCTCCCACAGAGTATGAAGCAGAACGTTTCTCAACTAGATGATTAAATCATGTTCTGGTGGGCATCTTGGGCTCTGAGCACTGTGTAGTGTTTGCACTAAGCCCAAATCAATTAGCCTGATCACTCTTTCTCTTCATTTGTGTGGAAATGAGGAGAAATTCTGTCCTTGTTAGTAAAACAGTGGAACTTTGTAAAGATGACAAATTCTCAGACTACGGTTTATATTCTTTATAAACTGAAAATAATTTGAATATCAAACCATTATTGGCTAAAAGGCAGAATTAAGACTGACCCCCATCAGGAACACTTGGCTGAAAATCCGTTGGGAGAAAAAAATCTAAATAAAATTTTAATATCCTTTTAAGATCAGGACAGTGAGAACAGGATGAATATGAGGCTTTAGAACACAACCGACTTTCAATGCGTGCTTGTTAAAAAGAAAAGCTAAAATTATTGTAAAACACTAGAAATACTCATCATAATAATTTCTAATAACTATTCTGCATTGACAATATCACATACAGGTTTATTTGGAAAGTCTGAAGGTGGAGCTACTTATTTTATAAATCTAATTCCTAAATTGGTTAATACAAAACCCTAAAATGAACCACTAAGTGGAAATACTTGATAAAGCTATGTAATTGTAGATCATTAGTGGGAGAAGATTTCAATATGCTTTAGGCTTGATGTTTCTAGAAATAAAATTAAATTATTGAGAAAAGATTAAGGATGAGATAAATCACTTGGAAAGAAAAAAGTTTGTAAAATGAATGAATCTAGACATCAAAGTAAACATCTCATTAAAGTTGGCATGCCTTGTCAGAAGATAAACCACACACAAGCCACCTGCCTTCAAACCCCTAATTCAAATTGGCTTAAGCACCAAAAGAAATGTGGTAAGTCAAGTGACTAAAATAATCCAGAAATAAATTCAGATCCAGGAACTCAATGACGTCATCAGCTCTTGATCTCTTCCAGTCCCTGACTGTGTTTCTTATGTGGGTTTCACTACTTGGCAGAACTTTCCTATCAATCAAGATATTTAGGGAGTTCCAGGCTTCAACCCCACCAGCTCAGTAATTCTGTTTGGGAGAAAATGTCTTTCCCAGGTGTACCAGTAACAGTTCTGAGGCTGAGTCTCAGGAACCTGGTTTGGGTCAAATGACTACTCCTGAGAGAATCACAGCTGCCAGGGCTTGATTTTAATGCTGTTTGTCCCTGTATCAAATGGCATAACAATAGAGGAGTGTTTCCTCACAGGAAAGTGTGGTTCTATCAACAGAAAAGGGGAAATGGCTGCTCAGGAGACAAAAAACAAATGGTGTCCTCACCACCCATCTGACAAGGCTGGATTTGATAGGCATAGGTAGGAGAAAGTAGGTGTCTTGTGGGGCAGCCTGAGGGGTCTCTGGTCCCGCTCCCCACATAAGAACGCAGGATGTGGCTAGGCCAAAAAGGAACACCCACGGAGCCATAGGTAGGGGAGTCATGCCACTATACTCTCACTGGAGGCTGGATCCACAAGATCTGCAACCTGCTGTCCGCTTCTCTGCCTGCCAACCGACCAGCTGACCAACGAACGCAGCCGCGGCAGTTACATCAGTGGCTAATTGGCTAACTGGTTACAGCTGATGGTCAACTAACCACAGCTGACGGCCGTCTACTACCCGAGCCAGCACCTTTCCACGTAAGGCCAAGAGCCTGGAAACTCCTCTCTGGGACTCTGTCCCCACAGTAGGTCTGTAAACGAGAAGGGACCAGGAAGGAAAAGAAACCTGAAAAGGGAAAGCTCTCCTGGGGTCTGTTTCACCCACTCACACATAAAGGAACAGAATTAAATTCAGGCTGCCAGAGACATAGAAGGCTCCCACTGCCCCAATGTGAAACCCCGACTGGGAGGTTTGTTGAGTTTTTGTGAGTACCTGCCAGAGCCAAATGTGCAGTATCTACTCCAGTGTGGACCACTTTGGTCCATATACGCATGTATCTCAATCACATATCCTCCAAAGGCCACATACCTGAATAACACCAAACAATGAAAAATGGCTCTCTAGACATTTAGTTTTCTTTCAACTTTCTCTATCTCCCAAATGTATATTGAAACTATATTATTAATGTTAAAGCATTATTCATTTGGGGAAAATGTATTTCAGTGAACAACTATACCCCCTCATCACCCACAGTTACATCTCTACCTCATTGTCTACTGTAATGATTCTAATCAAACTTCTCCACCTACTAACTGTGTAGCCCTGGGGCAAAACTGGCTCTTAATTGGCTTATTTGTTTAATGTGGGTAATAACACCCCCTACAGAGGTTTGCTACCACAGTACCTGACAGAAGGTAAGCACATGTGGTCGGTAATTATTGGGGCATTTTGGCTTCATTTGGAAATGGTCTCAGAACTAATCAGGCATACTTGCTTGTATATTCCAAAAAGATATAATACACCACTGCTCAGTATTAGGGGCCTGTGACTTAGACCAAGACTGACACTTTTCTCAGCCTGGTCCCTGCTACATATTTTATCCCAAGGGTAGACTCATCTTGTCTGTCCAGGCTTCCTAGAAATACCCATGATATTGGATCTAGAGAACATTATGTTAAGTGAAATAAGTCAGAAAAAGAAAGACAAGTACCATATGATCTCACTTATATATGGAATCTAAAGAAAAGACTATGTGAATGAACTAATCAGAAACAGTTTTGGGGACACAAAGAAAAAACCGAGAGTTGTTAGATGGGTGTGGGGGGGGGGGTTGGGGATAAGGGGAAAGGTGAAGGGATTTGGAAGCAGCTGGTAACCACAAGATGGCCTCAGGGTTTTTTTGAAAATTAATTTGGGGAAGGTATTCAATAATGTTGTAAAGATTTTGTTGGGTATCCGATGGACATGCGTCCTATTTGGGAGACCACCTCAGGGATACTGTGGATACCTGATCATGGCATTGTACACCAGAAGCTAAATATTAATGAATGCCAACTATAATTTTATATATATAATGTGATGGTTCAGTGTGAGGTCGGAGGGATAGTGGATGGGGGGAGGAGGGTTCACAGTGTGAGGGATATAAATGATGAACGTCTATTACCTTGTCTTGTACACCTGAAACTAATAAATAAATAAATAAATAAATAGTAAAAAAAATAAATAAATAAAAATAAAATATATGCATAAAATATTAAACAAAGTGTTTGGTTCAAGTCAACAATAAATATGATCTACCATTTTTAATTAATATATTCTAATTCATGTTAGAATAAGAAAAAATGTACTTTTTGGAATTAATTTGAAATTTAATTTTGTTTCTCCTTTATTCTAGTAATATAATGTTAACTTTTTCTTTAATTTTTTCAGTCTTTTATCTCAGTGTTCAAATTAAAAAATATCTCATTGCAAAAAAATAAATAAATAAATAAATAAAATAAAAAGCCACTGGAATCACTAAAAAAAAAAAAAAAGAAAAGAAAAAAGAAATAACCCATGATACCTCCTACTCTCAAGAGACTAGCTCTGTTCCTAAAACACTGACAGACTCAGCTACAAGATATTGTACGTACTTTAAAATGTCTACTATTATTTATTTTTGAGGCAACTAGCTCCTAAGGCAACATGAAAATTGCTTGAATGGGGATTCAGACAGGGATTCTGGAAAGAAAAGGAAGTTTCTAGCCAAACTGGGCAAATCTAAGTGATCCTCTTTCCATTTTTCTAGCCATTTCCTTTTATTCTGGTACCTGACCCTACAGGACAAGTATCTATTTTCAAGTCAGTCACTATTCATAAGGATCATAGTTACATAAAAATCAGAAAAGGAACCCTATTTATCTTATTATGGTAATACAATGGTAATTTTGGAAAGAACTACAGTACGTATGATAGAAACAGCATTTGCTTTCTCTCAACTTCTCATTGCTTGTAGTTTAATACCATACCGTTCCCCAAACTCCAATTTTTCAGCAAAGCAGTAACAAATGAGTTTATAGATTATTTTTAAGCAACAAAACAAATTATTAGTTTATAACACACATCATGACTAACCAACTTCTCACTGAATAACATTCAAAGGTCTCCCAAGAATTCATACGATAGACTTTTGAGAGTTTGGGTGGTGTGGGGACAGAGCCCCAGAGAGCAGTTTCCAGGCTCTCTGCCTCACATAGAAAGGTGCTGGCTCAGGTAGTAAATGGCCATCAATTGTGATTGGATGGCCATCAGCTGTGGCTAGTTGGCTGTCAGCTGTAACCAGTGAGCCATTGGCCACTAATATAACTGCCGTGGCTACACTAGCAAAAATGGGGGCTAGCAAGAGCGGATTGCAGAGAGGCGGATGCCGCTGGCGAGAATATAGTGATATGACTCCCCTACCTATGGCTCCGTGGGTGTTCCTTTTTGGCTTCACCATGTCCTGCGTTCTTATGTGGGGAGCGGGAGCTGAGATCCTGTATCACACCCTGCACAACACATGGTGTAGTTGGCAGGATACAGTGCCGGCCAAAGCTCCCCGAAGGGCAGTGGAGCAGTTTGTGCGTATGAACACTCGGTCTCAGGAAGACCAGGAGGAGCAGTTGCCTGAGAGCTGGACTCCCGTAAAGGGGTGGGAAGATGTGGACTGTTCCCCAACCAGCAGAGGCCGGAGAAAGCGAAGGTCCTTGCGGCCCTGTGAGCTGGGAAGTGCTTGCTGAGGCAGCCTGGATGCAGGACTTGTAGTCCCAGGAGGAAACGCTTGCTGAGTCCTCCATGGGAGCTGAGGGTGAGGTCAAGGTCGTCCCTCACCCCCAGGACTGCCCTGGCGAATGACTATGAACTATGGGGAATTGCCTTCCATCCCTAATGTAATGAACCGCTTGACTGCTTGGGAACGTACCACCATGTAGTGGAACTGGCAGATGTTTGCTTTTGTGTCTTGACCGGCCGCCATCGAGAATATGTAAGCACCTTGACTGTGAGCGCTGTTGTTCTAGCATGTACCCTGAGAGGCCCAGAGAGAGTGGTGGTGCCCTGAGAAACCCTGTTTGTGCCCGGAGAGATTGGTGGTACCCTAAGAAGCCCAGGAAGTCTGGCTATGCCCAGAAGTACTGGTGGTGTCCTGTGAAACCCTGGCTGTGCCCAGGGAGACAGGTGGTACCCTAAGAAGCCCAGGAAGTCTGGCTGTGCCCAGAAGCACTGGTGGTGTCCTGAGAAACCCTGGCTGTGCCCAGAGAGCCTGGCTGTGTCCAGGATATTGCATTCACCTCCAGGCTCCTCGCACAGGGCCCCTCGTGGAAGACGCTTGCCGTGCAGATTGTGAGGCGAGACCCTGTAGGGGTGGAGTGTGGGGACAGAGCCAGGAGTGCAGTTTCCAGGCTCTCGGCCTCACATAGAAAGGTGCTGGCTCAGGTAGTAAATGGCCATCAACTGTGATTGGATGGCCATCAGCTGTGGCTAGTTGGCCGTCAGCTGTAACCAGTGAGCCATTGGGCACTAATATAACTGCAGTGGCTAGGCTAGCAGGAGAAATGGGGGCTAGCAAGGAGATGGTGGCTGAGCTAGCAAGAGTGGATTGCAGAGAGGCGGATGCCGCCAGCAAGAATATATTGGTCTGACTCCCCTACCTATGGCTCCGTGGGTGTTCCTTTTTGGCTTCACCATGTCCTGCGTTCTTATGTGGGGGGCGGGAGCTGAGACCCTGTATCACACCCTGCACGACAGGAGGTGACAGTGAATACATATGTAACTACCCGTCAGCCTGTTCACAATCTCAGACTCCAAGCTCCAGGGCTCATCTCCAGTTCCCTGTCCCCCATCTTGATATATCCTATCATTTTCAGCTACTTATTTTTAATGTTTGCTATGGCTATATACTAAGTGATTTATGCACATTGTCTCATTTAATCTATACGCCACTTCTGTTAGGAATTCCATTATTCCCTTCCTTTGACATTTTTGGTCCATTCATTCATACCCTTCAGTGAATAGTCATTGAATACCTACTCTAGGCCAGGCAGTATTTTAGGTGCTGTGGATATAGCAATGAAGAAAACACAGGCTTGAGTTCTGGTTGGGGAGAAAGACAATAAGGGAAAGGAGAAGCAGATGGTGGAGGAGAAGACACTAGGGAAATGCTGTTTGAGCAGAGACCTAAATGAGGCAATAGTGTGGGCTCAGGGGAAAGTGGTCCAGGCCTCGGGACCATCATGTGCAAGGGTCCTGTGGTGGAAACTGTATTTCTGAAGAATAGAGCATGGCCTCTGTGAATGGAGTGTTCTGGGAGGTGTAGGAGGGACATCAGCTGGAAGAGAAGCCAAGAGGCTTGTAGGCCAGGTAAAGATTCTGGATTTCTTTCTGAGGATAATGGGAAGCCATACATGATGGCAGCAGGGGAGTGACATGATATACGTGCTAGGAAATGAAACTACAGAGATGGTAAATAATTCACTGATATAAAACATCTGGGAAACCCATAGCCAGGACAGGAGTCTATGCAATTCAAAAACCTTAATCATTTTTAATCCCAGCATAGCTTTTCAGTTACTCAATAGATAACCCCATGTAGTAGATGTGCTGTTATTGGTTTTATAAATAATCTTAACCCTCGAACCTAACGTCTTTCATCTATTGAGATTGCTTCACTCAAAGTCTCAACTGGCTTTATTCTCATCTTATTCCTTGATCTAATTTTCCCCAAATCTTCCCCTTCTGTCACAGATCCAATTAATTATCCCTTATATTAATAAAATGTGATGTATCCTTCTTTTCCATTGATCCTGCTACTATTTGAGCTTCTGGCTGTAGATATTCCACCTTCTCCAGATTTCTGAATCTTCAATAAACTGGTACCAGTCTACATTTTCAGTCCCATCTCTTCTTATTCCTTGACGTCTCAAGTTGGTCATCTGCAGGATATACTTTGACCATATGCTCTTAAAAAATTACATACAAATTAGATTATTGGATTCTCTTTTTAAAAAAATAAGACCTGACAACACTGGGCCATGTTCCCACAAGGGTGAAGCTGAGCAGTGACTGCACATTTTATATGGGGCAAAACCATTTAGAATAATGGCTGGACATAGAAAGCACTCAATAAAAGTTAACTTTTGAGGTTGCTGTTTATATCTCATACTCTATATCAGTGAAGTTGCTTATACTTGTCAAATTGAACATACCTTTTATAATGCCATCTTTCCTGCTCTGCTGTAGCTTATTCCTCCTTCCTTTTAGTCTTCTGTGATCACTGAATCCTAGCCATCTCTTAAGGTCTACTTCCCTTTAGGAAGCCTTCACTGACCGTTCTGGCTAAACATCATTTCTCACTGCCCACCACTCCTCTAGTTTTGATTTTGTGTGCTACCCATTGTACACTTGTCTACTCCTTTCCATTGCTATTGAACTCTCTTGGGTTGATGTTTTCTCTCTCTGACCAGATTGGAGGATCCTAATTGAGAAGCATGTGTAGTAATGATTGGGTCACATTTCAACTTTCTGACAGATAGCTGGCATTCATGCTATACAAATGTACAAAATTTATTTTCTGAAATCTCATGAGGAGAATTTTATCATTACATTTTTCTTGGCCAACAATATCAAGTTAGAAGGTCAGGTTTCTGTCTAATCGTTGGAATGGTGAAGTAGGCAGCCAGTTATAAATAACACAGTTATGGGGCTGAAAGAATTTTTTCACCCCTTCTGATATAGGTTGATGTGGGTGAAGGGTCATTATTGTGTGACACTACACTAGTTCCAAAATGAAGGTCATTATCTTGTGGCAACTGTGTTATGATTCCATTCTTCCTATCATATAGAAGCTACAAACCTATTAGACCATTTTTTTAATGACCAGGGAATTCTACAAGTTACGTAGGACACTGTATATCTATCTATATCTGTATCTATAGCTATATCTATATATCTACATATAATATGCATGAGCATGGTTCATATTGGGCCTTGGCCTTCAACATGGATAAAAGACAAAACATGAGAATTCAAAATATAGTAGGTTATATAATGGAGATGATGAAAATAGTTACAAAAAAGTACAAAAATCAATTACATCAATACTGAACCATCTACAAGTTTGGACAACTATGTTTGTGAACTCATCCTAGAAAAAGTGCTACAAACCTCATTGCTGAATATCACTATGGTCACCTTCGAAGTACTCCCCTTGGGAAGCTATGCACCAATGCCAGTGCCTAGTCCACCCTTCAAAGCAATTTTGGAACTCTTTCTGGAATGGCCATCAGAGCTGTCATTGTATTACCCTTGATGTCCTGAATGTCATCAAAATGTCTTCCTTTCAATATTTCCTTTACCTTCGGGTAAAGAAAGAAGTCACTGGGGGTCTGATCAGGTGAGTAGGGAGCGTGTTCCAATACAGTTATTTGTTTACTGGCTAAAAACTCCCTCACATACTGTGTCGTGGGAGCTGGTGCATTGTCGTGATGCAAGATCCATGAATTGTTGGCGAAAAGTTTAGGTCGTCTAACTTTTTCATGCAGCCTGCATACCAGGTTTTGGTATCAGGGTGATGTTAGCCTCATAAAATGAGTTGGGATGTACTGTCTCTTCTTCAATTTGTTGGAAGAGTTTGAGCAGGATTGGTATTAGATCCTCTTTGACGGTTTGGTAGAATTCACTAATGAAGCCTTCTGGTCCCGGAATTTTGCTTTTGGTAAGGTTTTGGATGATTGATTTAATTTTGTTAATGGTGATCTGTCTGTTTAGATTTTCCAGTTCTTCATGGTTCAGCCTAGGAAAGCTACATGTTTCTAAGAACTTGTCCATTTCTTCTAGATTATTGAATTTGGTGGCATATAGTCCTTCATAGTATTCTTGGATGATCCTTTGAATTTCTGTGGTGTCCGTGATAACTTCCCCTTTTTCATTTCTGATTTTGTTAATTAGTGTCTTCACTCTTTTTATCTTAGTGAATCTAGACAAGGGTTTGTCAATTTTGTTAATTTTTTCAAAGAACCATCTCTTTGTCACATTAATTTTCTACTGTCTTTTTGTTCTCTATTTCATTTAGTTCTGCTCTGATTTTTGTTATTTCCTTTCTTCTGCTGACCTTGAGTTTCGTTCGTTCTTCTTTTTCTAGTTCTTTATGGTATAACATGAGGCTATTTACTTGGGATTTTTCTTGTTTCTTGAGATAGGCCTATAATGATATAAATTTCCCTCTTAAAACTGTTTTCACTGCATCCTAAAAAATTTGGTAGGACGTATTTTCAATGTCATATTTTCTATGTATCTTTTGATCTTCCTCTAATTTCTTCTTTAATCTGGTCGTTCTTTAAAAATATGTTGTTTAATCTACATGTATTTGTGTTTTTTCCTGCTTTCTTTTTGCAGTTGATAATCAATTTCAAAGCCTTTTGATCAGAGAATATGCTTGGTATGATTTCAATCTTCTTAAATTTGCTGACGCTGATTTTATGTCCCAATATATGGTCTATCCTTGAGAATGTTCCATGTACACTAGAAAAAAATGTATAGTCTGATGTTTTACGATGATGTGCTCTATAAATGTCAAGTCCATTTCATCTAATGTGTCATTTAGGGCTGCTATTTCGTTATTTATTTTCTGTTTGGATGATCTATCCATGCCTGTCAATGATGTATTTAAGTCCCCTAGTATAATTGTGTTTTGGTCAATTTCTCCTTTTAGTTCTGTTAGTAGTTACTTGGTATATTTCGGTGCTCCCCAAATATTTATTCGGGGCATAAATATTGATGACTGTTATGTCTTTTTGTTGTATAGTCCCCTTTACCATTATGAAATGTCCATCTTTGTCTCTTGTTACCTTTTTCACCCTGAAATCTGTTTCATCTGATATCAGTATGACTACACCAGATATTCTCTGGATACCATTTGCTTGGAGTGTCAATTTCCACCCTTTCATTTTGAGTCCATGGTTGTCCTTGTAGCTGAGATGTGTCTCTTGGAGACAGCGTGTGGTTGGGTTTAGTTTTTTTTATTTATTCTGCTACTCTGTGCCTTTTTATTGGTGAGTTCAGTTCATTTACATTTAGGGTGATTATTGATATGTGAGGATTTCCTGTCATTCTATCTTTAGTTTTCTGATAAGGCTGGGTCTCCATTGTTTTTTTGCCTGGTTGTTGTTGTCTATTATTTCTGTGTAGTGGTATTCTGTGATGTTTCCCTCTGTTTCTTCTTTTATTACAGTATATATTTCAGTTTTGAATTTTCTTTGAGTGTTTACCATTAAGTTTATATAAAATAAAGTTTGATATTTAGAGTATTCCACTTTCTTCGGCACACTTACTTTCTCCATTCCCATATTCCGGTTCAGGCCTTTACTCTACACCTTTTTTATGTTTTGGTTGCCACAAATTGTCCCTGGTGATGGTGGTCGAATAGCCTCCTTTAGTATTTCTTGTAATGCAGGTCATGTATTAGAAAATTCCCTCAGCTTCTGTATGTCTGGAAAGGTCTTTATTCCTCCTTCACATCTAAAGGATATCTTTGCTGGATATATTATTCTTGGCTCATAATTTCTCTCTTTTGATAGTTTGAATATTTGGTTCCACTCCCTCCTGGCTTGTAGAGTTTCTGCTGAAAAACCTGATGATAATCTAATGGGCTTTCCTTTGTAGGTTACCATCTTCTTTTCCCTGGCTGCCTTGAGGATTCTTTCTTTGTTGTTGATTTTAGACAACTTCAATACAACGTGCCTTGGAGAAGGCCTGTTGGGATTGAGGTAATTAGGTGTTCTATTTGCTCTTGGATTCAAGGATCCACTTCTGTCCACAAGTTTGAAAAGTTCTCATCGACAATTTGTTTGAGTATATTCTGTATTCTCTTCTCTCTTTCTTCTCCTTTCGGTATGCCCATTATTCTTATGTTGCTCTTTCTGATGGAGTCAGAAAGTTCTTGTAGAGTTCTTTCATTTCTTTTAAGTCTCAAGTCTCTTTCTTCTTCCATCTGTGTAATTTCCAGATTTCTATCTTCGATGTCACTGATTCTTTCCTCCATCTGGTCAACTCTACTACCTAAGCTGGCTATTTCATTCTTCATTTATTCTATTAAGTTCTTAATCTCCAGAAATTCTATTTGGTTCTTTTCTAAAATTTTAGTGTCTTTCGTAAAATGCTCATGTTGTTCTTTGATTGTGTTTCAGAGTTCATTAAACTGCCTTTCTGTGTTTTCTTGCATCTCGTTGAGTTTTTTCAAAACTGCAATCTTGAATTCTCTGTCATTTAAGTCACATATTTCCATATCTTAAATTCTTTTTTTGGTGACTTTTCACTTTCTTTCTGAGCTGTCTTGTTGCCTTGGTTATTCATGGCAAGTACTGATTTATTATTTCTCTTCCTAGACATCTACAGGAGTGGCTTCTTCAACAGGTTGATAGGATTAGGTCTTTCTTTTGTTTTCCAGTACTTGTTGGTAGAATGTTTTATTTTCTCTATGACTGCAGCTGTTTTTTCTCTCTCACACGGTAGTGCTATGTTTTCTCTGCACTATTCCAGCTTCTCACACAATGTGGGGATTTCCTGGGAGACAGGCTTCTCCTCTGTTAATAGTTCTCCTGGGTCACAGGACAAGGTGTCCGTGTGGGTATGTGGAGAGCTTTTTAAGTTCCAATGCTCTTCCTGCACCAGATTCAGAGCCCGTATGTTTCAGCAGTTCTGTTTACTCCTGCAGGGATCCGCCCAGATAGGTTTGGCCAGGGGTGGGGTGAGTTGTGAGAGGTGGCCCAGAGCATTGGCGGCGACCACTACCCCAGCCGGTCCTGCTTCCACAGCTCCCTCCCCATTGCCGGAACTAGTTGTGTTGTGAATCTGTGTCTGGGGTCCACAGTTCTCAGAACAGCAAATATTCTGTTCTTTTGATCTGACACTGCTACTGTTCCACTTCTAGCACCGGGCAGGTGGGGGTGGGGCAAGCTCTGGGAGGGTAGGGAGGGTGCGGCTAGTCTCAGTGCCTAATGCTTCCGTTCTCTGCTCAGCAGTGAGGGCTTAAACCACCGTTTTCAGCCTTCTTCCCTCCGTCTTTTCTCTGAGGTCTCTGCCGTGAGCATTGGGTTCAGCAATGTTATATGCTGCCCCCTCAGCCCTGTGGGCCATAAGCAGAGCCCTAGCAGTCCGAGTTCTCCCCTCTCCCACAACTGTGGTATCTCTGGGATTCAGCGAGCTCGGAGCACTGAGCTAGGTCTGCGTCCTGCACCTGCGAGGCTCCTTCTCCACACTTCTCCCTTCTCTTCTCCCCCACTCGCGTGATTTGCCCACCTTTAGGTGAATTCAGTAGTGGGCCTCTTTGTCTTGCCTGTCTGCTGTTCATGGAGTCCTTTTTGGAGTTATAGTTTTTCGATTAGTTGTAAATTCCAGGGAAGATTTACAAAAGCTCACCTGAGGCTGCCATTTTTCACCATCTACTTTTTCTTTAATGTCTGTTTAAAATGTTAATGCCTCTCTAAAATTCAGTCAAATCTCAGAAGAGTATTTTTAAACATGGAAGGACGATACTTGTGCCATAATTTGCAAAATCCCCTAAATAAAACACTTTTCTATATGCCATCATGGTGGAGGGTGGGCTGTAATTAGTGAGGACACTTTTTAAATACTATTGCTAAAATCCATCTATACGAAAACCAAAGAGATCCTATGATGGATAGTTACTACCTCTGTGGAGGAAAGCTTAAGCTATATATGAATATTACAAATAACCCTACGTTTAAGCAGTGGGTCTACCACATCAACGTCCCAGCTTTCTGAAAGTCACCTTCTGGAATGTTCATGTCTGACTGACTCTACCAAGGGTCATGGTGTCCTGTAGGCAGAAGGGAGTAATAAGATCATTTGCTTGATCAGAGAATGCCAAATTAATCCTGGTGGCAGCAAGCCCAGCCTACATTACCAGTCAATAAATAGAAAAATTAATTTAATTATCTGGCTAAAACTAGCCCTGGAAGTAGCAGCCACTTGACTTCATTGAAAAGGTGGAGAGGAAATGCATTTTGTAATAAATTACTTGTCACTCAAAAGATATTTGGCTTTAGAGTAGAAAATAATAAACTCTCTGAAGAGTGGCCACTTTGCCAAAAAAGAAGTTAAATAAGTGCTGGTGGAACAGATGAAGAATATACATTCATCTTTAGGTCATCTACAACTTCCAACTATTACATTAAAGTAGAATGGTCCAACCTGAGAAATGTGACTGGGTGAAGAAGGCACAAAGAGAACCCATTAGTTCTCAAGTGACCTTCTATTAAATATTATTCTCTTTCATTTATTGCCTGTGATTTATGAACCTATATTTTGTATATCTGGTTTGTGTCTGGTTTAGAAAAATGTAATTCATTTACATTTATTGACTTGGTTCTGATTTCAAGTAATCATTAAACCTGGATGGTAAAAAACATTCAGTGACTATTCAGTGTACGAAAGAAGTATTATTGCAAATTGAGGACTTATTTAAGGTCTTGATGGGCGATCAGCAATCACCAGTTTTTTGGTTTTTTTAAATGTGACATTTATTGGGAAGGGACCTATATATCCCTCTTTATATCTGGTATTGTCAGTTATTGTCTATATATTCATTCAGAGGATATCAGGATTGATGGCTATAGCACAGGGCATCACTAAAGTAAAACTAAAGCCCATTCTATAGATTTTAAAGGTCTCTGTTAGTTTGTTTATTTGTTCTGTGAGGGATAATGGTATACTTGTTTAAGGAACTGGAGTTTAAAATTTTCTTTTGTTTCACATGTCTGCGAAGGGGATAGTTGGAGTCAGGCTCATAGGAAGTGAAAGATTAGTCCATTTTCTCTGACTGACAGGCAGGCAGTTAACCTGTAAAAACTGAGATGTCAGTTTTTTGGGGTTTTTGTTTGTTTGTTTGTTTTTTAAGATTGTATTCCAGAAGGGGAATAGGACTTTATTGGGGAACAGTGTGTACTTCCAGGACTTTTTTCCAAGTCAAGTTGTTGTCCTTTCAGTCTTAGTTGTGGAGGGCGCAGCTCAGCTCCAGGTCCAGTTACCATTGCTAGTTGCAGGGGGCGCAGCCCACCATCCCTTGCGGGAGTGGAGGAATTGAACTGTCAACCTTGTGGTTGAGAGGACATACTCCAACCAACTGAGCCATCTGGGAGGCAACTCAGCTCAAGGTGCCGTGTTCAATCTTAGTTGGAGGGGGCAGAGCCCACCATCCCTTGCGGGACTCGAGGAGTTGAACCGGCAACCTTGTGGTTGAGAGCCCACTGGCCCATGTGGGAATCAAATTGGCAGCCTTCGGAATTAGGAGCACGGAGCTCCAACCACCTGAGCCACTGGGCCGACCGGGATGTCAGTTTTAACGGACATATTTTTAATGAACAGAAAAGGGTTAATGAATTCACTTACTAATGATTTAGTCTGTTAATGAATTAATTCAGTAATGTTGCTTTCTATCAGAATATTAGCTCTAACTGCCGCAATAAATACCATTTATCAAAACCAGAAAATTGCATAGAAATATTTTCCAAATATTAGATTCAAATATTAAGCCAGATGGCTACTCCACCTACCTTTAAATTGGGGTATTATAACAATTCTTTTAAATGTGGAAAAAAAATACAAGAATTTTTATTTTTGCTTGGTTATGGGAGACCTCTGGCAGGAGTTCCTAGTGCCCTGTTGATAAAGCGTTACCACATTTTCATATAGGCTTGCACAACCACAGATGTCTTCCTTTATCTTTATTAAATTTAGTGGGGTGACATTGGTTAGTAAAATTATATAGTTTTCAACTGTTACATTTTGATAATACATCATCAATATACTGCATTGTGTGTTCACCACCCCAATCAGTTATCCTTCTATCACCATATATTTGACCCCCTCTTCCCACTTCTACCATCCTCCCTCTCCCCTTTCCCTCTGGTAACCACTAAATTATTGTCTGTGTCTATGAGCTTTTGTGTGTTTGTTTGTCTTCTTCATTTGTTACTTTCAGTTTTATATCCCATATATGAGTAAAGTCATATGATTCTCGACTTTTTCTGTCCAACTTATTTCACTTAGCATAATTTCAAGATCCATCCATGTTGTTGCAAATGGCAGTCTTTCATTTTTTCTTATGGCTAGGTAAAATTCCATTGTATATATGTGTCACATCTTCTTTATCTAATCATCTCTCAAAGGACACTGGTTGTTTCCATGTCTTGGTCACCATGAATAATGCTACAATGAACACAGGGGTACATACATCTTTACAGATAAATGTTTTCAGATTTTTTGGATAGATACCCAGGAGAGAGATTGATGGGTTGTATGGTAATTGTATTCTTAATTTTTTTGAGGAATCTTCCTATACTGTTTTCCATAGTGGTGTACCAATTTACATTTCCACCAGCAGTGTATGAGGGTTCCTTTTTCTTCACAGCCTCTCCAACACTTGTTATTACTTGTCTTGTTGATAATAACCTTTCTAACAGGAGTGAAGTGGTATCTCATTGTGATTTTGATTTGCATTTCTCTAATAGCTAGTGAAGTTGAGCACCTTTTCATATATTTGTTGGCCATTTGTATGTCTTCTGGGGAGAAATGTCTTGGGAGAAAGGTCCTCTGCCCATTTTTTAATTGGAATTTTGTTTTAGTTGTAAGCGTTCTTCATATATTTTGGATATTAGCTTCTTACTGGAAGTGTTTTTTGCAAAAGGCTTTTCCCATTCGATTGTTTGCCTCTTTGTTTTGTTCATGGTTTCTTTTTTGTGCACAAGCTTTTTAGTTTGATGTAGTCCCATTCATTCTTTTTTGCTTTTACTTCCCTTGACTTTGAGGTCAAATTCATAAAATCCTCTTTGAACCCAAGATCCATAAGTTTAGTACCTATGCTTTCTTCTATGCAGTTTATTGTTTCAAGTCTTATGTTTAGATCTTTGATCCATTTTAAGTTAATTTTGGTATATGGTGAGAGATAGCAGTCTAGTTTCATTCTTTTGCATGTGGCTTCCCAACTTTCCCAGCACCATTTATTTAAGAGGCTTTCTTTTCTCCATTGTATGATTTTGGCTTCTTTGTCATATTTAAAATTATCTGCCCATATATATGTGGGCAAAATTATCTGCCCATATATATGTGGGTTCATTTCTGGGTTCTCAATTCTATTCCATTGATCTGTGTGTCTGTTTTTCTGCTGTTTTGAGTGTTGTCACTTCGTAGTATAAATTGAAGTCAGGGAGGGTGATATCATCAGCCTTGTTCCTCTTTCTTAGGATTGCTGTGTCTATTCGGGTTCTTTTGTGATTCCATACAAATCTTACGATGTTTTTGTTCTATTTCTTTAAAAATGCCATTGATAGAGACGTTGATGGGTATTACATTAAATCTGTATATTGCCTTGGGTAATATGGCCATTTTAACTACATATCCTGATTTTTTCAATTCATGTACACAGAACATTTCTCTATTTCTTTGTGTCTTCTTCAATTTCGTTTAGTCATGCCTTATAGTTTTCAGTGAATAGATCCTTCACATTGTTTGTTATGTTTATTCCTAAGTTTATATTCTGTTAGTTGCAATTGTAAAAGGAATTGTTTGTTTTATTTCTTTTTTCTGAAATTTAATTGTTAGTATATAGGAATGCAATGGATTTTTGCACATTGATGTTGTATCCTGCACCTTTAACAACTGTATTTGTTTATTGTTTCTAGTAGTGTTTTGGTAGTGTCTTTAGAGTTTTCTATATAAAGAATCATGTCATCTGTAAAAAATGACAATTTAACTTCATTCTCAATTTGGATGCCTTTTATTTCTTTCTCCTGTGTGATTGCTCTGCCAAGGACTTCTAATACAATGCTGAACAACAATGGTGACAGGGAACATACCTGTCTTGTTCCTGATCTTAGAAGAAAAGCTTTCAGGTTTTCACCATTAAGTATTATATTAGCTGAATGTTTGTCATAGATGGCCTTTATTATGTTGAGCAACTGTCCTTCTATACCCATTTTATTAAGTGTTTTAGTCACAAATGGCGTTGTATCTTGTCAAATGCTTTTTCTTCATCTATTGATATGATCATATGATTTTTATCCTTTATTTTGTTTATGTGGTGTATCACACTGATTGATTTGCATATGTTGAACCATCCTTGTGCCCCTGAAATGAACCCCACTTGATCTAAATGTATAATCTTTTAAATCTATTGTTGTATTCAATTTGCTGCTCTTTTGTTTAGGATTTTTTTTTTCATCTGCATTCATCAGAGATATTGGTCTGTAATTTTTGTTTTTTGCATTATCCTTACCATATTTTGGTATCAGGGTAATGTTGGCCTCATAAAATGAGTTAGAAAGTATTGTCTCTTCTTAAATTTTTGGAAGAGTCTAAGGATTATATGTATTAAATCATCTTTGAATACTTGGTAGAATTGAACTGGTAAAGCCATCTGGTCCTGAACTTTTGCTTTTGGGGATGTTTTGGATGATTGTTTCAATTTCCTTACTGTTGATCAGTCTATTTAGATTTTCTAGTTCTTTGTGATTCAGTCTAGGAAGGTTATCTATTTCTAAGAACTTGTCCATTTCTTCTAGGTTATTCAATTTGGTGGCATATAGTCCTACATAGTAATCTCATATGATCCTTTGTATGTCTGTGGTATTGAAATAATTTCTCCTCTTTCATTTCTGATTTTTTTTATTTGTGTCTTTTCTCTTTTTTCCTACTGACTCTAACCAGGGGTTGTCAATTTTATCAATCTATTTAATGAGCCAGCTCTTTGTTGTGTTAACTTTCCTATTGTCTTTTCTGTTCACTGTTTCATTTAATTCTGCTCTAATTTTTATTATTTCCTTCGTTCTGCTGACTTCGGGTTTAATTTTTTTTTGTTTGTTTGTTTTTTTCTTGTTCTTTAAGGTGTATTGTTAGGTTGTTTATTTGAAATTTTTCTCGTTTCTTGAGATAGGCTTGTAAAGATATAAATTTCCCTCAATACTGCTTTTGTAATATTCCAATAATTTTGATATGATGTATTTTCATTCTCATTTGTTTCTATGTATTTTTTGATCTCCCTTTTATTTCTTCTTTGATCCAGTCATTCTTTCATAGCATGTTGTATAATTTCCACATAAATGTGGTTTTTCCCACTTCTTTTTTTGCTGTTGATCTCCAATATCAAAGCATTGTGGTCAGAGAATATGCTTGGTATGATTTCATTCTTCCTAAATTTGCTGAGGCTAGATTTGTCTTCCAACAGATAGTCTACCCTTGAGAATGTTCCCATGGGCACTAGAAAAAATGTATAGTCTGCTGTCCTAGGATGAAAGGCTATAAATGTCAATTATGTCTATTTAGTCTAATGCGTTATTTATGGTTGATATTTCCTTATTGATTTTCTGTTGGAATAGTTTATCACTAGCTGTCAATTGTGCATTTATGTTCCCTACTATAATTATTTTTTTGTCAGTTTCTCCCTTTAGTTCTCTTAGTAGTTGCTTTATATATCGGGGCTCCCTGATTGGGAGTATATACCAAGGTGTGATAAAAAAAATATGGTGAATGTTTAATTTTAAAAAGAAATTATTACAGTAATAAACTCATTGCCATTAATCCCCCTCAAAATACTCCCCCTCATTTCAAACACACTATCTCATCATTTTTTGCCACTTCTGAAGCATTTCTGGATGTCCTCTTTTGTATCTTTAGTTGTATTCTCGTGGCTGCCTTTATGTCCTGAATTGATTCAAAATATTTACTTTTCATGGTCATTTTGACTTTGGGGAAGACCCAGAAGTCTGGTGAATAAAGTGGATGCGGATACAATGTGTGTTCTTATTTGACAGAAATTGCCACACCAGAAGCAATGTGTGACATGGAACATTGTCATGATACAGGATGAAACTGTTTGCTCATTTCATGTTAATGTGTTGTTCATAATCCATGATTTATGGCACACTTTAAAACACACCTTCTCTCAGCCATAACTCACACCTGAATGACTGCACAGAACAACTTGAAACTTGTCACATTGTTAGTAAGTTTCGATGTGCCAGTTCCTGTATTGAAGCTTCCTGACTTTCCATTGGATGGCACTTGGCAGTGACATTCACTGTATTTTTTGACCACACCATGTATATTGATAAAAGTTATGTTTTCTTGCTGTATTTTCCCCTTTATCATTATGAAATGTCCATCTTTGTCTCTTGTTACCATTGTTATCCTGAAGTCTGTTTCATCAGCCATAAGTATGGTTACACCCACTTTTCTGTGCATGGCATTTACCTGGAGTATCATTTTCTACCCTTTTTTACTTCGAGTTTATGTTTGTCCTTGTAGCTGAGATGTGTCTCTTGAAGGCAGCATACAGTTGGGTTTTGTTTTTTGATCCAGTGTGCTACTCTGTGCCTTTTTATTGGTGATTTTAGTCCATTTACACTTACAATGATTATTGATATATGACGATTTCCTAAAGCCATTTTATCCTTTGTTTTATGGTAGCTCAGTACTTCCATTGTTTCTTTGCCTTTGTGTTTCTGTGTTATTTTAGTTATAGTTCATTTTATGATTTTTTTTCCTCTGTTTCCTCTTTTTTGTGTGTGATGTGTCTCAGTTCTGGATTTTTTTTTTTGAGTGGTTCCTATTAAATTTTTGTAAAAGAATGTTTCATATATACAGTAATCCTTTTTCTTCTGCATGTATCTTATTTCCGTTCCCCTTTGTAAACTCACTCCTCTTTTATGTTTTTGTTGTCACAAATTATCCCTGTTTATGCTCTGAGTTCATTTGTGAGTTGCAGTAGCACATTATCCTCTTTTCCTATTTTTATGTTATGTTTAAGTGTATAGTGCCCTATTCTGTGCAGGGGTTGTCTTTTCTTGCTTCTGTCTGTCACTTAGTAATCTGACTCATAGTTTTGTATCCTTTTGTCTTTTTGTGTCAGGTAGAATAGCCTCTTTCTGTATTTCCTGTAACACAGGTATTGTGGTTGAAAATTCCCTCAACTCTTGTATATCCGAAAAGGTTTTTATTCCCCCTTCATTTTTGAAGGATAAGTTTGTGAATATATTATTCTTGGCTGGTAATTTCTCTCTTTCAATAGTCTTATTATTTGATTCCACTCCCTCCAAGCGTATAGTGTTTCCGCTGAAAAATCTGATTACTTTTTTTTTTCTTTTTAAGACAGAGAACTGTGTCGTCTTCTCCTTCTCCTCCTCCTCCTCCTCCTCCTCCTCCTCCTCCTCCTCCTCCTCCTCCTCCTTCTCCTTCTTTTAAACAGGACTTTATTGGGGAAGAGTGTGTACTTCCAGGACCTTTTTCCAAGTTGTTGTCCTTTCAATCTTAGTTGTGGAGGGTGCAGCTCAGCTCCAGGTCCAATTGCCGTTGCTAGTTGCAGGGGGCTCAGCCCACCATCCCTTGAAGGACTCAAGGAGTTGAACCAGCAACCTTGTTGAGAGCCCACTGGCCCATGTGGGAATCGAACTGGCAGCCTTCAGAGTTAGGAGCACGGAGCTCCAACCACCTGAGCCACCAAGCCGGCCCGCTGATTACTTTTTAATGGGCTCTTTTTATAGGTTACCATCTTCTTTTCCCTGGCTGCCTTGAGAATACTTTGTCATTAATTTTTAATGGTTTCAATATAATGCGTCTTGGGGAAAGCCTGTTAAGATTGAGGTAATTAGGTCTTGTGTTTGCTTTTTGCATTCTAAAATCCCATTTTCCATAGGTTTGGGAAGTTCTTGTCTACTATTTGTTTGACTAGGCTCTCTCTGCCCTTCTCCCTTTCTTCACCTCCTGGTATACGAATTATTCTTATATTGTTCTTTCTGGTGGTCACTTCTTATAGAGTTTTTTCATTTATTTTAACTCTCAAGTCTCTCTCTTCTTCCATCAGCATCATTTCAAGATTTCTATGCTCGATTTGACTAATTCTTTTCTCTACCTGGTCAGCTTTATTTCCTAAGCTCACTATTTTATTCTTCTTCTCTTTTGTTGAGTTCTTCAACTCCAGAATTTCTATTTGATTCATTTTTAAAATTTCAGTCCTTTTGGTATTCATTTTGTTCACTGATTTTGTTTCTGAGTTCATTAAATGGCCTATCTGAGTTTTATTACATTTTGTTGAGATTGATCAAAACAGCAATCTTGAATTCTCTGTCATTTAAGTCACATATTTCTATTGTTTTAAGTTTATTTTCTAGAGATTTTTTTTCCCGGTTTCTTTCTGAGCTGTCTTGTTACCTTGGTTATTCAAAGTAATTAATGAATTGTTTCTCTTCCTGAGCATCTACGTGAGTGAATTCTGCAGTAGGCTGATATGAAAAGGTTTTTCTTTTGTTTTTCAATAGGAAGTGCTGGAGCATTTTATTTTTTTCTTGCTCTGTTCCAACTTCTCACAGTGGAAGATTTCCTGGGGAGGTGGGCGTCTTCTCCGTTATCAGATTGCCTCAGTCTCAGGGCACTACCTCAATGAGAAGATGTTGTGGGCAATGGGGTTCTGAGTCCCTGAAATCTCAGTGCTGCCCCTGCAGCCAGATGCTGAGTTATGCGTCCCAGAAATCCTGGGTACCCCAACTGAGATCAGCCATAAAAGGTGGGGGTGGGGTGGATTGGGAGAGGTGGCTGGTGGGTTTGTATCTTTGTTCTCCTTCCAGTAATGGTGACTGCCAGACCACAGTTGCCTCGCCCCTATATCTTTTCTTTTGTCACTGGAACAACCAGCAGTCTGCCACTCAGGAACTGTCTTTCCAGTTCTATAGACATTCTGCTCTTTAATCTGACACTGCCACAGTTTTATCTGAGGCTCGCTGCTAACATTGGGAGGGATTGGGGGAAGCAAGCTCTGGGGGGTGGGGAGGACGGGGCACGTTCCATGGCTTTGTTTTCTGTCTGTCATGAGGGCTGTTAGACGACAATTTTCAACCACATATTCAGTCTTCACCTTGAGGTCTCTGCCTCAATTGCTGGGTTCAGCTGTATTATATGCTGATACCTCAGGCAAAATTGCTGGGGCCACAGACAATGCACCTGCAGTCTCAGTCCTCCCCTTTCCTGGGACTGTCGTGACCTCCACGCTGTATCCTGCAGCCCGTCTCTGCACTTCTCCCTTCCCCCCTTCCGTGTTCACCCTGATGTGCCCACCTTCAGATGTTTGATGCACAGATCTCTCAGACTTCTTTGTGTGTTAGGTAGGGAATCCTTTGTTGAATTATAGCTGTTCAGTTTGTTGTAAATTCAAGGAGAGAGATCATGCGGGACTCTTCATGCTGCCATGTTTTTGACATCGCTTCAACCGTCTTCCATTAGCCACAGGAAAAATGCCAGGTGTTCTCTTAAACCAAAAGTCCCAGAGGAAACAGATTGATTGTGAGACCAAGAGATAAAGTTCCATAACATATTTGTACCTCAGTTACCACATCTGTAAAGTGGTGATGATAATAACGCTACCTATCTCCTTGCATTGTAATATATTTTTAAACGTTTTTATTAAAATATAGCTAACATACAATATTATATTAGTTTCAGGTATATATCATAGTTATTCAACATTTACAAACCTAAAGAAGTGATCCTTATGATAAGTCCAGCAGCCATCTGACACTAAATCACACTGTCACAATATTATTGACTATATTCTCTATGCTGTACATTACATCTCCATGACTTACTTGTTTTATACCTGGAAATTTGAACTTATTTCCCTTCACCTTTTTCGCCTGTAATTTTTTCGTTACAGTTGACATTCAATATTTCTATTAATTTCAGGTGTGCATCGTGGTGGTTAGACATTTATATAATGTCAGATGTGATCCTCCTGATGAGTCTAGTCCCCACCTGGCACTATACATAGGTATTACCATATTATTGACATTATTCCCTGTGCTTTATTTACATCCCCATGACTATTTTTAACTACCAATTTGTATTTCTTACTGCCTTCACCTTTTTCACCCAACCCTCTAACCCCCTCCCATCTATCCCCAATAAATCTAGAACTTATCTGACTCCATACATAGTTATTATCATATCATTGACTATATTACCTATGCTGTATTCTACATCCCCGTGGCTACTTTGTAACAAACCATTTGTGTTTCTTAATCCCTTCCCCTTTTTCCCACACCCCCTAATGCTCCCTACCTCAATCTGGCAACCATCAAAATGTTCTCTGTGTCTATGAGTTTCTCTCTGTTTGTTAATTTTGTTCTTTAGATTCCACATATAAGTGAAATTACATTGCATCTTTCTTTCTGTATCTGTATCTTTCTTTCTGTATCTGATTCTTTCTGTATCTGACATACTCCGCTCAGCATAATACCTTCCAGGTCTATTTGTGCTGCCACAGACGGCAAGAACCTATTCTTTCCCCTGGCCGATCAATATTCCATTGTATACATGTAAAACCTACTATTTATCCACTCATCCATTGACAGACACCCAGGCGGCCTCCACATCTTGGCCATTGTAAATAATTCTGCAATGAACATATGGATGCACACATCCCCTTAAAGTGGCACTTTGGGTTTCTTCAAATAAATACCCTGAAGTGAAATAACTGGGTCCTTCTGTGTCCCTTGTTATAGCCTTTGTGTAAGAGTCTATTATGTCTGGTATAAGTATTGCTACACCAGTTTTTTTTTTTTTTTCTCTTTCAATTTTCACGATATATCTTTTTCTCATCCCTTTACTTTCAGTCTGTGTGTGTCTTTGGATCTGAAGTGAATCTCTTGTAGGCAGCATATGTATATGTAAGGGTTTTGTTTTCTTATCCATTCAACCACCATATCTTTTGATTGAAACATTTAATCCATTTACAATGAAAGTAATTTTTATGTAGTTGTTGCTATTTTATTATTTATATTTTCATTATTTTTCTTCATCTTAAAGAAGTCACTGTAATAGTTCCTGTAATTCTGGTTTGGTGTTGATGAACTTGTTTAGCTTTTTCTTGTCTGAGAAGCTCTTTATCTGTCCTTCAATTCTAAATTATAGCTTGCTGGTAGAGTCATCTTGGTTGTAGGTCCTTGCTTTCATCACATTGAATATTTTCTGTCAATCTCTTTTGGTCTGCAAAGTTTCTGTTGAGGAATTAGCTGACAGTCTTATTTTGGTAGCTCTCTTTGATAAGTAACTGGTTTTCTCATATCACTTTTAAGATTCTTTCTTTGTCTTTAACCTTTGGCATATTAATTATGATGTATCTTGGTGTGGGCCTCTTTAGGTTCATCTTGTTTGGAACTCTCTGCACTTCCTTGGCTTGTATATTGATTTCTTTCACCATGTTAGGGAAGTTTCCCCTCTCTCTCCTCCTTCTGCTACCCCTGTGATGTGAATGTTGGTGTGCTTGATGTTGTCCCAGAGGTCCCTTAAACTATCCTCATTTTTTTTTTTATTCTTTTTTCTTTCTGCCCTTCTGTTTGGCTGTTTTCTGCTACCTTGTCTTTTAAATCGCTGATTCATTCCTCTTCTTCATCTAAACTACTGATTTCTTTTAGTGTATTCTTCATTTTGTTATGGTATTGTTTATTTCTGACTGGTTCTTTTTAATGTTTTCTATCTCTATTTTTATGTTTCCTATCTCTTTGTTGAACTTTTCCCTGAGTTAATTGAGCACCTTTATAACCAGTGTTTGGAACTCTGCATCTAGTAGATTGCTTGTCTCCATTTTGCTTAGTACTTTTTCTGAAGCTTTGTTTCATTCTTTTATTTGGGATATGTTTTCCTGTCTCCCCATTTTGGCTGCTTCCCTGTGTTTGTTTCTATGTATTAGGTAGAGCTGCTATATTTCCCTATCTTAGTAGAGTGGCCTTATGTTGTAGGTATGCTGTGAGGCTCAGTGGAACTCTATCTCTAGGCACCTGAGTCAGGTTCTCCAAGTGTGTCCCTTATGTGGGTTGTGTGTGCCCTTCTATTATAGTTGAGCCTTGGTTGCTGTTTGCTTATCAATGCAAGGGATTGATCCTTGGGCTGACTGGTTGTGAGGACTGACTGTGACTACAGTGGAGCAGCTATTGTGCAAGAGCTGACCCTACAGAGCAGGATTCACTTTAGCAGGCCTCTGGTGCCTGCTCAGTATTCTCTTTGGGTGTATTTTCCCTGGAGGTGGTGGGATGATACTTTGTCTGTGTCTGAAGCTGACCACCATAGATGCCAGCCTCAGGGCCTACTGGGAGGACCACTGTAGGCCAAGTTAAGCCACAGTCTGTGCCTTACTCTGGGCCACTTGGCATGAACCACAAAACAATCTGTATATAGCTATCACCCGCCCTGGACTTGGAGCTGCCTTGAGAGACCATCTGTGAACAGAAGCTGGGTGTTACATGTTCTAGACCTCAGGCTGCTCAGCTAGAGGTACAGGGTATGCAAAGCCAGATGCTGCTTGTTTGGGTTTTGTGAAACTGTGAGAGATTTTAGGAAAGTCTACCTATGAGCCAAGACAGGTCGTTTATACAGAAAAAACACTGGAAGAGGCTTGGGTGGACCTGAAAGTTGGGTGAGGCAGTATCTCAGGGAATCAGTGTGATTGAACAGTGTCATACAGGTTGATGGAGATTCGGATATGGCAGCCACCTGCCTCCTCATGCCTAGAGGTAGGGGAGTTCAACAAAGAAACAATAGCTTCTACCAGCTCTTCTGTCCAGGAGAAAGCTACCCCTCTGGTTTGGTCCTAAAGCCAGACATTTCAGATCCTCCCTGGATGTCCTTGGTGCCTTTTGATCTGTGGCCCCAGTGCTGGAGTTCAGAACATATATGTCTGTCACTGAATAAGTCCATTTACGAGCCCTTTAAAAGGACTGCATAGAATTGCAGCCACCCTCATCTCACTCAGCCACAATCTCTGCTGGTTTTCACAGCCACAAGTTATAGGGACTTCTCTCCCCCGCACTGGAACCTGGGCTGGGGAGCCTGGGGAGCCACTCCTCCAGGAGTGGACCTTCACAGTCAAGATATCTTTCCTGATTTTTAATGGTGTAGCACCAGCCCATTCCATGTCTCTACCCCTCCTCCCAATTACAACCTGGCTTCTTCTGTATGTCCTTGGTTGTAAGGTTTCAGTTTGGCTAGACTTCAGCTGATTCACAATGATGGTTGCTCAGTAGTTTAGTTGTAATTTTGATGTGGTTGTGACAGGAGGTAAAACACAGTGTTTACCTGCTCCACCATCTTGACTGTATTTCCCCCTGCATTGTAATATAAAGTCACATTTTAAATAGAGCTTGATTTATGGTGTTATTTATATGTTGCTACTGTCTTTTTGAAAGAGTAATTTCTCTGTTCAGGTAATTAGC